>NW_027176153.1:21803047-22348047 GCF_023055335.1 Clinocottus analis | reverse complement strand
AAGATCCTTTTTTTTCCCCCTGCAGCTTCCGCTTTGCTCGCTGAATGAAAGACATAAAGTTTGTAAGAATTCCTGCGACACAAAGAGCCGCAGCAGTGGAACAGAATTGCGTGTTTTGTGGAAGAGGAACCCTGCTGATGTGCACATGTATAGCTTTCACAAACACGCACACAACAAACAAGTTCACCATCTTCTGCACGGAAGCAGGATTGGGAGTTATGACACATAACAAAACAACAACATTGGTTTGAGAGACACACTTGCAATATGTCACAAACCTAACCGTACACGTTGTTTCAGTGTAATCTGATTACATTTGTGTCACTTTTCAATGCTCTTTTTATTCACAATAAGCTCGTTTATTGCAATGTAACAGTGGGATTTAAATGGAATCTTTATAAATAATAATAATAAAAAAACAAGTAGGTTATCTGGCATTTCAGGATATTGTATTTGTACATAAACTTGTGTCTATCTTATCATATGTATATCTGCTTCGTGTATCTCTGATCTGATTACTGATACATCAATCCAGCTAAAAGCTTTATTAACTATTTAATCCAAGACTAATGTTACATTTCATTATTGATGAGTGAAATATATGAAACATTTTTTGAAAATGGTGAAAAGTGCCCATAAAGCCTACCACATGGTTTTCCCTAACCAACACTCCTAAGACCTAAAAACTTCCACAAACAGGCAAAATCTTACAAAATTGATGCTGAAATTGGGGAATATTTTTGGTTTTCCTCTTAAATAAAAGGACCAGCATTATGGATTAAACAAGTCGACTCAATCTTGTGCCTTAAACATTGTTATTCAAAGTATTTCACTACTTTTAGGTACTGAGGTTCAGCAAAACATACTTTTATACATTTCACCACAGTTCTGAGTCCAGAATCTTCAAACCATCGCTGAAATTAAAGTCGTAAAATGCTTCTTGAAGGTTTAAGTTTCGATCCTGGACAATATTTTTCACACTACAGGGTTCATCTTTTACTTTGAAATGCATATAAATACTCAAGTATCTCAACCGAGTGCTTTCTACGCTGTGCCCTCTAACTTTGCTATATATACATAACATGTAACTTCTGTATCATACTGTGCAAATACAACATTAAAGCATCTCTTTCTCTTAAAAAGCTACTTATGACCTAATCAAACATGAAGTTGAGGTGATGGATGACTTCATTTTCAGAGAGACAACACCCCTTTCGAGACTCGGGCTCGGCCCGCATTACAAATGGCTTCCTGATAATATTCCATCACCCCATTTTGTGTCCGTCACTCACATTGCCAATGATACCGGAGACCTCCCGTGAACTCCACCTGAACCCCGCGCGATCAATCATGGCTCAGATCAAGCTTGAGCCATACCTGCCTGACAGCTCTTAACACCCTGTGTGTACACAAAGCATGTGTGTGTGTGTGTGTGTGTGTGTGACAGGCGTTACACCAGCGGCGCCCACCGCCACCTTATCTCTCCCCGAATGGCCTCTCTCTGCTGCTATACTCGCCGCACCTTTACGTCATCCGTGGCTCCACACCGGCTCGCCCACGTTCCTTTCTTTTTTTTTACACACACACACACACACACACACCAAACCGGTTCTGAGAAAACTTTCTGATTGGCGCTCGCCGCATTTAAGGAACTTTTTTTTTTTTTTGCACTTCCCATTCGCGCTTCAGTGTCAGCGGCACAGATCCACATGCAGATGGTGGAATTTGTCATCCCTTAAGTCTTGATGAGCTTTTTCCCTCCCTCACTTGGTTGCAATTCTCATACCTGGCTGCTTGAGGATTTTCCGGGATACAACTTCAACAGATTTCACTTAAGTGTGTCCCTCCACTGTAACAAAATGTGACAAACATATGTCTTGTTAGTGCTTTTCTTTTCTCTTTTTTTGGAGCCACCTGTGGCTCTTTTTGCAGAGAGGAAGCAAACATGCAGCCCACGTGCTGAGAAAGTAGGCAACACAACTTAATGTGTGAACTTTGACCCCCGTGTTCGATGAGTGGAAGTGAAATCATATTATTTTTTAAACAATCTTCCCAGTTAAACAAGCAGATGTTTGCCGAAGCCTAAAATCCAATAAGTTCACATTTCATCTCAGATCTCATCAAGAGCCGGCGCTGCTCCTCTTACATTCTCTGAATGTTTGTTTGAGCTTTTATTTACACTCATCTACGCTCGATTTCCATGCAGCTCTCACTCAAAAACATGTGTCCACATTCTTTGGACGACACCCGTTGAAAAAAAATCCTCCTTTATTTATTATCGACAAAGCCACTTTCAGAAAGTGTCTTTTGACGACAAACAACATTTTTTACCCTTTCGTCAAAGTTCAATTCGTCTTCATCGTCTATCCTGAAGAAGCACCGACTGTGGAGAGGATATTCAGGTTCACCTTGAAGCTTACATTCAGTCAGTGTCGTATCCTTGGCCATTAGATACAGGCCAGAGTCAGATGTTCACAATATGTGAGTCACGGCTGCTGATAGAAGCCTACAGGCTTAATTACATGAACACATTATTTATTGTCTCGTACATTCAAGTCATATTTAAGAGGTCTAACGGCAAATTAATGACAATTATCAATAAAACAACATTTTAAAACCAGTATCACAACTTATTTGCGTTATTTATTGTAAATGAAAGGCCGCTAGATGCTAGAAAAGGTCTCATTTACACATGACAACTTCTTGTGATGCGAACTGGAAATATCGTTAGGTTCTGATATCGACCGATTGAACCTCTGATACGTGTGATCCAACACACGTTTGATCGTTTACATGACGTTTGAGCAGTAATATTTTGTATATATAAGTCCAAAAACCTGTGTGTCTGAATTCTTAAAGAGAAAATGATTTGGATTTTCCACCCCAAAAAAAGACAAATCCCTCTCAATCACCACGTCTGGCCCTCTGAGTGCGTGGCGGCGTCAGTATTGAAGGAGATCCTGCCTTTTGCCGGTATTTTATCATTTTGCTGACACGTTTCTGAGCGTCAACTTCTATAAAAAGGGAGCAACCGGGTTCCCGATCATGAGCAGACATCCAGGAGGGCAACAGAACTGGAGCACATGTTGCTGCAAAAAAAAAGCAAACATAGCGAGGTCAAAGGTCAAGCAGACTAGACGTGCAGGTCAGCAATAAAAGTACACTATGATGACCTTATTGCTGCTAACATCAATATTTGGATATGAGCAATTTTATAAACGATGTGTTACATGAAATGAGGAGAATTATCACTGAATCTGCAGTTTCCCTCATCCTCAGCCCGATGGATTTAATCAGCTCTACGTTTCGGTTTTACAAGAAAACATCTCTAACATTTCTGTATTCTCAGATTCCTTTGCTTATGAAACTAATGTCCTTAATATAAAATGATCCTGGACTCTTTCCTCCTTTGGTTTAAGCGAGTGCAATGAGAAAGAGGACAATTCTGTAATTAAGCTGTTTTATTTCGTTTTTTCTGCATCACTGACATTTGTGTCGGTCGTCTCCCTCTCTCTCTAACATTTCAGAAGTATCTAATTGGTTGGATCTGAGTTCACACGGTTCAAGTATTTAAAAGTGTTCTTTTGAAAATCCAAGTGAAATGCTTTTTTTTTTATCGTGTTTTTAATCTATTCGTGCAGGAATTCAAAAATGGACAAAACGAAGGCCTTTCGGGGTTGTTCATTACGTCCCCTGTTGTTCGGTAAACATTAACTCAGGATTCATGGGAACTGTGGTTCTTGAGACATCATCCCGATGATTATTCTCTACGATAAAGGTTTGCCATACATGCAAACATTAACCAGAGGGAAATAGTAAACCTCTCAAACGCATTCGAAAGACTCCAGCAAACATCTGACAAGCGAGTTCAAGTCACAGTATGTTCAGGCTGTGAATCCAGAACATTTAAAAAACACACAAAGGCTTTATGATTTCACATAGGTCAATTATCCATTTGGGCAAAATATGAACTTAATCGGAGATGATTTCCAATATCATAAGACTGGTCTCATTCACAGTACGCGGCGATAAGAAGTCTAATTATAATGCTCGTGATAAAAGGAGGACGGTTCAAGGAAATCCAAACCTGTCTTTAATCCAAAAGTGAGATTTCATGTCCGATGGACAGCCTATGATTGAAGTCTGTTTTTTTTAATATAATTTTCAAAGCGGAAACAACAACATATGCATACAGTAAAAAAAAAAAAGCAGCTGCTTGATTTTAAGATGTAATTCATGTCATTCTTGTGAAAACTTAACAAAGCTAAAACAAAGAGCTATCACTTATTCGGAGGCTGTCGAAGAAGAAGAAGAAGACAAAAAAAACAACAGACATTTCCAGTTGTGTGATTGACAAGCGGTTAAAAATATTTAAAAAATCATAAAGTAGTAGCAGCAATATAATGATGCAAGCCTAATATGATCTTGCTTCAAGGATGAGGAATAACAAATCACACGAAACACTGATGGAAGTAATCTGTGATCATATAAACAGATGTAAACATCATTTAACACGTTGTTGAGTTTTGATGACAGCTTTTCAAGACGGTTCCTCAGAAACAGACCAAACTACATTCAAACGACGTGTTAAAAGAAGTGTTTAGCGAAGTAACAATCCATTCGGCGGCACAAAGACGCAGAAAAAAAAAGGGTATTCACGGTTATACACACAGTAGCATGCGGTCCTGTCCCGCGGAAGAGGAACACAATTGAGTTGAAAGTAGGTGAGGTTGAACAAGAGGATGTAAGCGTTGTTGTTGTTGTTATTGTTGAAAGCGCAGTTCGAGGAGCTTTGTGGGACTCGGCGTGTTTGTCCTCGGGGCTGAATGTAACAGATGACAGAGATCATTGGAGCTTTTTTTTTCAGAAGTTACTTGTTTTTTTTTTTTAAAACAATGTACTTTAGTGTACTTTGGAGACACAATCACTACAGTTATATCGTTGCACTGTTTGCACCTAAAGCAGCTGACAATACTTGACGTTCTCTTGGTGACAGGTGGTATGACATCATACTTGGAGAGGGAATCACCAGAGGTCCCACGATACGATATCGTCACGATGCTCAAGTCCCGATACGATATTATCACGATACCGCGATACATTAAGTATCGCGATATATCGCGATGATTGGCTTTTTTTTCAAGAGCAAATTGTCCCCCAAAGGAAAACTTTGTCAACAAAAAATAAATTGAATTTATTACTCTATGTCCAAAAAGTTTAGAATTGATTAAATAAAAGATCGATACTTAACTTCCGTGTATCGATACAATATCGCTACGCAAAATATCGCGATACTATGCTGTATTGATTTTTCCCCCACCCCTACATCATACTACCATTATTTTGCACTAAAAAAATAAAAGGCTGCACTTGGCATGTTCCATAATGTGTATTAAAGGCCCCTGTGCGATAATAGAGATATTAACGTACGATTAATATCTGGAGGATTTGTACAGCTATGATGTAAAAAGAAGGTCATAGGTCAAAGGTCATAGCAGCGGTCACACTGTGAGAATTTTTGACATCTTTCTTTGGTCGCCAAAAGTGGAAATCTCTCTAATTTTGGGCTGGACAACGAGAGCCGTCGCAGTCGAGTCATTTTATCCCCGTGGCGATAATGATTGGGTCAAAATCACAACGTGTGGTATAAATGTCAATTTTTTTTTTTTTACTCTCCTGCATCTGTGGGGAGACCATTCTGTGAAAAACGCGCTACCTGCTCAGCACAAATCGATAAGACAGACAAAGTCAGCTAGTGGAGCATTTAGCAGCGGAAGAGCCAGTTATTTCCCTCAGGAGTCGACGAACGCAGCGAACGAATGTTAATGTTCGACGTCTGCTGGATGTCTGGATAGGCTTCGCTAACCACTTTGCCGTACCAACTTCATAATGTGATAATGTGTCAGTGTTGTGTTTACGGATTGTTGTGCCCCCCCTAGTGGCCAAGAAGTCTCGAGACCTCTTTTTCCCTGTGTTCGAGTCTTCGTAGGAACCCCCAATTGATTCCAATACTTGTGTTTATTGTATTTGTTCAGCAAAGACTTGGGAAACATCCACCATAGTATGAGCCAGATTCCCCAAAAATGTCTCCTGGAGCGATCAATAAGACACATTTTGGGAAAGATTAGGACCTAAAGAATCTGAATCTGTAATAAAATTCACAATAAAACAAAGACTTGGCCTGTTAGGAAGGAGTTTCAGTTAAAAAACTGTGTCGTTTGGTTAAAAAATGGAAAAGTATTACGCATTTTATGCCAAAAGATTGTCTGAATGGGGCATGCTGGGACTTAAAATTGGCGCAGGAGGATTTTCCAAAAGGTTAAATATGGATCTGTTCAGCAACTGTGTACACTATTTTGGAAAAAAAAACATGTTTGTTTTGGGTTCTTGAACTTAAACCGTTCCTATAGATTTATGTGATGGATTTATTAATATCAAAAATATAACTTTTATATAATTTTGGTGTTTCCGATTTGATATTTTATGTCCTTTTATGTCCGCTTTGATTTTTTTCTAATCAATTCTTATAATTTAATTATTTGCTGCACTTTCATGTTCCACAGCAATCTCATTTCAAATCATTTATTCTATTGATATTCGTTCTCGCCTGTCAAAAATGTGAACAAATAATGAAACACACATTTAAATAGTGTGATTTGCTGGTTGAAGCCGTCTGTGTGCTGCTGAACATCACCTCCAGTGGTTGCGTTAAAGTCCACGATAATCTGGTGACGTGACCCCGATGTAACCTTTACTCATATCTGTAGGAAATCTGCAGAGTAAGTACAGTATGTGGGGCGTGAAGGGAGAGGAGCGATGTTCGCCGTTCGTTTTTTAACCCAGTAACACCCATGCAAACAATCCCTCTAACATTGCTGCTTGACCTATTTCCTCTCATGTAATATATCGTTAAAGCAGCCTTGTGAAATGGTTTAATTATTCATGCTTGATTTCAAAATGAAGAGCTTTGAGAACATGGCTCCACAGGAGGATTGACACACGCAACGGTGCTCTTACAAGCACACATACCGAGGCACACTGGGGGCCCGGCTTAGGCAAAAAAAAAAAAAAACTAAACACACACACCCTTGACTGACTTCATCCACTGTGTTGTGCACAGAGCATTAAAGCAAGAGTGAAGATAAATGCCCTGTCAGCGCCTTTAATGATTTATTTCAAACATTTCACTCGATCCAATAAGGTTACAATCTATGGCAGGTAATTGTTTATACAGAAATAGATGGCATTTTGTTTGTTTTATTGAGCATTGAGCAGAGTGAACACGCTGACCTCAGAAATGGATGCACTGTCAGAAATATCAATTCACTGTTTTAGACTTTACATTCTGCCCTCGGTTTCTCATCAAAGATATTAAACGCACGGTGCCGCCTTCAGCATTTTGACTTTTTATTTTACGCATCGGGGCTAAACGCTGCACGCTGAAGTTTCTTTAATCTCTTTTTTTGAGGGTGTGAGGCCCGCCTCGGTCCATATGCGGGCGTCCGATCCGCCGTGCGCTGTTTTTTTTTTTGTCTGCCTGCCTGCATGCGTGTGCTGCGGTTAAGTAAGGCATCAGAGCAGCCTGTCACTTGTCCCTTGCTATTGCTTTAGTCCGCGTCGACAGTGTGTCCACCCTGGGTTTGTCAGTGTCTATTCAGACCTGACCTGTCTCGTTCAGCACATGGCAGAGGGATGCTGATGGACATTTCCAGTTCTCCTTCTCGGTGTCCATCACTCGGCGCAGGATGCATCCCTGACGCATCTTAGTTTGAGCTCCTGAAATTTGTTGACAGTTGCAGAGGGTGGTCTGCAGTTCTGCCACCCTCCATTACGGGAGATGTGATCTGATTCTGACTTGAGGGATGTAGGTTGCCTGCTGTGCATAAATGCTCAATTGCGGTCGATCGATATCTCGCTAATAGGTTTTGAAAATTGAAAACAATGCGACTAGAAAAGACGCGTAAAACCCTGCTGAGGGATTTTGAAATACAAACCCAAAGGGCTAAGTGAAGGTGGGGTAAAGTGACATCATTTATTTGTTTATTTCCAGTCCTGGTGGATTAGATTCATTCATCCTCTTTCATGTTTGTTGCTTTGCTGCCAGTCAATCTCGTGTTTGTTCTCTTAATTTCCTGCGAGTCGCTGATGAAAAAGAAGGAGTATTTAATTAGCCCTCCCTCTGTTCTGTTGAAACAGTTAGTGTATTTTTTATAGGACCAGGAACGGAGCTCAAGTCTGTTTCTAATGGAGATGGAGGCAATCAGATAACCAACATTGCCACCCATGCTCTCTTTTACTCTTCTTGAAGAGGACAACTTCAGCTTTTAATAAACATGTAATAAGAAGGAAAACAGCTGGTAGCTGCATCGCAGATGGTGCCGTTCTTGGCATCTCCAAGGAAGGGACCACACATACAGATGGCTCATTATTCCAGCATTTGGTTATGCATATTGCACAAAATTTTATTCCAATGCTTAACAACCAGTATAAGCAATACAGGTGTTACTATTTTTCACGAGGCTCCCCCTGCAAAGTAAGCAGCCGGAATCTTGTTTTTTTTCGGTCCTATCTTTTGATGCGGATCACTCGCACGAGCCTCAGAATCGGCTTCTCCTTTTCAATATTTCAGCGCCGTCTCCGCTTTTTTTTTTTGTTGTGAGAAGCGCCACGTTAATCTACGGCGAGGTGTGATTCACGGTGGCGAACAGCTGTCAGTCTCGCACACGACTGCAGCTCGGCGTCTCGAAGTGCACCCTTTGTGTCGTTGAGGTAAACGGCGCGCAAATACTTCAGCGGGCCGTTGATTAAGACAGAGGGAGGGATATTGATCACAACGCGACGGCAGCACAAGTCAGCACAGCGGGCCGAGAGCGAGGTCGAACACATCGGCGCGCGACCTTGACCTCTATGAAATCACTCTTTCGTCTCGACTTACAAACTCCCCGCTGCAGGCCGACACTCCGCATACGTACAAACTGGAGTGTCCTCTGTGCATTATTCCTACTCGTTCAAATAATGTCATTGCTGCACAAAAAAGAAAAGATAGTTTGAATGAAAACAAGGCAGGATTTGGTTCCCATGAGAGAAATATGTTCTTCTTCGTCGGGTCTTTTTTTAGGTTGACTGTTTTAAATTACAGATGCTCTCTAATTGGCTACGGTCAAATAAAGCCCGCCTAATGAGGCATTGCATTCATTTGCTTATTTCCTTTCAAGTCGCTTCCCTTTGTATCTCAGAGCAGAAGTCTGCTCCGGCGCTTATACTGCCGTTCCAGGCGGGGTATTCTTAGTCAAAAGACTGTTATGCCTCAAATGAACATGTAAATATATATTTTTTTGCTTCTGCAACAGAATAGCTGAGACAGTGAATTCACTCATTAACCGTGTAAACAGCCGCCATAATAAACCCTCTGAACTTCAACTTGCGTCCCACCTTTTCCGCAGCGTTTTGATGACCACGAGCAGAAAAAAACCCCACAAAGCCCGCATCTCACTCGCTGCATCTCTATTATATTATGAACTTAGCGCCGACTTCTCCTTTCATGTGATGATTAAGTGTGCTAATCACAAGTGAGAGCGAGACGTAGACACTTTTATCCGTCCGCCTGCGTGTGTGTATGTGTGTGTGTGTCTGTGTCTGTGTGTGTGTCCCGAAACATCCGAGGGATTTTCTTTCAGACCTCCTCACACTTGACACTCCATGTATGCTGGAGCTGTCCCGTCCAATTTATAACAGGAGTCAATGTGACCTTTATCCTGGCGATGACTGTAATGTGCTTTAGCACATGTCATTCTCAGGTCAGGATCATCCCCTGTGTCATATGTTTTGTCTTGCATGTTTTACAGTCACCGGGGACGTACTGCCGCGCGTCTGCGCCGCAGCCCATTCAACTTTAAAGTGAACTTAGACAGGTGATAGCATCAGAGTCGAGCGCGTGACGCGTTACAACCACGGACGGAGTTTGCTGAGGCCGAATTAATACAGCGCACTGTTATGCATGAATTACTTCCGCATTATTTTATTTTCAGAGATATTTATAGCTTGTATAATGTAATTAGACATAATAACAGAAATGACTATTTTGAACCCTTGTTTAATAATAATAATAGCTTTCCTTTCTACTCTATTCAAGTCTACAACAAATGCAGAAAAACAAAGGAAGCCAAATTATCTAAAGTGCTTAAAAGCATAGGTAGGCTGCACGAAATAGCTGTCACATGTTTTTGGCTCTAATTTCCCCCCTCGTACTCATCTTATTGCTCATCAGCTAAGTTGTCAGGTCTGCTACATCCCTTTGATGGCATCACTGACAATTAGCAAGACGACGCCACACAAAACCATCTGGACAGGCATATCTCTCGTTGCTGAGGGAGACAGTTTCTGGTGTGACAAAAATAAATCTCAAGGTCAGTCACTGTCACTTTTTAAAAGTATCTGATTCCTTCAGAGGTAGATTTATGGGATTGGATTTATTTTGAGAAGGTTTACTGGCTAATGACAGAGTATCTTAGAGACTGTTAAGTGGAGATGAGGAATTAAATCAGTAAAGTACACAACCCTGTCCCTGCTTAATGTTTGATACTGTTTTACACACGATGGTACTGCATTGTTTGGGTAAAGAAAAGAAAAAAGACTCTTTTTAAAAGGGTGATAAGTTTACATGTTCAAATTAGATGGATACACGGGATAGACAGACAGATAGACAGACAGGCCGACAGATAGATGGACAGGCGTTGGCTGCTTTACAGCCGTTCAAAATATGATCGGCCTGGCATGTCATCGTTCTAGTACACTCAGAAAAAACGATCAATTATCAAGTGGGGGCGGGAAATTGATTTTCCCCTTCCCCATACGCAGCAAATGTTCCACATAAATATATGATGCTTTGACAAACCTCTTTGTATTAAACTTGAAGGGCCCTGGCAATGAAAGTCAGACTAAATATAACTCTGTTAAGGCCCAGCCAGTCACATCAGCATTTAAAGA
Source organism: Clinocottus analis (assembly GCF_023055335.1). NCBI lineage: Eukaryota > Metazoa > Chordata > Actinopteri > Perciformes > Cottidae > Clinocottus > Clinocottus analis. The sequence continues at coordinate 22,337,061 of NW_027176153.1, read as the reverse complement.
CGATTTTGCGGCAAAACAAGCAATGTCGGTTTCCTTAATGTAGGTCGACTGTCTGCGTCTTATATTTCATACAACCAAACATGGCCAGTGATCTGGAGATTACACACATGACTCATAACTATATATTTTGAAGACGTTGAAAAGGAAAACCCTTATGTTCTGCCCTCAAACTCAGCCAATAACCTAGCATCAGACGGCTAACCGGTTCTGCTCCACGGACTCTCATGCTAACGTTTCAGATTAGCTTTATTTTAAGCTAGTCACGGTTAAAGGTTGTGTAGCTACTAGTGGTACTTGTGGGGAAGTAGATGGACGTTCTAAAAACTCCTGTGGGGCTAACATTAGCAGAGTAAGTTAGCACATCATTAACTAGCGTTAGCACATGTATGCTACGCTAGCTACTATAGGTGTAATAAAAGTATACACATGCTGCTTTCGCTTTTTAATCATTCAGTTAGTGACAGTGTGGGCTTCATGGCGCCGACAGCTCCACTGAGGAGCATCAGGGGGTGGAGCTTAATGTCGGGTCAATTATCATCACAAGTCATGACGTCTAATTAGTTCTTAATTATGCCTCATTCTACACTTGAGTTCACTTTTTTGTTGTCTTTTTTAACATGCTATGTCATTATTGGTGACTTCTGTTCATGTCTTGGGTTTCTTGTTGTCATTTTCTTGTTGTCATTTATGTTTTCTTGTTTTATAAGCTCTTGTATTCTTGACTCCTCCTGTCACATCTGTTTTATTTCTATTATCTGATGATTTTATATCTGATGTTAGTTCTTTGCAAATAAGACAACTAGAATGTCCTGGGCCTGCTAGTGTGTTAGCCATTAGCTCTGCAGCTACCCTCGTCCCAACGCCACCAAAACCTCAAGCACCACCTATTTCCTGAGGACGTGCAGAAGAATTATATTGCTCCACTTTCTTGTGTAACCATTTGTTCCTCATTAGATAAAAGAGTAAGTTTAAAAGAGTGTTTTTTAGGGATTTTACAGAGGCCGTGGTGTCTTTAACATTACCTGTAGTTTTTCTTTATTCGTCTTTATCTGCTTCATCTTTGCACACCGTTTTTTTTTTCATCAAGGTTGCAGTGGCAAGCGGATAGTTAAACAGAAACTAGAACATGCTGTCATTGTTTTGAAGAGCATGTTCCAATGCGAACCCTGCTCTTGCTCCAGTAACTCATGTGCAGCTCTTCCATTGTGTGGTCCCATGATGCTTCTCTGCTTGTGTGTCCATACATCATGTTTGTGCGCGCTGTACTAAAGCAGATCCCCTACAGAATAGGCTCCAGAGTGTCATCCACACAGAGTTATCCCTCACCACTGGCTGACCGTGGCATTATTCCGATGGGGACTGTTTGACTAATAAGCATTTTCGCTTCACAAGTGCTGGCTCGAGTCAATGCTGCTGCTCTGGATATACATACTTTACATAGAGGACACCTTGAATTGGAAAAAAAGAAAGGTGGCCAACACTATTAAAAGCACCCACTGCTCCGGAAAACACACTGTGATTTCATTACAAAAATAATATAATGCTCGTAAACACAATAACAAAGTTGTACTTTTATGTGGAGAGTTTGCAGCGTGTGTGGAAACGGAAACAGCGCCTCTTCTCCGGATGATTTTTAAATTTTTTTTATGCATGTTACACTTCAACGCGTGAGATGTATTGTTTTGTTTGATTTCAATATTACAAAAACTATTATGGAGGTAAACAAGTGCTCAACTGAGCAAACGCGGAAGCGGCCTAATGAAGATGTTCAATAAACATGGTTGTGCTTGACTTTAAATGCATAGTGTCAAAAAGAGAAGTGCAGGCCAAACACTTTGTCCACACAGCAATGGGTCAGCTGAGATCCAGCCACACTCGCTGGGGTTGCTCAAAAGGTGGATGCTTTACTGTGGAAATAGTAGCTTTGCAATGTGTTGTTACATAAATGTACTGGGACAAAAACAGCATTTTTGCTCTGGGATGTCCTCAAGGTGAAGTCCATGTATTTTAAAACACAAGTGGATCTGCATTACTGAGGTTATATATTGTGAAAGCAACCATATATTCATTTCTACTGTGTAGTTTGGAGTGACAGTGATCGGTGAACATCAAACACACATATCTGTAATTAAACGTAAGTGCCGACTGCCTCTGGTTGAGCATTTATGATGAGTTGAAAGTCCAAGAACAATACTTCATTGACCCTCTCTGTGCTGGGAGACTGCATATTTCCTCAACTATTTTGTGTTTTCCTCCCACACACACAGTTAAAAAAAAAGCACATTACAAATACACCTCTTCAGTTTGTGTCACTGAGCAGTCACTGAGTTACTTAATGTGTTTTTCCTTCTATATTAATATGTATTCAGCGGTTCTGACTGGATTCTGTGCTGCTGCTGCTTATCTGCCACTCGAGTCCGGGTCCGAGCCCCTGTTGTTAACTCGGTGATGTGTTGCTCTCACCTCGGCAGACCGCCCTGACAACCTCCTCCTCTGTTGTTAAGACTTCCCTGTAGGAAGCCTTGCAGCACAGAGATTGGGTCCTCAGAGGTTTCCACCATCAGATGGTGTATAATGTCCCACAGTCTCTCACGGTAGGGCTTTGGTAGAAGTTCAGCACACATGAGACACCATCATTTGAAAAACATCTGTCACTCTGACAAATAATAAGTGCACAAGGCCTCCAGGGAAAAAGGGGAAGTGCGAGCTCCATATTTTTTTTTCTTCCCTTTTTTTTCCCCGTATCGCACTGCGCACTGACTGCTGTTTTTGTGTGTGGTGAACTGTACTTTATGTCTAATGCTATGCATGCTCTTTGTGACAATTGACATTTTAAGGGCATTACCCCTCGACAAGGCGACCCGGACGAATGAAAAGGGGGGGGGGGGGGGGGGAAGGCAGGAATGATTTATCGGACGGCGCTGACGAAATATTGTGATTTGCATTTTATTCCTGCGCTTGTTTGAAAATGAATCTGCAGGACGTGCGCCGCCACACCTCTGCTCCCGCTGCTGTGTGAGCATGTCTGCAGAGTAGCCGGGACGACCCGGAGATCAGGTAAAGGGGGCTGTGTCTCCCCTGGGCGCTCGCAAAGCCAAGACAACGCTGCACTGCTCTCTCCTTTTCTAATTCTGCCAGTTCCTCCTGGCTTAATTGAGAATTTGAACAAACAAATTAATCATTGCAGCCCATAAAAATGACAGGATTCATGCAGTAGCATTCTTCATTCTCTCTAATTTGTTGTGTGTTGTCGTCCCCTCCCCCCCTCCCCTCCCTCTTCCTGTGCCTTTTCTCAAACCCCCACAGCAGTTTTTGTGCTGAATCCGCTAGTTTACCCCCCTTATGAAAATTACAAATACTTGTCAAGGTTAACGAGTTAATATTCTCATTCAATATTTATTTTATGGGACGAAAGAAAGCGTCTCCCTTCAGCGCGTCCTCTTCCAGAGCGAGGATGGGTTTGTTAATCAAAATGACAAGGACAGTGTCCTTTTGATAATCCCCTGAATCATCGAGAATAAAAAATGAACTTTATTAATCAGCGGCCCCCTGATTAATTGTTATGAAGTGTTGCTCATCCATTTCCTCCGCATTTCCGTAATTTTCACAGAAGCCTAACAATCTCCCCGATGATTTGAAGCCTTTTGAGCTGGCGTTGCATTCAGCAGCAGAGCAATAAATAGCCGGGCGCACTCTTCTTCCTGGATGAGCTCCTGCACAGTAGACTTTTGCAAAAAACAAAATGCTTACTTTCTAACTCTGCTTTCGGCTGTTTAGTTGTTTTTTTTTCTTCTCATAACTTTCTTTCGACTCTGAGTTTGCGATTTTTTTGAAAATGGCGTCGTCCAAAAAACGTCAATACGGACACGGACATCAGTTTAGTAGCAGCCATCATTCTGCCTTTATGTTTTGTTTACTGCGTCAATACTTGAATGTGAAGCACAACTGTGTCCTGTTTCTCTCCAATGCCGCAGTTCAGCAGTTAACAGTGAAAAGCAGGATTCACATACAATCAAATATGGACGAGGAGTTAGTAAATGAAATCACGTTACACACAATCTACAATTGAACAACTCAGACCCCCAAAGCTGCTTTATTCCCCTCAAGAAGTATGACAATTAATAGTGCATACATTGATGGTGTTAATGATTAATATGCAGCAGTGAATGTCGCCTGCACAGTGGATGGTGCAAGGTTGGAAACCTGATGTAATTTACATGAGCGTGCCAGACGTACGCTGCTCATTTGCTCTGAAGTGATGTCCATGAAACAGAATATACAAATGATAGGAAAGTTTCAAAAATCAGAAGGATGTCTCTCTTTCTCTTTCTTTTCTCCTCAAGGCACATGATGACAGAAGGGTAAGGAAGAAGAGGAGGGAGAGGTGGGGGGGGGGTTGATGAAGAGAGAATATTTCATGCTATGCCCATTAATCAGCAGCCATCCATTTGACTGTATTTACCTTAGAAGTTATTATTATTATATTCGGCTCCATATTTAAAAGTCCAGCGTAAAGGAAATTATACATTTAACGAGTGCACGCGGTGAATTTCAGCCTCTTCAACTGATTTAAGGGGGTTGGGTGGCTCGCATGCAATTAATTGTGGAGGTGTTTTATCCATCAGAATGAATAATTTAAAGGGAATGTTAATAGGTATCCCAGACTTGGCCAAAGGAACAGAGACAAAGTGTTGTTGAAAGACGTTTCATTACTTTCCCTCTGATGCTGCTCTTCATTTGTTCTTCTGTCTTCGTTTTTGGGGTCAGTCTAGTCACAATTAAGTCGATAAAAAAAGTCATAAAATATGAACAATATCAGAAAAATACCCAAATAATTTGAACAAAGAATGTATAAAGAGAAGATGTAAGTTGTTGATTTAAGATGAATGCCACGCCGTCATTATGTTTGATTGATTTCCAAACTGCATTATGTTTCAGAGTCAACATTATAAATGTGGCAGCATGAAGCCAAAAGTTAAACTTTCCCCATAAATAAAAGCTCGTCTGGTCTCCAGCACATGGGAACTAAAGTAAATCTGAGTAAGAACTTCCCCCTGCAGAGTTATCTTTGAGAAATCTGCTTCATGTAACATAAATTGTGAACAGGGAGGAGCGTTAAAGCCACAAGTCTTTTTTTTTTTTTCATCCGCATGAATGTTAAACACAAAGAACGGAGGAGTTTGAGTTATAGATTTAAAAAATCGGCTCATCATAATTAAAATAATAGATTTGTTTTCCCGCTGTTTTCTTCTAAAATACTAAAGTCAACGTATCAAACGTATTACTTATAGATTACAAATCGGGCCTTTAAGTGACAGAAAGTACATTATGTGCAATATTCAGCTGAAAAGTTAGTGAATACTAACAAATTCATCACATTCACTGAATAAGATGATCTTAAAAAGACAGAAAACCACGGTTCCCCTTGAAGGAAGCATTACATTGATGATGTGTGAGACTTGATCTCAGTACAGCTTTGACTGAATCCCCCTCTGTGTGTGTGTGTGTGTGTGTGTGTGTGTGTGTGTGTGTGTGTGTGTGTGTGTGTGTGTGTGTGTGTGTGTGAGTCTGGTGGGAAACAATGTGAACTTCATTGACTCCCGCATGCACAGAGGGATGACATCAGAAAGAAGTGGTCTCTGTCAGATGCAATAAAGGGACGTCCACATGTGTGTAGTCCCCCATCCTTCACACTTTGTGTACACCCAACCCACAACATAAATTAGCTACAGCGACTACTCTCCCTTTCAAACCGACGTCCAAGACCAGGAGCATTTGGAGGGGGGAAAAAAAAGATGCACCGAAGCTGTGTTGCGAGCCAGGTTTTTCCCAAATCTAAACAAATTCAGATGAGATATTGCAAAATGAATATTTTAACACCGTCCCTTTTCCCCTCTCCGTAACATGCGCCTGTTAATTTTTCACAAAAGGCAAATACACGAGTCCTTTTGTACAGTTTCCTCTGATGGAGATCTATGGCATGGTGAACAAAAGACACTCCTTCAATGACAAGTGCCAAGTGCATCAGCCAGTCCCTCTTTTCAAGTAATTCCAACCCCGGCTATTCAGGGTTTGCCCTGTGGCAAGACCGAGCACTTCGTTCTCCAGAAATAGCCATAGCTCATCTTTCACAAGGACTCAGGTCGTCTTATCACGGGAAGAGAGAGAGAGAGAGAGGTTCATTTGAATTTCTTGTCTCTTCAATATGCCTGGCAATCATGATGCCCGGTTAATATTGAAGTTTGGGGAGCGCTTGGTGTTGCTCTCTCTCTCTCTCTCCCCCCCTCAGGCTGTGTGGCAGGCACAAAGAACTTGTAACTTGCCATCAAATATCTTATCTCGTGACTTTATCTGCCAGCAATGGCAGACAGGCGCACCTCAGCAGCTCTTTCCAGCGAAGATAAATCATGATCCTCCACATGTGTTTACTCCTCTCTGCCCTGATAGCGTTCAACACGCTTTGTCCTAACAAACAAATATTGGTTTGAATGGAAATGTTGGATTACTAAATGCTAAAAGCTAAATAATTGAACGCCTCTGGCTAAAGACAAAGATTTGGTTCGCTTCGCTTGCTTGTGTATGTATTTGTTGTCCTCCCGAAAAAAATCCGAATTTCCTTTTGTTCCCGGTTCCCAGCAGCGAAGCAGAAATTGGCTCATCACATCTAATTAACACCCGAACACACCTTGACAACTTTTGCATGACACTCACTCAGCGAAAAATCTTTTTAGAATAACAACACACACAAAAAAAAGAAGCCACACTTCAACTGGAAAGAGAGGCGTTTTTCTTGATAAATTTAAGATAAAAGACGTGGCAGTCATTTTCTCCCGTGACATATTTGTTCTTTAACAACAAATCAATGGCGGTGAAAGCTTGGCACCTGAATACAGAACAATGGGGAGATGAAGCGAAGATTGTCTTCATTAGGCACATTAATATTCATAGAAAGTAGGAAAATCTGACACCGCGGAGGACTTGGTAACCTTTTCTCATATTAGATTTTTTTTTTCAACTTCTTAACACAATTAAAGTCCAGCAATGACTTAATTAATGCGGCTTTCTGTCAGGCGCTTTAAAGAACTGTCAATTTGGCCTGGGTCTGCCTGTCAGCGGGGAAGAAAGACAGTCATCCCACTCTAAGAGGAGACAGTCGGAATCACAGTGCCGGATAAAGTCACATTCTCAGACACCTTGCCAAATTGATTCTTTTAAGGGTTTTTCTTGCAGATTACCATTTTTTTTCTCTCTCTCTCTCCCTCCTGTCTCTTATTCTGCATGAGTGTCAAATCTGAGAGAAAATCTAAATTCAGTTTTAGGTTCTGGCTATTACCGTCCTCTCCTATTGTGCTCCGTTGTTGCTGATACCCTGTTAAATTATGATTGGAATGAAACGTTTCCTCGAACGAGACGCCGTCCTCGGAGCTCTGAATCAATTACCGAGATACCGGGGGAACAATATGGCGTGGTGGGGTAGCGAGCGCGCCGCCCTCGCGGGGAAGTTACCGAATCAACGTTAGCTAAATTATTATCATTGGAGTTACTTGAACATTTTGGATTCTGATGCTGCATTTCTCTCGACATGCCCATGGTGACAGAACATCGGAGAGACATCACCGCCCTCGGCGGTTGTGCGGAGAGTTTCTCGGTAAAATCCGGCCCGCGGAGGAGGAGCGAGGCGCACGCCTTCGCTTGAGAAGCAGCCGACTGTCTTCAAGTGGAAGCCACGGGCCGTCCAACACAAGACGACAGTGCAAATGGCTGCTGCTAATGACTGATTCTCCTCCTGCCATGGGTTTTTTGATCAAAAAATAGCTCCTTTCTCCTCTCTCTTTCTCTGGAATGGTAGCGACCAAAATTGAGCTAACGGGGGGGGGGGGGCCTTCCTTTTTCCAGGCTGACACAGCTGCAGGGTGTGTGTGATCACTTTGACTGAGATCAGTCACACTCACGTAGTACAGCGAGCTGAGATGTCTCAGAACATACTGAATTATTACACAAGTAGACCGAGTGTGAGGGGGGGAAACATAAATAGATATGTACAATATTGTTGCAAAGCTTTGTGAAACTCCTCCCACACTTTATTCAGTGTTATTTGGAATGGTGTGAACAGAATATTGAGAGAGAAATACAGTGGGAAAAAAAAAACAGGATTTAATTTTCTCATCCATCCGCTAGGTGTGTGTGACCGAGGGGGGATTCATACACTGCCATTTTCTGTATTAATGAACCAATACCTGTGATCATTCTGCAGGAGGTGTAACTGTCTTGGCAGGTGTGCTGCCACTGGGAAACAGATTCAAATAGTCAGTGTTCCTTTCAAGGCTTGTACAGAAAACAATGGAGGCTTCACAAGGTAATCATGCCATTATATGAGACGGAGGGACTAATTGGAATTATACTAGAACAGGCAGGGAGCTCATTAAAACCTTGAGCACTACCTCATGATAAACAGTCACTTTAAGGGCTGGCACTAATATGATGAGGCAAAGTCTTTATTTCTCACTTTCCAATGAACACATCGAAATGTTTAAGCTCCTTCGACTCTCTCAGCAGGTATCGCGTGGATTGTAAGACTCCTTAATTGCCACTGGAAAATTAGTAAGATGGTTATGCGGAGAGCTTTTTTTGTCGTCGACTGAGACGCCGCCGCGCCGTATCGTTTCCAATCCCCGTGATCTAATCACACTGTGCTTTTCATACTCCGTATTAGCGTCGGATATTTTGTCATCTGCTTTTCAACACGCGTTCCATTATTACAAATTGAGCGGCGCGTTAATATATTAATTGTTCAACTTTGCTCATTACAACCCTATAAAAACCTCAACCAACACAATCCCATAATAACACAGCGAGCTTGTTATGGACTCTGACAACCCCTGATTAAAATCAGGCTCATTTTGCGTGATGAGAAATTGCTTTACCCAAAATAACTTTATATCCACCCTGCTTTTGCGACCACAGTTCATTAGCTCCGTCTTGCTCAGGCGGGATTCTTTGTGCCGTTCTGACTGTATTCAAATCTCTCTAATGCCATCTCATGTTTAAAGACTGGCCATAAATCCCATATCAGTTCTTAATGACCACTGCCGGCCAGCCGGTAATATGTCATTGTTCGCAGGCGATCACCCAGCGGGGAATAGACCATGCCAGTCTTTGTAATTGCACACCCAGAAAGATTTATATTGCCATTATGCACACCCATAAGAAATAATTCAAACATATCATTGAAAAAAAAAAAAACAGCCTGCACATTGCTGATCCCCAAATCTCCACTGAGCATCTCGCTAGTATAATATCCTCGTGCCTCTTCTAACATGTCTTTAATGTCTCACAGTAAAGATGTCTTGAACACTCATATTCCATATGTCTATTTATTGGTGCTACTGTTTCTCCTTCTGCGGGGTACTTTAGTTTAGGAGACCGTGTTAAAGGCTGCATGAAGGCAAAAAAAAAAAGAAGCAAGGTGACATACAGTGGGAGCACTACAGTATAGCTGAGTGGCTGGAATACATCCATCAGCTGGTGCAGTATGCATCCCCAAACAAACTACTCCATTTACACTGCTGCCTTTTCTCCTCCCTCCTAATGCCCTCGATCCTCAGATAGCTCAGAGATGCGGTGATGGAAGACGCAGTTAGAGCTGAACTCCCCCAAGTGTGCCGACGGAGCTTTTGTTGTGCAGCTTGTCCCCGGGTTCCTCCTGAGAGAGAGGGGAGGCAGGTGTAGGCTGACGCAGGTTTGATCACCTTGGTGAACGTGGACCTAAGTGGCTTCTCCTCCGCCGCCGCCGCCGTCCCGCAGGGGAGGACAACGGCAGCCAGCTGCAGAAGGACGAGTGCTTGACTCGGGCTAATGAATTGCCTGGTTGAACAGAATTACATCATGCTTGTTTTCTTTAAAAGGATTTGACAGGTACTCAAATATGCTGGTTGACGTTCTAATTTAAACCACGACGCCGCACAAGAAGGGGGGGGGGCAGATAGAAAATCTAACTGATTGATAAGATGTTGCGCTGCTGCTGCTGCTGTCCAGGATGCGTGTCTTCACGAATTTGCTCTTTTAAAAAAAACTTCATACCCCCGAACCATTTTCAAGAAACTCCAGTAGTAACAAGAGAACAATGGTGGCCTCTGCTTGTTCTCTTTGTCCCTGGTTAGAGGGCCGGAGAATTAGAGAGAGGGGAAGTGGAAATGCCCTGCTGGAGTCAGCCATCAAAAGCTAGGTCAGTCATGCAGACTCCTGTTTTCCAGAGTCTACTGAGACCGCTCCCAGGGACTCTTTGTTCCTTTTTTTTCCAACCAGACGGCTGCTGTCTCCGCGCTCGGGGGGCTCACTCACCAGTGACAGCCACAGTCAGATCATAACCCCCGCAATCAAATACGGTTTTATTAGATCTGTCTCGGCGAGCGGCACTCCGCTGCAAAAACATGTTTTGTTCTCTTTAACCTATTCCACCGGGGACGCAAACCAACAGTGACACTGTCATTTGTGAGCAATGCGGTATGACTCCCTTGTGGTACAAATGTCAGATTATACCGTTGCAGTACTAGTTATCCCTCCCTAAATATAGCCTCTCTGGTATCGTAGCCTGTCGCAAGAAATTCATGGCTTCACACACACACACACACACACACACACACGCGTGGCCTTTAGTGGAACCCCAGACGCCGTCACACAGACCTTAAGAAGTCGCCGGGATGAGACTAATTGTGAATTCACACCGGTCTGCAAACTCTCCTTATGATTTGGAGGAGAGAGGCACCTGCCCCCCCCGCCCCCCTCCTCCTCACAGCTTGATCCTGGCTCGTAATGTGTGATGTGCACTTTTCAGTCCTCGCAGGTATCTGATTGATTTGCGCGTGGAATTGTCATCTCTTATTAAGCTGGCATTTAAGTAGCGTGTGACACTTAAATATAGGCACACGGATTTGAAAAGGCGTGATCATCCTTGAGACGGTTCGGATACTGGTCACTCACACTATTTTACTACTCTTAGAGATTTAATTAACCAGGCTTAAAGCCCCAGACAATGTATTCCATCAGCTTATTGCTATGAGAGAGATTTTCTCTGTGCTCTTGTCATTGGTTTAAAGTTGGTTGAGATCAGGTGGAGAAATGTGTGTATACCTCTTCATGAATATTATGTTAAGTATTGTTCATTTTTACAGCTGATCCAGGTTAAGTTTTTGACGTAAAGGTATGTTTTTCATTTTGTTAGTTTGATCCTGTTTTTTTTGTCAGTGACAATTTTGTCTAATACCAGTCATTTGATTTAATTTACTATCTACCAATTCATCTATTTCTACATCTATTTCCAAATTGCCTTTCCTCCTCACCTAGCATTAGCATTAGCATCCCCGTGTTCTCCGCTGCAGAGCCGAGCATCGTTCAGAACGAGGACTCCCTCACAAACAACAACAATGGCCGCCCTCCTCTCTCCAATTCTCCCTCGCGTTTCCCTCGTCGTCTTCCGGCAACAAGTCACATGACACTGCAACCAACGGGAAAGCGAAAGGGACGAGCAAGATTACATTTCTGCGTCGGGTCCTTTCCATAATGTCGTCAGATATACGTATAATAAGACACATTGCATTACACTAAAATGCTAAATACTCACCTGGAAACGTTTTATTTTCGAGGGCTTTTATTGTGAAAGGTAAGAGTGGAAGAAGTGGATCTTGTCCGCACCGATCTTAAAGATTACCCTCTTGGTTCTGCACAATGGGATTGGTGCTCTTATTATCACAGCGAACGCTCAGAGAAGTCAACCTTGGGGCGTAATATTCGCTCTCCGTGTGAAAGTACTCGTGACAAAAACCACAGCACGAAAAAAACCATATTGACATGAGAATTAATCGCATCCCCCGGTGGCTTAAGGCCTCGAGTTGTTTTGTTTTTATTACTTTGAGTGATGCTAATTTAGTCATGAATATTCATTTATAGGAGAGAAAGTTACAACTTTTAAATCTCGAAAAAACTACCATGAGATTAGAACAGTACAGGACGCGTCAGCGTCGTCTTCTGAGAGAAATATATAAAAAAAGAGGATCTGAAGGCGAGGTGAATCAAAAGCGCACATCACTGCAACGTGATCATCACTTCCTCTTGAAGTGCTGCTTGTTTTTCTCTCTTCTCTCACACAAGGCTTAGTTTAATTCACGCTGTTATCCTGGGAGAGAATTACACACACAAACAGCAGGTGAGGTCACAACAACAAGGTGAACAAAAACACGTCATTCATCCGCGGCAGGATTACGCCGCGTGGACGGACGTGTGTCCAGCGTGGCGTGAGACATGAGCGCGGCCATCACGCTCGCTCAGAAACAACATATCATGTTGGAATAAAATATATCGGACTCACTGTCAATGGGCATTTGTAGATTCAAGCTCAGGCTTTTGTATTGTATGTATATAATATAAATAATATGTATATATAGTTGTATCATTACGAACAAGAAATAACTCAAAGTCGCATATAGTTGTTTTTTTTTTACTTCTTCCCTTTTCAAACATCCAGCCCTATAAATAATCGAGGCCTTCTCCGATCCCTCCGAGTAATTATCTGTGTTCTCTGACAGCCACAGGCAGCAGCAAACTGACAGGCCTCCATGAGGGAAATGTTGTGTAAATTTTATGAGTGACAAAGGAGATTAGTGGAGTGACTTTGTACATGTAACTTTGACCTCCTTGGAGCTTTGCACGCAGGAAAAAGGTGAAGCGGGAGAGGAGACGACGCCCCGAGGACCCGATACATGCGCGTTGCATATTCGTCCCCAAGAAATTACAATTCAACCGAAAAACGGGAGAGATGTGTGTGTGTTGAGAATTGTGACTAGAGTTGAGGAAAAGTAAAAAAAACAAAAACACATTTGTGAAAAAGTTCATTGCATAAAGACGGTGATTATCTTTGATTGAGTGGTGTCGGCAAACTTGCGTCACTTGTGTGTCTGGCGTGCGTCACGGAGCCGATGTGTATCATCTCACAAAGTGTGTTTACGCCCGTCTGTGTCTCGTATTCGGGCTTGATGGTCGAGTGGGGTGGGGAGGGGGGGTTATTGTGCAGAATTTGTTGGAGAGCGATATTTTTGCACGGATATAGTGATTCTCAAGAGGCACTCATCAGTTAAATAGCAACCTGCCTCAATGATCTCCGTCTCCAAAAGAAGAAGAAAAAAAAACTCCCCTTTTATCACACGCCTATTGTGTGCCGCTACCGACGGGGGAGGCCGACCCGAAAGCGTTCTCCGCTCCGAATTTTTTTTCTCCCCATTGACGGCGGCTTTCATATAGTGAGTCTGCTCAGAGAGGCTTTGTTCACCATAATTACAGGGCCTGTGATTCCAGCACGCACGTACGTATGTCTCGCCTCCAGCTCTGTGATTGTCGAGGAGATTTTGATGGAGGCGTCGAGCACATGTGAGTGAAGGGGAACACGGACGTGCCATCACACCCTTCTGTTTACCCAGAGTGTCAGAGGGGATGATGTCACCCGCAGAGAGAACAGAACAGGTGGGCCCTGGTGGATTCCTCCCCGTCTGCCTCCCTGTCCGTCTGCCTTCCTGTCTGTCTCTCTGGACATGTCGCACAGGAAGCGGCGGTAACAGGGCGGCGCGCGGAGTTCAAGCGGACGCCGCGGCGTTGCGAATCTCCCCGGCCGATCTCGCACGGGCGCCACGCTGTTCAAACAGGTTTTTCGGCGCCGGCTTGTGTCTTGTCTTGTCAAGTGGCTGACATTCTGATTTAATCAACATCCACGCCTGCCAGATGAATTAGATCACTATCAAAAATGCACAGGGAGCGCCGTGTCCCTCACTTGTCAGTACCAAACTCATCTGCTCATTTATTTATTACATTCTCCATGAGAGGAGCGTCGGAGGGCGCCGGGCGGGCTTTAAGGTTGTCTGTCCTTGGTGCTTTTGTTCGACTTGGATCAGCCCCGGGGACTTCTTTAATTTAATCTCCAACTCGCATCATATTGAAGACACATAATGGCGGTCTGGAGAAGAAGAAGGAGGGGGAAACAAAGACGGAGCATTCCTTCCACCTCTCTTCTGAACACACCACTGCAATCTGTTCTCTGTGGACACTGAATCCACAACAATGGTTTGATTTCCAGCCAATCTTCTCCGTTTCACAACACGATGTCTCTTTGTCTTTGACGGATGACTCGGACGTGTTTGGACACGTGTGTTGATTTTCCACCTTGATTGATCTATTAAATCCTTTTGTTTTGTAGTTTGCGCCGAACCATTCAAATGAACGGGGCGGTGGAGTGCGCGCTGGCAAAGCAACAGAGAGCCGCATGATCATGTCGAAGCAGCTGAGGAGGACGGATGTTGTGTTCACATGCTCCACTCCCTGACCCGGAGATCATGTCTGGAACTATGTACTTTGCGAGAAAGCGCTTTGGCTTCACGTACATCACTGTACTCGGGGCTTTTTCATTAAAACAGACTATTTTGTCGGATATATAAGAGAGAGCCAGTGCTGGGCCCCCGGATGGATTGAATTGATGCTTATTGGACAATTGTATATTAAAGTGATCGCCAAATCGAAGAAAAATCCATTTCATTTCCAGTTTAACCGCATTACTGCGGCTTGATGTGGCCTGTGTGTTACTGCGGGGAGGAGAGGCCCGTCTGCGGACGCCTCAGCGTGTTTCCCCCCACGTTGCATGAATTATCAGTGGGAGGACGGCCGGCGCTTAGCTGAGCTGAAGAGACTCAGATTGAGATGTCCACTCACGGCTCGCTGGTTTGACGTTTCCATCATCGACAGCAAAGGAGACTCTGACAGTCGGGCTGCACAAAGCCAGCTGTTTTCATGGTTTGAAGCGTCCCGAACGCGCACGCGAGTTGAAGGATCGGTAGGAGATTATTAACCAAAGTGACACCCAGAACACAGGCGTCCACAGTCGGAGAATCACTGGGTCTCTCTCTCTCTCTCTTCCCCCCATTGCCCCCCTCCCGCCCCTCCCTCCCCCCTCCCGTCGGCCGCTCTCATTCTCGCGCGCTAATTTCGGAGCGGCGGCAAAGTGCTCCGGCGTGTTTGTGTCAAAAGTTCCAAATTGAAAAGTGTGATAAGGTAGGACGAACATTAAAAATGGATAAACACACATCTGTGGACTAATCTGGGGGGGGGGGGGGAGACAATGAACAAGGTGCGGTGATTAGACACAGCAGTGCATCAGGTCCACCATCTAAAAATAAGCTACCAATTTCGTTGTATTTAGTGGATGACTTTTGGGTAATAACAAAAAAAAAATTAAAAATAAGAGCATTTGTTCGTAATGTGCCAGCACTGCCGGAGGCTCACGATCCATCGCACGCCCTGAAACACTCTTCTGCAAGCTGCGAGTAATCACCCAAACCAGTTCATCCGCAATATTTCAGTTGGCCTATTTTGGAGACTGCGCAGACGCCGCCGTCCCGTCACAGAGTTCAAGTCAGAAGCTGTTGGAGTGAAAGAGAGATTTCAGGGGAACATCATGGGATGGTCGATGGGATGAGACCCCCGTAACCAAAACGATATCAGCTCGGTGCCTCCCTTGATCACAGTCAAACATTCTTGCAATCTGAGAGACGGACTCGCTCATTCGGATGCTAATGAAGCACCGTTTCCTGGCTGCTAATCATCTGACAATCAATATTTCTTACTGTGGCAACGCCAAATACTTTAGTTACGCAAAGCAGCAACAGCACACATGTTGTCTGCATGCTGAAAAGTACACACGACACACACGCACACACACACACACAAGACATCATGCACAGGCTAAAGGACGATATTCACTCTGGCAACTAGAACTGTGGCTGGTCACGCAGTCGCATCGACGGACTCGTGTTGGTTTATGGTTCCCGCCTTTTTCCATACGCCAGAACAGCAGGCGGCGCAACGACCGTTTACAGTCGACGTTCACCGATATCTCCCTCCAGGAATTCACCGCCATCTGCGTGTCCTTATACTCCGTCAGACGGGTTATGTAAATGCTCATATTTTCTGGACCTCTTCAGCCAAACGTTCTTCAACGGGATCCATTGTTCGTGTTTCTGCTGTGGCTTTTCAAAATGGCGGTATTATGCCATGAAACCGGAAATGAGAGACTCAGAAAGGACGCGGTTAGCGGACCAATCGCAGCCTTTGAGGGCTGCGAACGGCTCGCGTAGCTTTGACGGATAGTCAGACATTTTGGGCGACACGCAAGATGGCTGACGGCACGACGCAAGAGGGGGTCTTGCCCTAAGGGGGTCTCTGCGTGAAACCCGAGTATAAATGACCCTTGAGCGTGGCTCTGCAGTGACCTCAGTGAAGAAACTATTTTCTCATGTATGTTTTCTTAAATGTTTTTTTTAAACTTGATGGATTTTTATCGCTTCAATCTTTGCAATTTAATGAGATCTAATCCGTGTGTTCCCGCCCCCCCTCGCCTCCTCTTTTACCCTCGGAAAGTTTTGCCGTCCTCAAACTTCGGACACAGTCGTCTCGTTTGTATATATGCGTTGCATTCCTTTCATAATATTTACAACGCTGCCTTTCCGTTCTCCATGATGCTGTGAAATGAAGACGATTGTTCAGCTGACCGTTTAGAGCTTTGGTACAAGCTGTTTGAGTTTGTGTAATTAGAATAAAGTTCACACTTCACCACATCCTCCAGGGAACACCGGATGAATACATTTATACTCATGTACTTATACTATACTGGCCACAAGGAAGATGAATAGAGAGTCAGAAAAAGCCTGTAAAGAAACATAGCAAACTATTTGAGGAAACCATTTGTATAGTGGGTTCATACTAAATTCAAATACAGCTTTTTTCCCCCTGAAGGATATTTATGGCAGTGGAGTCCATCGTTCCTCACCTCAGTGTGCCTCGTACAGAAGTTCAGCTCCTTGCATCACATTTGGCATCAGGCCTAAAACTATTACAACATAAACTAGATTATAAATGAAAGAGAGAGCGCGCTTGTATTTCTGGATTCCTTCTTGGTGCTTTCTATCCGTCGCACTGCTACAGGTATTTACGGGCATATTAAAAAGGAAACGAGGTATTTGTACCACGTGACGTCACCACCACTCACCATTTAGGAAAATATGCACACCAACGTTTTACTGGAATAATCAAAGTATATTCAGAAAGAGCTGCGCCTCTTGGTTTAGGTTTAGGTTTGAGCATCCAGACGAACACCTGAACCTGGGATTGTGCTGACGAGGGAGTCGTTTTTAGGAAGTTCCCGACAGACATCTTGATATTGTTTTGTGGTTGTTAAACCCGTTCTCCGGTTTACTTTATTACGGCTAAAACTTCCACTTTGAAGTTCCTCTTGACGGTAATAATAAAACACGGTTTACATTCTTCCAGAAAAAGAAAGCGGAGGTTGGTGATGCAACAGCAAACTTTTCTTCTATTATATTTACAATGTAACGCCGTGTTTGTAAAGGCGCTTTTACCTTATGCAGCTCTATGTGATAACATTACAAATATCATGATGTTTACAATATAAAATCACACAGGCTTCTATCTTCTGGAAACAGAAAGTTTCTGAAATATTGTGAACACACCGACTCGACGCTTTCTTATTTGCTTTACTTGATGAAAGACAAACACTAGAAAGGTATCGAGTGACGACATGATGGTCTGTGTTTTTAATGCCATTATTATCAATACTTTGTGTATATGTGATAATAATGCTTGTACTTATGCACTTTTCCTTCAGTAGGATTTTAACGACTTGTAGTAAAACATATTTTATATAATTCTATTTGCACTTCAACTTTACTTTATCATCTAAACTGTCATGCACCTGTCGGCGAGGATTAAGGGCCTAATTTGTGAGTAATACTATTACTGAGAAGCAGAAGATGCATATTAATGATTAGTGATAACAACTCAACAAAGACTCATTTCAAGTTGGAAAAAGACTGGAACTTTTAGTTTTACAAAATGCATTTATTATTACTAGATTATTAATATTACTAGACTGGACCTCTGCAGACCACAGCTGCAATAACAGCAGGGATTCATTTAATTTGATAGATTTTCTAAGTGTTTCTGTCAAAGTAGCCGTTCTCATTAGATATTTTAGTAATTGTGTGATGCGCAGCATCAACCAGAGCCACACACACCACAGTTAACGTGCAAAGCGAGTCCACTTTAACACACTTGAACCTCACAAACTCGACATGGGCATGACATCAAGAACACAACACATCTGTAAAACGACAGCAAGTATTGTTATTTGAATGCCGAGTGCAATAGAAACCGTGTCGGCTATCTTCATTGTTTTCCCTTCCAGGTCGTAGTCGGGGTCATTCCTGAATGTGATCCTGAAAAATGGATCTCCCACAATGCTTCATACATGCATGGCAGGAGTAAAACGAATGTATTTGGCTTCACGGGATCAGCATTCCTCTCAGGCCCGTGTACAGGGAGTGGAAATACAATATCGTTTTGGAAGATGCTCACATTCATCTTTGAATGAGCCTCTCTACCCCGACCCTCACGTTGTGCCACCTCACAGAAAAGAAAAAGGGAGAGCGAGAGAGAGAGAGAGAGAAAAAATCCTGAGCTTTAGGAAGAAATGAAACCCCCAGCGCTGCTCACTCATCTAAGAAACATTAAATGTACGGTTTGTTTACCCGCATGTGCACTTATGAATCCCAGGGGTGCCGCAACCTGTGTATAACTCACCCTTAGGGCCTCCGAGTATTTTTCACTATGAAATGAAATTTTATAGCATGCGAGATTAGCCGACACTAATGCAAGGTCAAAAATAATAGAATCAATAGGCAGGCTCGGCGATGTTAACATTTACAGAAAATAATGGGCTGAAAAGCGCCGTGGAAAACAGAATGAAACGAGTCTCTGCAGAATTCTTATTGATGGCTTTTCATTATTTCTAATAATTTGACTTTCTTTTGTGTGCTGTTGCCGGGGGTATGGCCCTTTCCGCGGTTTATCTCTCTGTGTGTGTGTGTGTAGCTGTTTGTGTGTGTGCGCGTGGGCGTGTGTTTGCTCTTTTATGTGCACACGCACGTTGTTTTTATGGTGAATAAACAGCCATTTTCTGCCAAAAGTCTTTCAGCCGCTGATCAGATCTCTGTTTGCAACGCCGCAGCGGCCGTTTGGAAGATGGATCTCAGCGGATCGGCCAACTTTTGTAGATTTGGGCCTCGTCTCGCGTTGAGAAATCTTTCAAAAAAGCAGGATGTTTATTGCTTTTGACAACACTCAGTCCTTCAGAGAATGGGCCAACATCAAATGAAGTGTCCAAGATAAACCCAAATGAGTGTTTTTCTCTGTGACCTCGTGTTTTACAGCCTATTGCAGCGCTCGCAGTATCTGCAGCTAATTCAAGTGTGATTACAGGGGGGCCTGAGATCCCTCTCTAATATAACCCCGCTCACTGCTATTGTCTTTCCCTTTCCCACTAATGAAAATAATGGTTATGAATGTTTTTGGTGCACTTTGATTGTCACATCAACTGTTTTTATTGCTGTCATTATGGTTTAACATCGCACTGTTAATTCTGTTAATTAAAAAGCTGATTGCGTTTGCCAGTCTGTGATCTCCATTTGGTGAGTCCATATGGTTGAGATTGCCTGTTGTAAATTTCAATGAAGCCTTATCGCGGCGTCGCTGTGTATAATCAAGCAGCACGCGCACTTGAATTGCTTAGAAACCCCCCCCCCCCGCCCCCCATCATCATCCTCCCTCGCAACTATTGTCCACAACTTCACTCAAACTAGCGTTTCCTGCAAACGACTTTGGTTGGAAATCATTACGGAGATTACGGGGTCGTTGTTTGTTTGCGTAAGTAAGCACATTTAAATGCACACAGTCCAGTAAATTATATCCGGTGCAGATTAAAAAAAAACCTACGTTATCCATTCGGAGGTGACATTTCCCATCTTGATGACCACGCTGAATGAAATGCTGCAGTGTTTTACTGATGATGCAAACTGAAAACAAAAAAATAAAAAAGGATGAAAGGAGCTACACTTGAAAGGAATGTGGTGTATTTCACGCAACAAGAAACAATTAAGAAGTAGCCGTCGTACTTTGAAGCGTTCAGGAAGTAGTACTGTGACACTCTACAAGACACAAACTTCAAATACACGCATGTACTGGAAGCGTGTATCCTGTGTACCTGCCGTTGTTCGGAGCTCGCAGGCGATGACCTACTTCGGCTGGATCTTGTTTGTTTTTGAGGGAGAAGTCCCCGAGTCCACTCTTCTGTGTGAACGCTGGCTGCGTGAATCCCTCGTGGACGGCATCGGTTTGTTTTGGGTGTCAGGATATAAATGTTAAGCTCAATATGAAACACCGGGCCCGCAACAAATCGGCTGAGCCAGAAAAATAGTGTTGAATTTTTTGTGGATTTGCTAAAAAGAAACGTAATTAAACTTGTGCTGACATTAACACAAGTGCATGTTTTTTGGTTGTTGTTTTTTTAAATATAGTTTTGGGACCGTGCTGTCAGATGGATGACAGCCGTGTTTCCTGTGTCTGTCTTCAGAGGAGGTTTGTACCACAGACACAATACAACCAAAACTAGAATTAAAATGCCAGGAACGAGACCGTCATCCCAGGCGTTTGCCTCAAAAGCGACATTTTAAACTTACAACGTTGTCACTACCACAGTCCCTGTAACGCAATGGTTCTCAAACTGTGGGGCGCGACCCTCTAGTGGGGCGCGGAGGTATTACAGTTGGGGCGCGGGGGGAGATGCAGATTTGAAAGCACTCGGGGCTTCAGTGCCTTGCTCAAGGACACTTCAACATGAAACTATGGGGAGAAAACAGGGATCCAACCGGCTGCCTTTTTTTTTTTTGGCCAAATATGAGTTATTTTTTGCACATAAATAACTTTATTTGCATTGTTTTAACAAAGTGATTGCACATGTTATTAGTTCTTGTCAGATGGAGCAATCTGGTTTACTGGAAAGGGATTTACATTTTCTTTCATCTATTAATAAAAAAAAGCACGCATCGAGGAGTCTCAACAAGTTGGACCATTTTGTTTCCATGTTGTTGGGGCGGTGGGGTCCGAACATTTTGCTTCCTCCAAAATGGGGCGTGACAGAAAAAGTTTGAGAGCCACTGACAGCCAATCAGAGCCCAGGAACCCACCTGACAGACGTCCATGTCACCGTCGCCCCCCCGAAAACCTCACTGCTCACATCTCTTTTTCATGAACAGGGCGGAGCCACATAACTCTCGTCATCGCAGGTCTTTGAATTCTGCTTTTGCTTCAATAACGCTCTCATGCGTGTGGAATGCCGGTGTTTACAGGAGAGACAGCGCGAGGCTGCACTCGCGGACACTTCCCCCTCCATCAAGCTCGCTCCGGAGCGGACGTCTATCAGTTCAGGAGTCGGCGACTCGCACCAGTCATCCATTTCTCAGTTTCATCCCCTCGGACGGGACGGGGGCCCGGCTCTGTCTCTTCTCCGCAGTATTTACAGGCGGTGGAATCTGTTTATGTCACGCAGATGTAAATGTTTATACTTGATGAACGCCGGCTGAGTTTTTACAGTCTCCAAGAGAGGTGTACAGTCTTGAATGTGAGGAGAGAGTTTATAGCTTCATTTACTGTCATCATTAGGAATGTAAGACGTGTCTCCGACACCGGCTATTGGTTTTTAAACCGCAGTGCCAGGTTTACATGCTTAATAGTGGGCTGTTTGTGGTGCCAAGCCCAGCAGCATCCTTGTTAGGCTCTTGTTTGCAAATGCCAGCTGATGTGGAATAAATTTATTTATTTTTTTTGCATTTTATTTCACACGCGAGTAACTTTGTTGAAAAGCATGTTTACTTCAACCAGATATTTAAAAAAAAAAGTCTTGTGGATATAAAGTACAACAGAATGAGCTGGTAGGTAATCATAATCTGTTTATGGTTTATACGTCATCCACAAGGGGAGCGTGAAGTAATGATGAACAAGATATTATTATTGCTGCTTGATATTTTGGTGAAAAGAGAAGAGGGGCAACAACACCTTGAGGCAGAGCACTGCGGTCTTAATTTGTCGAAGAAGCCATTGTCCTGAGCTCTTTTCAGGGCGGCGAGCTATTTATCATTTAGGCGGCTGTTATTTTTAATGAGTCTGTTATCATTCATTTTAGGGCATCCCACCTTTCCTTGACACGGATAGTATTTCTTTTTATATAGGACGTAGGATTTATGTCTCCCTCTGCTCTCAGCCCTCTCCCCGTCTCTGCCTTGGCTGGAAACCGTCCGCCGCATGGCAGTGTGGGAAAAGGTGCGGTGGTGCACTGCGCTCCACCACCCGGCTCAGAGACTACAACCCGCCTTTGAGAAATCACTTACGCAACAGAAAAGGTGCTCATAATGTGGCCCTATTCTTCTCACGCTGTTCAATACAAAAGAAGGCGGCGCCGAGGCGGTTCAGCTGAGGACGTGAAGCCGTTTCCTGTTTTGCAACCGGATTTCACTAATTGGCGACAACATTTAAACACCAGGTTGCGTCAGCCTCACAGAACACAAAGGGTGTGTTTTTGAAATAAATATTTTTGAAAGCTGTAAAACTGAATTTTTAGACCCCGACCTTCAGCAACGGTCTTGACCTTCCCCCCCTTATCCGACCAAACTTTTAAAAAAAACAACTGATCTTTAAGGATTCTTTCACTGGGAAAAGAGTCTGCAGTTGCATCGCTTGCATCTCAGCTTTATATGTCCCTTTAATTACCTCGAGCAAGTCTATTCTCTCCTGCCACAGTTTCATAATGAACCCAAAATAGTTTCATGCTTCTCAACAAGTGGGCCGGCTGGCGTTCTCCAGGCCCGTTTCCTCCACAGAGTTGCGTAGCGACCGGCCTCCACAGCTCGCAGAGTGGAAGTGAAGTGGGGTTTTCAGCCTCGCCGCTCTCGTCGTGCAGGACTTTGACGCTTCCCAGAGCCCAAAAACTCGCCACGCCATCTCTTCCTGCACGGGATGACGAAGCCACGCTGATACTGGCGCAATTTTTTTTTTTTTTTAAAACATCATGCCATCAACCGCTCTACCATTAAAACCAGTGAGTATGGGTGGATCAGAACGGCCTTGCCTTTAAAAAACATCCAAAACCACACAGACGGGAAGCAAATAGGAGAAACCGGATCGGTGACATTTCTTCTGCTGTAACTTCCCTCGCTTCTGGCGCAGGTTGGCCCAAATTAGACTTCATATAAAAAGTGGGTGTAGCCTCCGGGTGTGGACCGAGAAGACAACGAGGAAGTGCTTCTTTCTGAAGCAAGCAGCGACTCCACTGGAGACAAAAAAAAAACAAGTCCGATTGTATAAAGGTTTATGAGAAAATGACCCTTTAGTTCTCACTGGATTTCTCAGGAAACAGAAGTTTATGGTCTCAATCATTAGTTTCAAGTCATCTTCAACACAGCATGTTGTTCACATGCTTGAGGGCGTGCCGAGCTGGTGATTGACAGGTCACTTCTACTGTGATCTGTTCGTCAGAATAGAGGCACAGCAATGCTTCTCCGTCAGAGAGAAGCAACGGCCGGAAATGTCAAACTGGAGGCTTCTAAACTGCAGTCCTCGAACCAATCGGGGACACCGTCACAGTTTCTAGGCCCGCCTCTTATATTACAGTCCATGCATGTCTGATGCTGCTACAACTAGATCACGTTGGACAGCCTGGGTTTCAGGTGCTATGCGTTATTGCAGAACGCCGTCCAAGGTGCTCTCAAAGTCACCTTGTTCAACTTTCAGAGCACCGGAGCGCTACATCAGTGTCGTGCACAGTATTTACCCGAGAGCTTAAATTATGGCTGTCATGAGAACATGAATATGTTACAAGTAAAATCATATGGACTATCGCTGTACCGTTTAAATAGATTGTGTCACCCACGTGTACACGTACATGCCGCGGTCATGGCAGCATCAGCTGTGTGTTTGTACTCGTGCTTTGGTAAAGGTTGGGCTGTGACGCCTGTTCCCTGAAGTGTCGATCTCGGCCATATGCATCGCTGGCAACACGCTGTAACGGCAGGTGAAAGAATGTGCACTTGGCATCTTCCTCACTCGCTCAAATGCACACACACACACACACACACACACACACACACACATGCACAGGACATTGGCGCAAATCTTCTTGCTATAACCGGAATGACCCGACAGGTTTTGCGCAGCAAGATGTTTTCTGCTCCGCTGCACTTTTGGGTGGTGGTGGTATCAGGATGTCCGCTCGGTGCCAACACGCCGCCTCAGATCCCTCACAAAGATCACACGCCACTCCTCCATATCTATATCCATATCTATATCTATATCCAGGCCGCGAGATATTTCCTGCTTTTACGTTTTCACGTCTTGATCTCGCTCGATGCCGCTCACGGTGAAGGCCCGAGATGTGAAGTGGTGTAAATAAACAGACGGTTTCACTAGATAGGCAAAGCGCCCTTCATTGAAAGTTATTGCCAGGCAGCCGGGGGTAATACATCACCGCTTTTGTGAGGACAATGCTACGAAGCCGAATCCCAAGTACAGATGCATCATAGTTGCACAGTGAGCATTTTGTTACAAATAATGTTGTCATCAATTTTCATCTTTTGTTTAAACATATTAGTCTTTTGGACAAGATAGGTCATATTTCAGCAGGTTGATAAATTTTCTCCCCCTCTCCTCTTCACAGAATGTGCACTTAATTAATTACACAACCTTTAATTGGACAGATTATTCCTAATGGTGGTACAGTGCTAAATGTACAAACTCAGAGAGGGCTCACAAGTAATTATTTTAATGCCACTTTCTCAGCAAGCTGTAATCAGTATATTTCAAATAATTAGTATTTTTCAGAGGGTAAAGTACAGATACTCTAAAATAGACAAATTGCATTTACATTTCTGTGCAGGATTTTTTTTTTTGTTGCAGCTAATCCCTCATATACTGCATCATTTCCATGTGCTGAGGCAGTACAGTGTTAAGGGGCGTTTGATCGCCCCTTGATATTTTACGATATCTGGCGGTAATACCTCCTGTTTAATTACCTCAGTAATGTGCATTGATGTACATGATGGATTTTTACGGAAGCCCACTCCTTAACTATCGGATGCGGCGACATGAATGATCGTCGCTGCCGCAGTGGTCTTAAGAGATAAATTAATAATTGTGATAGAGGAAGCGGAATACAATTAGCAAATGCGTCCGCGGTCGACGAAAAGAAGACTAACATGAGCGCAAACATGCTGTTGTTTGACTCAAAAACTGCCGACGCCAGTAAATCACTTTGTGTCATTCATTCAATTTAAAGAAATCACTTTTGGCAAAAGAAGCTCTCATTTATTTAACTAAAGACCGCCAGAGCACACAAACAATCTTAATCTACCTCTGTGAGCCGCTCTGCTGTGGAGGTGGAACAATTTAGGGAGGAAAAAGGGGAATGATGGCGCTGTTAAAACTTCACAGCTTGACTCTGAGATAAGGAGAGAGTGGTTGAACTAATGGCTGAGGCCTGGTTCGAGGGTGCCTGGGCCTCAAAGTCATATAATTCAAAGCATGTATGTCAGCCTTGTGCTCATTACCATGACTGATCATACTGTCTACCAGTATCCTGCCCGCCTGGCACCCAGGACCTGCAGGTGGTACTTTATCTAACGCCCGTGTCGATTTTTCACAGAATTTTTTTCCCCCTCTGCTAAGCAGTCCGAAAATCCCCGCTTGGCAAGTAACAAAGAGAAAAAAACAACAACAATGTGCTCAAATGAATAGTTGAACAACTGCGTACAGCTTCTGCTTGTCCGAGGAAAAGACAAACAACAAAAGCAATGCAGTCGTACTGATGTAAATCAATGGATTATTGTATTGTTCAAAAGAGAGGACTATTCTTCTTCAGTGGTGTAGCGGACAATACAATAACCACAAAGTGTATTTCATGCATTTTTTATGTATGCTTTTTTTTTGTTTGCGGTGGGCAGCCAAAACGCCACACCGCCGTTCCATTTCCACAAAACCCCCGATTTCATATATCTAAGTGCTCGAACGCCCCAAAATCTTGCGTCACTGACCATCATTCTTCCCCCGCTCTCCGGCATCGATGGATCTTTCCTGTTTTTGTGTGTGTGTTCCCCTCGTTCTCCCCCCCCCCTTCTGTCTCTTGTCCTTCTCCTTTATTGCTTTGTACAGCAAAGCACCATTACTGATCCCTTCCAAAGCACAAACTAAAAATCTATCCCGTTGTCATTTGCTGCACCGTGCCATCTATCATCGGGGGTGCTTGGCAGCGTCTCCGTACCAGAGAGGAGGTGCTGGAACAGGAGGCAGAGTCAAGGACTTTCACGCGCAACAAAAAACTTGTCACAATTATTTATGGCTCTTGCTGGGACACATAATAGGACACATCAAACTGCTGTTTTTTTGTGTGATGAGCGCCCTCACATCGCTGGCTCCCTTGTCGAAGTGGGTCACAGGCATCTCTTGCCTTACACATACAATTTCCAAGACAATGGCGGAGCACTTGGGGAAGTGACAGTGACAAATACTGGAGCCCCCACGGAAAGCCGGGCAGGCTGTTACATGAGTGATTGCGCCAATAATCATGCGGAGTCGTCACGTGTCTGTGGAGCAGGAGGGAGATGGGCAGCAGGGGTGGCAGGGGGTGGGAAGAGAGAGAGGGAGGGAGAAAGAAGGGGGGGTAAGAGAGAGAGAGAGGGAGTATATGAGTGTGTGTGAATAAGACAGGGAGGAGCATAGGGGAGCAGCAGGCCTGTGTAGAGAAGTGGCTAACAGGTCCTGGCAAATCATTTTTTATTTCCTTATCATCCATCTCCCGCTTCCTCCCCTCAGATGAGTTGCCGCTAAATGACTGTCACTTTGGACGGTGCTGTGATATGTTCTGCTGTAGCGCCCGTAATTGGGAAGGGGTCACCGGTGCCTGTTTCTCCGCGTGACCTTTCTTAAACTCGGCCGCCCAGGGAATTGGGCAGAGCCTCAGATTAAATTACTTCTCCAGCGCCTCGGCCCTTCACCTTAAGTGCTGGCACTTGGCTCCAGTTCATGGGAAAAAAGAAGCCCCTTGTTCTCGCTTCAGCGCTTCAGGCACCGAGCTCGGGCTTGCCCAGTCGCGGCCATCTTCCCCCCCCCCCCCCTTCCTCCTAACCTCCTCCTCCGAGCCAACGTGGTGACAGAGCATCGGCATGTGCTGCAGATGTATGGCGGAAATACTTCTTTGTCGTGACATCGCTTCTGCGGATACGTTTCCAGATAAGCAGTCACCAAATTTAAATTGGATCATATTTAAGAGAGGGTGGATGATGTCCACGGGGAAAGTGCAATAAGCATCGGATGGTCTTTTTTTGTGTGACGATATAGGATGAGAATGATATGCAGTGGAAGTCATTTCTTTGTTTCTTCCATTAGTTGCTGCCGTTGGTAAACAACAACAAAGAGTTAAATGTGTAATCATCATCTTGCTGTCAACAGTATACCCCCATCTCCTCCCTCCCGTCACCACTTAAAAAATGGCACATTGACCTGACACAGCAATGTGAGGAGAGAGGCAGCTATTCACTGCTCTGTTAGATATGATATAATGAGACGCCACCGCTCTGAAAAGACTGACAGAAGAAAAAACGCCACCCAATTGTTCTCCAAACATTGTGGGGACGTCTAAATAAAAATGTCACATTTTGGCTCGCTATCATGCAAATTAATGGCATATCTGGCTGTAAAATAGACATTATGTGAAATCAAATCATCTCCGAAGACATAAAAATGCTCTGATCAAGTGTTCGTCCTCCCCTTTGAGAGCCTTCAACAGCTCGACTACCTCCTCAATTACTTTGGGTGTCAACAGACAGCTATCTGCAATGAGGGCATGTTTTCCCACATAATGACAACTGATAGCTGGTGTCAGACAGGTTATGCTTTTCAATTTGTGTCGAGCAATAATAACAATTACAGCTCATGCAAGTCCTCATTACCTTACAGTATGAATTCATTTCGCCGTGCATATTTCCCCCAAAAAAACACTCATCTTCACGCCCGTCATCTAAGACAGGCAGCAGGTAGGACAACAGAGAGCAGGAAAAACAAAATGGAAAAAACTTTGTTACGGTTGACCTTTGACCTTGAGGAGAATCAGTCCAGTCAGATCAGCCGCTTGTTCGCTCGTGAAAATTCTCCCGGATGTACGTGGCGGGTGCGTCCTTAAAGTCGAAGATGCTGTTGTGTTCGCAGGCAAAAGGAAAATGTGGCAGAATCAGGACTTCCACCTGTTCAGGCTCTGAAGTTAGAGGATGCAATGAAACTTTGATTGAGGCCATGAATTTATGAGGACAATGTTCATTCAGCAAAGTTATGAAACAAGCGAGGAGTAGGGTCTTTTTCTCATAGATGTCTAAAAGATCAGACTTCTTTTTGCAGCCAGAGGGCCCCCTGGTGGCCATTAGCAAGAATGCAGGTTCAAGGCACTTCCACTTTGGCTTCACTTTTCAGATGCGGAGGCCTCTTGATGCCGTTTAACAAATCTTAAAAGAAGCTTTTCATTGGTATGTAGAGTATGAATAGTAGCATTGTCCAGCTCCTGGTTGTTCCAGGTGATTGTGCATGTGTTTAGGACTGTAGTGCTTTTGTCTCCACAAACAGTCGAATGTACAATGTTTATCACATGTTTTAGAGTAAAGGGACAGCAGGGGTTACATCAGGGAAGTGTCACAGAAGAAAGATCACATTTGTTTTCCCCACGGTCCCAAGTGAACAATGTTATCGGCCCATATGGAAATATATAGTCAAACAGCAGCGCTGCTGTATTGTAAAGCTGGGCTGCTTAGCTGCTACACTGAAAAGTGCTCAAAGAAATGTGGAGGAAACTTAACGTTAAACTATTTTGCCAAACAGAGAAATTGGAGAATCAGACTGGAGAAGCTAAATTAATGTTTCACATTTGCTAACTTAAAGTTAAATAAAAACAAACAGAGAAAAAGCACTATGCTACTACTAGAATTCATTAATTCAGCAATGTATGTATATTTAGTTTTGCATTTGGATTTAAAATTTGGAGAGCAGCTCATGACTCTGTAGTGCTAGATCTGTAGTGTTACATTATCAAGGAGAAAAACAGCTAAGTTTAAGTTTAATAAATGAATATAAATGTATCATCTGAACTGAAGTGTAAAGTACATATAGTGTGTAGTAGATGCACTACATTCACATCACAGGAGTGTTGCTTAACCACAACTTAACCCCTGCACTCTCCCTGCCAGCAGGCCAACGGCTGCTATATTCAGACTTCAGTTGGATGAAGTTGAGTAAAGCTTCATTAAAGTATTTGGATAATTATCTTAGTGGGTGTTGGTGCCAGTATGAAGGTAAATAAAAGTTGATCCAACAGTGTGTTACCTCCATCTTTTAGTTTGTGTAATGAAACATAAATATATAAGGAAGCAGAGCAGCTTAAAAACTGCGTCATCACGGCAACAGCACATCTGTAAACAGTAAAAGATGGCGGCGTTGAGGGTCATTGCTTCTGTCACTGAGCTGCAGCCTCTCATCCTCTCCGTCTGGCATCCAGCCCTGCGAGTCGCTGCCCTCGGTCCGGAGACGGGCTCGGTGTATACAACCAAAAGACAGACACGTCTGGGCTCCGTTTAGTGCTCCGTGGTGCAAAGCCCACCCACTCTGAAACGTTTGTTTTTCTATGACATGAGCTAAAAGGTGTTTTCCATCCGACAGGAAACTCTTCCATAAATGTTCTTAAAGGGAGATAGATGAAGATGTTTCTATTCAGGATGCGCTGATACCGATATCTGATAGTCGAGCCGCACAGATACCGACACCGAGGCTATTAACGGGATCAAGTATCAGTGACAATAGGCCAAGAGGGTATTATGCTAACAAATAACCATTCAGGACATTATATATCTATGTATTTATTTGTTACTTTTAGTTCAACAAATGGAAATAAATGTTTAAGTCAAGCCTGACGTTGCCTTACACGTGCAGGAATTGCCAGTCTCTTCTACACATTGAGGTGTTCAGCTTATAGAGATCGTAAGTATTAGCCGTGACCCAAAGGCTGAAAAGGTCGGGTCGGCATTCATAGTTTCTATATGCATTTCTTTTCACCTCTCCACCACTCAACATATCACTTTTTTTGCCCCAAGCTGAGTCCTTAAAAATTGGGCATCTGCTGTTACCGAGTCTGATACTTATAGTTGCCTCCATGTTGATGAGATATGAATCCGACGCATCAGAATAACAGCTGTAGCCTCAATCTGACACTCCTTATTTTTCACAAGCTGTAGACCCACAACACACTTTTAACTCCAGACGTATCAATCTTTTGAAGTTTTTGGAACTACAAAAACAAAATGTCTTTACAAGAATTCACGACTATCAAGCCAATCGTTGACATTTCATCCCGGGACCCAAATTATAAAGTGACCAACATTGCCGATAGCGTGACGAACAAAAAAAAGAAAAGAAAAAGAGCACGAGGCAAAAAGCCTGTCTTGATAGTACCTGCTTGTAGTACTCTGCTCACCCCTGAAAGAGAGACGTGACTCACTGTTGGCCTTGCTGCTTGAACATGAACTGGTCCAAGTGAGGCCGTGAACCCAGGGTGTTGCTGCTCACGATGCCACCCCGCTGTCCACATGCTGCACCGCTCACACGGCTGGAAGTTGGTTCTGGTCCATCAGTTTTTATGATCAGTGTCAGACCAGAGCAAGGGTTTAGAAGAAGAAGAAGAAGAAGAAGAAGAAGAAGAAGAAGAAGAAGAAGAAGAAGAAGAAGGAAAAAAGAGACAGAGGCGTTGTAGCACACCTTTATTAACGACGTTTGAAAGCCTAAAGGATTTGTTCTGGCCATATATTCTGGTCCGGGCCGGTGGGTGCAACAGGTCCTCAAAATTCTCCAAAATGCCCAAACATATAGTGTTCTAACGATAAAAGGCCTCCTAAACATCTTAGATGAAGTCAACAGAAACGACTTTGAGTGGTCGGAGTTGAAGGGTGTTTTTAACATATTCCTCCAACGTCCATCCCGATTCTTATTGGCATCTTTCAGCGGAGGCGTCGCGTTGACGTCCGCCCGTGTGCGTCTGCTGCTTTTAAACACCACCCATGTGTGGCCGAAGCCTCGCTTGACAATGACGCAGAGTGATGCCTCCTCAAAAGCAGAGAGAGGGAGCGAGAGAGAGAGAGAGAGAGAGAGAGAGAGGGAGAGAGAGGAGAGAGAGAGAGAGAGAGGGCATCAGTGATGAATCACGTCCCATGGAGGGAAAATGTGTTAAATAGTACTTGGACACTGCAGCATGATAATTTTCTATCACAGCAGCCTATAAGTATCTGACAAGCCCTATGCTGACTCGGCAGTCTGTTACAAAATGGCAGACGTGCCCTTTTATCTCGGTACATGTTTCACGGCAATTGGACAATCAGCCACTGCAGTGAAAATCCATAGTATTGATCGGCCTGTATCTTCTCTATAATTCTCCAGCAGGAAATCCCTGATGACAAATTATATCTGCACCAGTTTTTGATTGGTGCTTTGATGTAAGTGATCTCCAAGGGCAGACCGGGGGGAACCGGTTTGAGGCTTTATTAACGGAGTCTAACCGGATTCTTCCTCGTCTCACACCTGCCTAAAAAAGCCAGACCTGCTGTCAGACAGTCAGCCTGCAGGCGGCCCGTCACAACCGCTTCAGCCGTTCTCAATTTACGGCATGCGATCGCGGGCCCACCCAACGTCATCGTGGAGAGGAGGGCAGGCGGGCGGCTGGGAGGGACGGCTGGCTGTGAAGGTGACTGTCTGCCTCCAGTGTCTAGACTTAAAGAAAACACACACATGCGTGCAAATAAATCTCAAATCAGATATGGCACAACTTTTTGCTGTTTATTTCTAGATCCTGGCAAAGTCATTCCTGTATTTCATTACAATTTACAACATGTATACTGCTTTTTTTTTCTCTCCTGAGCTCGTCGCTGCCTTTTATTATGTTTTTTAAACATGTGCCGCAGTGTTAAGTTTCAATTTACAGTCAACGTAAGCGGCCATTTCCATTTTCAAGCCGGTCCGACGCCGTTTTCCCCGGCATCTGGCCGTAATGGCGCCGCTACAGCGGAGCTCGCCGCCATTTCCCCCCTAACCCCCCCAAATGTGTTGTTCATGAATCTCAGAACGAAAGAAAAAGGGGTGTAAAAAGGCAGAGCGAGTCAAATTAACCGCGATAGTGTTCTGTATTGATTCTAAACAAACACACGTGTTCGTTCTCAGTCTCCGCTTCTGACACTTGACGTGTATAACGAGCCTCATCATTATGCACATGTACTACTGCTTTTTTTTCTTCTTCTTCTTCTTCTTCTTCCTCTTTCTCAGATGATAACCCTGACCACAATGCACTGCTCAACACACTGGAGTGCACACATCAAGAGGCCTCTTCTAATCCTGCCGGGGTACTTAGCAGGCATCAAAATTGGCGCAGAACTTTTTTCTTTTTTTTTTCCGAAATCCACTGTCATAAATCCGATGATTTTTTTTTTTTGAAAGGGGAAGAGGGGGAGAGAGAGAGAGAGAGAGAAAGCCCTTTATTGGAGAGTCGGGTGTGTGTGAAGGGGGTGGATAATGTTGGACATAATCCAGCCTCTGACAGAGGAGGAGGGAGGGAGGGGGGGGGGCAGCATCGTTTACAGAGAGGCATATGCTCCCTCCCTTCACACAGACACCGACTACAGCAAAGCAACCTTTTACCAGCCAGTTGGAGAAGGATAATCTTTCCCCTCGCAGCACAATGCAGGAGATTACATGGAGAACATGTCAGTCTGCGCTGGATTTGCTAGACACTAGATCTCTTGTCCCTATCGATTTGCAGGCTTCTCATTCATGTTTTCACACGGGTCTCACAGGCATACAGGCCAAACGCATATGGTTGGGGAAGCAGCCATTCTTTTCTCTCGACCCCCCCCCCCCTCCTTTCTTTGTGTGATTGGGTGCTTCTGTGTGTGTGTGTGTGTGTGTGTGTGTGTGCCAGAATTTGCACATACATGATCGCAACAGTGTCAATGTAACACCTGCTCCCGGGAAATGCGTTTTGTAATCACAGGACAAGTTAACCTCGACACCGCAGACTGCAGATGTTGTAATCCCTGGTGCGATTCTGTCGCTGTTGATTTGCTTCGGCGCGAGCACAATCATCGCCCCTCATTTTAGGGGTTATAGTTTCCCCTAAAGCTTTGCATTATTAATCAATTATTACATTGCACGCCCAAACACAAATAACAGAAGCTGCTATGGTTTACACACGGCTGGACCCAGGTGGTTAGGGCTTTAAACGGGGCTCTTTCTTGTCTGTTTTTTTGTTTTTTTTTGGGGGGGGGGGGGGGAGATGCATCAAAGCAAATCTCACTGATGGAAACAGAGCTTCAGACCTCAATACTGACACCGCTTTGACGAGTTAGCAAACCATCCTGTCGCTGGTTCCATTGTGAAAAGGTTTATATATCTATATGTATGTATTACATTGCATTTCATTGAGCTGGCGCTTTTATCCAAAGCGACTTCCAGTAAGTGCATCCAACCATGAGGACGAACTCAGAACAACAAGAACCAGGAAAGTACAATTGCTTGAATAAAGTTAAACTACAAAGCGCTATCAGTAAGAGCCATTTAAGTGCAACTAAAGTGCTACTACAGTGAAACTTTTCTTATTCAGAATTTATTTATTCTTATTCAGTGTATATATATATATATATATATATATATATATATATATATATATATATATATATATATATATATATATATATATGAAAGGCTCATCTCTCATACTTGAAGAAGGGAACCGATGGGATGACTGGATGGGATCTGGGCTGTTGGGTCGAGGATGACTGTTTCCCTGTAGATGAAGATATACTGGTGAAATTAAGCACTGACACGCACACACACACACACACACACATATATATATATATATATATATATATATATATATATATATATATATATATATATATATATATATATATATATATATATATACACACACATATATATATATATATATATATATATATATATATATATATATATATATATATATATATATATATATATACACACATGCATACATATATATACACATATATACACACACATATATATATATATATATATATATATATATATATATATATATATATATATATATATATATATATATATATATATATACATACACCTTAAATAAGAAAAGTAGCACAGTCTAATATATTTCCATGAAGTCTGGCATACAAAACTTTGTTGGAACTCTACTCCAGAGAAGTTTTTTTTTAACAAAGTAAAGTCTTCGGTGAGCCTCCTGGTCCTGAATGACAAAAGCCCTCCATATTTTATGCAACTTTGAAGCGGGCAGATTAAGGCCCGCGGCAGAAGACGTTGACAGAAGAGTCCAGTGGACTCACAATGCCCATTTTAAGGAGCGGGAAAACAAGAAGTCCTCACTCAAGCGTTTCTCGGTGATCAATATGCTAACTCGGGGAATGCTAAACTCGAGGTGGATGTTTGACAAAGATGGATAGATTTGCACCGTCCGTGAAATGTCACTGATTCAGTGGAGGATGTCACCTCAGGATCGCTCGGCTGTGTGATAAGCCTGACACATCAGCTCGGGGGGTGGCGTGGCGCCACTCTCTCCCGCCTCTCCCTTCCCCCTGTCAGAGCAGACGGATGACAACGACCACCACTGCTGTGGGGTCCGGCGGGACCCAGGTAAAAATGAACGCAATTAAAAAATGGATGAGTTGCAATCTGTGGAGAAAAGTCAATGTGTGAGGTTTCGGGTGGTTAGCGACTGAGTGGTCACAGAGAAATAAAATCGTTAATTTCAAGTGAGGGTTGTCAATCCAGATTTGATAGGAACACTCTGAGCGGCAACAAAAAAAAACTTTTCTCATCATTCTGAGCTCAGTTCTACAGCTAAAGCACTTGTGTTTAGTTGCAAAAAATAAAATAAAAAGTCATGTTTCAGCTTGTTGCCACCTTGACACCGTCACACTGGCATACATCACTTTCATTTCCAGCACATCAGACACTCCTTGCTGGAGATTTCCCTGATAATGGGAACAAAGCACTGTCATTTTCCAGAGATAATGTAATTGCCATAGGGAACGAAGCCATAAAAACTGGCAATAAAGGTTTTAATTTTACTGCCGTCTTCCAGAATTTGACCCCTTTGTGATGCCGATATGTCCTCGCGCCCCCGAGGCGAGGCGCTCGGAGACGCTCCTCTCTATTTGTTCTGAGATCAAAAGGTCCGTCGGACAACAAGAGGCACTGACAGGCTGCTTCGGCATATGTTGGGCAACCGTCTATTGGACCACTGGGGGGGGGAAGGTGAGAGAGCGAGAGCGAGAGCTTTCCCCGCTTACTGTTTTCCTCGTCGCTCTGTCAGAGAGGCTCGTCTCCGGAGGCTTCAAGGCCCGTTTTGTGTGGTCAAAACAAGAGAGTCACACAGGAGGGGAAAACAGCAATCACTATAGTGGTACTTTACACTGACCCAGAGCTTGACCCGCTGTCAAATTGCCCAACTTGTTCCATTCTGACGCCCCTCCTTTTGGCTGATTTTGACTGATTGCTTTAGTTTTGCCTTTTGTTGTTCTTCAGCCTCGCCGTCTTTCCTCCTTTTTTCGCTGCTCGGCAGCAGGAGGGTGGGGGATCATATCTCATATTGTATCCCCTACGACTTTGATTCTAATCCTGTTGCTTTCTGAAGGAAAAACACCGGAAGCTGACAGAAGACAAAGCACCATCCGCCCACAGGATCCCGGGTAACTAATAGCCCAGGTCAAAATCTGTCCTTTTATTTATAATCCTCAACAGCATGAAATATGAAGGGGTAGATTGAGATGCATAACTTCACCCCCTCCGCCCCCTTTTTTTTTTTGTGAAGCAGGAAGCCCTCAGACACCGAAAATGATGAAATGCTTCGGCTGAGAGGTAAACTATTAATAGACTCCTCCACCTGAAACTGTCACTGTGATCCCTGCTCTACAGCCCCGCATCCACACCAGGAGCACCTTTCAGGGACCTGTGAAGGGCTGCCGAGAAGAAGGACCAACACATATGCCGAGGCGCACCCGCTGTACAGAAGGGCGCGGCTATCCAGAGGCCAATGTGGCTCATAATTGATAGCAAACACACACGTGTCAGTCAACTCCGCGATGGGGAAGCAAAGTGTACGGCATGCAGATATTTTCCCCATTGTGCTGATTCTGTGTGTATAACTGCAAGTCTGTTACAAAAAAAGCTTAAAGTATTGTTGAGTCAAATGGAGGATGATAGTAAAAACAGGCACGCCTGCATTTTTCATGGCCAACTAATTAGCCATTTCCCCTCAAGAAGCACAATAAGAGCTCTTGCGTGTGTCACCGCCGTCTGCTGTGCATCATGAATAAAGCGCTCATTTTAAATATTTTTTGGGGGGTGGGGGGGACAACTATTGGGATGTAAATCAGCCGGCAGTAAAGTTATGTCAGAGGAAAAGTCACTGCTGGTAGCAACCACATTCTGCAAATGATCATTTATTACCCAACACTATTTTTAAAGGGGGGAAATGGCAGCCTCCCTTTGTCAAATCTAACAAGGGAATAGCTTTCAGGTGCTTATACCGCTATAACTCATCCCTGCGACCTTTTGAGCAGGAATTAGGGCACTTTCCTCCTTGCTCAGGTGCTTGCTGGAGTCCATTAGCATTTTTAAAAAGTGCGATGGAGTGTAAAGAAAAACAGGGAATCTTTTATTAATAGACCGCGTGAACTTTAGCATGTTGGGTAAATTATAAAAGAAACGTGATGCGGTATGATTAGAGCATTGCAGCAGACTTTATTTTAAAAGCGGCATCCTCTGACTTTCACGTTGTAGTTTTCAGTTTATTGCACCGTCTCTGGTTTTTTACAGCATTTTCATATTGAGGCTAAAATCCATGACCACTTCAAGCACACGCTGCAATCATAGGTTTGGTTTTTTTATTGTTTTCAAATGTTCACTTCCTCCTTTGTCATTATTCTCCAATTCAACATGCCCCCTCCTTCAGGGAAATTACACATCCAACACCTAATCCCAGTCGCGGTCGAGCGCCATTCCAACGCTCGCGCACCAAATTAAACATCTGACTGAGATTGCCGAGAGAAACGGGGACGCCCGGTCTCGGAAACCGTTCTCTATTTTTTTTTGAAGCTTCTAAATAATTCATAGATAAAAACAAAACACAACAAATACCTTGAGACGTGCGCTAGCCCGGTAAGTTAATCCCACAAAATGAAATAGAACTTTATCTAGCAGCTCAAATTGAAGCAATACCGTGATATTAAAGTGTGAAAGAGAACACAAACACTGCAACAAATTACAAAATGCCAGGGGGACCAACAACAGTATTACAGAGGACGACCAAATACCATTTCTTTTTTTTTCCAGTGTGGGACATGCAGTTTAATACTACTGCTACTGTCAATGAATAGCAACATGCGAGTTAGTTGGACTCAGTGTGATCAACTCAGGTCAGAAAAAAAGCAAAATGACTGATTATAGAGGAGGGAGGGAGGGGGGGGGGGGCACAAATGTAACTTGAAAATCAACCATGTAAGACAGTGAAGAATCCTAATGTGCAAGATTGCGTTGAGAGGTCATACCTTCTACTGTCTACCGCTCGTTTTGTGTTACCAAATTTCCTGTGATCAAAAACACTAATCTCAACAAAAAAAAAAAAAAGCGAGGCTATCAGAGTGCAACTATCATCTTTATATCGCCATTACTTATTAATCTTGATGTTCATTCCGGGGGGCCACTAAAGTCATGTCACCTAGATGTCCTCTGAAAGCCAAATGGCCCGACACTGCATATATTGAATTACATGTTCTCCTATTTACTGGAAAAAAAAAGCAGGTCTTGGAGATAACAAGAAAGGTGATATTTACAGTAGCCCGCAGCGGTGTGACGTGTCCTGTCAGATCACACGGCTCAGGTGGGCCGAGGAGCTCCTCCGTGTCGGGGGAAGAGGACGACGCGGCAGACGCATTCACGTCTTGAATACAAGCCGAAAAAGAGGAATTGTACCTTAAGATCGCCGACGATACTGGTGATGGTTTTAGTGGCCGTCACAGAGATCAGTGTGGTCCATAACGCCCCCTTTTCCCCCCCTTTGGTGTTTGCGTTCATCAAATCTCGGTACTGGGAGTTTGTTATTTAGCCGTGGTGGCAAACACTGCTTTATTCCTTTAATTCTCTCAGTGGCTGCTGTTGAGGAGGTTACTTTTCCCCCAAGGAAAGAACTTGCTGAAACAGCAAAAAAGCAGTAAACAAAGCAGTCTAAAAAACATTTGGCTGCCACAAACTGAAATGCAGATAAGGTTCCTGTGAGTGTGAATAATGTGAAATATAAACGAGGTTACCTGACAACTGCTTGACCGTTTAGTTGTTTCACTTTGGAGAATAGTCACATTTAGAGGCGAGGAACCCAATTTTAGCCACCAAGACAAAGCTAAATGGTATTATTTGTTCAAAAATATGAAATGAGTGTAGGGAGGTGAGTATAAAGCCGGCGGTCACAAACAGACGTGGGAGTGAACGCAGGCCAACGTGCCGATGGGTTTGGTGTTTTTTGAGCTTATAGCAGAGCGGGTCCAGAGAATATTCAGGTAAAACAGACTAGTGATGCTGTTTTGACCTTCTCCACGAGGTCCAGTGGAAGTGGTGTGATGTAGTCCTGCTGTGTTTTATGTGCAGAGAGCACTGTACCGGTCTCATAAAAAAAAAAAAGCCTTTTAAAATGTTACATTGCTTGTCAGCAACCGGTCATATGGCAACTTAGGAGGCAGGTTGGCCTTGTGGAAACTAAACTCCTGGCGTTCGCTCCCGGTGTCCTTCAACACGGCTTTTAGAAGAAGGAAATAACGGGAGTAACAGACGAAACTCGGTTTTTAAAACTTTATTTAAAAACGAGGCCTCTGTGGTACGTGTGGATTTTCTAACAGTGACAATTACTTGTGAAAATACACTGATGTTGAAAGAAACCTTGAAATATGTGGTGTGGTGTCACTAGTCCAACCACAGCAAATTAAACGGATACTTTGATCAGAGATTCATTTATGGACATTTTTTTAATCGACAAAAAAAAAAGAGATCTGGTTTCAGGGACTCAGCTGTTGAGAGTTTGTGAGAAGAATAATGAAAGTAATTGTTCGATGCAGCCTTTACGCCAGATGTGTGTAGCTCAGGGGTGAAACCACACTTTACATTTTAAAACAGCTTGTTCACTTAAAAAACATAAACGTTTTCATGGAGCTGGATTCACTGTAGTTTGAAATCGATTTAGTACTTGGCTATAATTCCCTGGTTATTTCCATGATTTCTGACGCAATAACCTACGTTACCATCAATTAATCACTTCACGGTAATACGTGACTGCGAACCATTTACAGAGGCAGACGACGGTGCGGCGGCAGACGAACGAGAGCACTTTATGGTTAATAAAGTGTTTTGATCATCAGATATAGGACTCGGGGAAACAGGTGCAGATGAAACAACTGGAACACATGGTGGAAGCCAGAAGCTCGGCACACCTGTTCCCTTCCTGCTAAACAGCCTCGCAGTGGATCGTCTCTGGAGCACAAAATAACTTCCTTCTCACACACACACACACACGCACACACACATATAAACACATTCCTCCATTTCTAATGGCGCAGAGATGGAGAACAGACATTTGTCCTTTTTTTTTTTAGGGCCAATAGCAATGGTGAGAAATGAAAGCAGGACACTTTTCTCGATGCTGCCGGAGGATCTTAATGTATTTTCTCCCTCTGGTCTGTGTAGACAGAGCTCTCCGCGGGGGGAGGAGGGGAGGATAAGTAACTATAGGAGGTGGTAATGGTGTTGGTATCGGCTGGTGTTGTTTGCCCTAGCTGTATTGAAGCGATGGTCCCCGAGGAGCCCGGCACAGGGAGCCGGGTTTGTCAACCTTGTCTGAGGGACTTAATATGAAAACAACACTAATGAGAACCATTTCCATTGCTCTGTTTATTTTCAGAGATGCATTGAGCGGGGCATACGCACGGCTCAGTGATCGCACGTTGCATTGCATTCATTACGGGGCCCTGGATGGGCGACTGATACATTACACACAAACACACTTATAATTGCATTTTTTTTTTTTTATTGTTCAGTGCTACTTTTAATGCTGCACCGAAGCAAAATGGGATCCATCTGACCAAACGCAATCATAAGGTTATGCATCTCGTCGGCATCTTTTATGCTTTTTTTTTCGGAGACGCTGACTAAAAGCTAGAAATTAGACATATCTATTAATAAGGATTTCATGACTGTAGCAAAAAAACACCATACAGTAGATTCTATATCTGAGGAGGTATTCACGTCATCAATAAATGACAAGCTTCAGCAGACAAGTATCATTTCCTCAAGCAAAATGAATCCTCCCGCGTCCATCCATTCACTCACAGACATGCCATTTTGAAAATCTCTCTAAAGTGACATTACTCCAGAGATTGAAACCACTATTTCATTGAGCAGAAAATTGCTATTGAATTTGGAGCTGAATAATTGGAAGCCATGTTCCAATTCAACCTCGCAGGAAAAAAAAGGTAGAGTTATGGTTTACTGTCACACTCAAACCAATGACATTCTGAAGCTGAGCGGCACAAATGGTACGGGTATTGTTGGACGGGACATTGCTCTCCTTTGTGCGTGTGCCACATCGAGCAAGCAGTTGGATGGCAATTTGGAAAGGATGCAATTCCCTTTGATTTGATAGAAGGCCATGAATGGAATGAAAACATATATATACATCAGCATTTTAAACATAAAACACACGCACTGAGCTGTGTAGTAACATTGGTTGAAATTGTCAAAGTGCGGACTGCATATTAGACTCCAAAATACTGTCTTTAATGCGAATTGGAGCGGCGCTAAACTCTTCTTTCCATTATTACTGTACAGGAAAAAGCCAGGATATCTCCTCTGTGCAATCTTTAAACATCAATAAATGAATTGTGCTCTTAAAACATCTGCAATCAAAATCAATAGAGTTTCTTATCCCTAATTTGGCAAGAACGAAACAGGCGTCTTCACCAAATTCGCATTTACAAAAACCGACGATATTAAAGAAGAAGAAAAAAAAAGTGCTTCAGTAGCTCTTTATCCGTTTGCTGTATTTCTTGTGTTGAGGTTGGTGGCACTGCCTCTCTCTTCCTCCATCCCTCCCCCTCTTTCTGCCCCTCCCTTCATCCAGTGATCGTTTTGTGAACCCGTTAGCCTGTCATTGGTTTAGAGACTCCAAATGACCCTGTGTTTCTGCAGAAGACTCATTCATCCCCTCCCTCTCCCTCCCCAGGCCACTGGCAATACTGATGACCACCAGAAAGACACACAAACACGCGCACGGACACACTTTCTTCACATACACACATTAGAACATGAACGAACACACTCTCACGCACACGCACACACACACACACACGCACACGCACAGTGTGTGCTGCTGTGCTTTGCTGGTGTAATGTGCTTTGTTGTGTGAAGGTATCAATCAGAGGGGAGCAGATTATTAGAGTGTCTGAAAGAGATCAAACAATGTTGCCGTCTGCACCCACACATGGCTGATTTACAGGCAGGCTGATAAAGTACTGCAGCTCTCTGTCAGGGGCTACATGACGGCTCGCCGCGCTCTTAGGATAAATTATTGCAGAGGCCCGCGGTAATGTCTCTCCACCTAGCAACCAGCCGCCCCAGCCGCTGCCAGGGGAGCCCTGCCTCGTCTGCCGTAATGGCACCGTGTCCGGGGTCAGCAGTTACTGTATCGTAGCGGGGTGGGAGGGATGTATACACACACATATACACACACACGCGCGCGCACACACACACACACACACACGCTTGAATACACGCACGCACCGCCTCTCGTTTGTCTCCACACCTGCCATTGGAAGCAATGCCAAAAGACACTCAGGGATGACTGCGCGAGGACTGAGTGGACACGGGGGAGGAGCTGATGTCCCGCTACAATTTTGCAGGAGAGCAACATTTTTTTTTTTTTT
Organism: Clinocottus analis; assembly: GCF_023055335.1. Taxonomy (NCBI): domain Eukaryota; kingdom Metazoa; phylum Chordata; class Actinopteri; order Perciformes; family Cottidae; genus Clinocottus; species Clinocottus analis. Next base: position 22,295,005 of record NW_027176153.1, on the reverse strand, counting down.
TGTTGAAAAAAAACTGACGCCAAGGTTCCGAACAAGACAGTGCTGAGAGAGATGGAGGGAGAGGGGGAGGAAGGCGGGAGGGAGGCATCATCAAAAAATAAGGCTTGGCAAAAACATTGTAGGCAGCCATTTGTAACACTAAGTCCGATCTCACTTACGTGATTGGCTGAGAGGCAATTCTACAGACGGATTATTTCATACCGCCTCTTACTGTCTCTGTCCGTTTGCCGGTACGCAGGCCAGCACACAACAAACTCCCTGATTTAACATTTTTATATATACCGGGCGTCATTCCCTGACAAAACACAGTACTTAGTTGGTCTACTTTCCAAAAACAACACATTTTTTGAGCAGCGCTTTAGCAGGCGGTGACATTAAGATAGATGTATAGATAGATAAGGCAAGGAATCCAAAATGAATAAGTCATCCCTCCAGAAGTGGATTTCACTTACAGATATGACACATCACTATTTTATATCCACCTTGGTTCCCCGGCCTTTTTATTTACTCAAGATGGCCTTCTTCTTCTTCTTTCTTTCTTTCTTTTTTTTTTCCTCTACACTGAGCAAGGTCAGAGAAAGTGGAATTCACCCAAGAAATTGTCAGAGAAGACACAGAGCCGCGAAATGGAAGAGTAGGAAAAACTACACTGACGTGCTAAAAGATAGATGCTGTCGATTGAGTGCAATGAATATTTTACTTCGCCTTTCTCCATTAGAGCTCTTCAACGAAATCTATCTAAATAAAAAAATAAAAAAACAGAGACTAAGAAATACAAACAAAAACAGCAAAAAAAAGAAACCTTTTTTCCCCCATATTGAGGTATGATGCAGTCAGGAGTTCAGAAACTGGCTTTGGCAAGTCGTCTGCCATTTTAGTAGTGGCTGGGTGATCGCCTTCCCCCTGCCGCCCCCCCCCCCTCCCCTGTGTTATCTCGCTCAAAGCAGTGCCATCCCTCCATTGTAATAATGCCGCTTCCCAGCAGCCCTTGGAATGACCTTTCTTTAATTAACTGCATCTTGATGAGCAGATCTACATAGAATGTGAAGGTTAATTAATGAAGTATCACTGCTTAGTCTTAAAACCATCACCTAGCGGATGACAGCCAGCCCACCACTCTCTGTTTTACCCCCCGATCTCATTAGCAATGGTAGGCCGATGGACAGCTCGGCTCTGGCCAGTGGATCTCGAGTAAATTGTATCAAAGACAGGCCCTTTGATATACTTCATATGGATAAGACCATATTCCCGACTCCACACTTTGAATAATATATGAGAAATGCTCACAAATACACACACACACACACACACACACACATATTCTTGCATCACATAATGTGTTCATGTTTTTCTCTGAGGTATGAATCTAGTCAGCAACTGCATAAATAATTCAAATGAAGGTAAAATAATATTTCAATTAAGATCCATGTAATCTGTTTCCTGCAAACAAATACATGATGGATGGTGATGGATAATTCTTGTATTATTGCACAGTTTCATCTTGATAAGCTTTCGGTTTCCGCGTGATTTCATTTCAGGGCGCATTTCAGCGTCGCTTATCGTCGCAATTTCGGAAAGGAGATCCACATTAGCCAGCCGCTAAAAGTGTCTTCCTGTGGCGGTTCCAAGCGGGTAGAAGACGGGACGGCGAGGATCCAGAGGGTCTACGGTTACACGCGCGTGTCCCAAATCTGGCTGTGGCTCACAACGGCTTTTAAGTTTATCTGTAATCTATCACGGTGGAGGATGAGCCGTCACGCGCTCGGCACTTAGAGAGCGCAGACGCTAGCCGGACATGTCCGTCACCGCGGATGCTAGTTTTTTGTCGCTGCTTTGATGGCACGGCTTTCCCCTCCTGGGTATCGCGGGCCGGGGCCAGAGCCACCTGGGCTCGTTTACCTTCCCCACCTGGCCTGGACACCGAGCGAGCTTTCCTGGCTGCTCTTGTGTTGATTGAGAGCCATGCGGTCAAACGAGGGTTGATTTTAGAATTCATTCACATTTTGCACCCTAACTGAGTATTGTGCGTTTGTGTCATTACCCTGCTATGAATCTGCCAGCTGTACGCATTGTATGCAGTTTCACCGACACCTAACAACTTCACTGTGTGTCATCAGGACTGTATTCGTATTTATCGGCACCGAGAAAATATGATTGAGGCCCTCCGAGTAACCTTGCTTTAGCCCGAAAGTCAAAGCATTAATGCATGGCTTGACTTTCGGGAGGCAGCAGAGGCACAAAATAACTTCCCCGAGACAGCAGATTTTGACAAGCGCGTGTTTATCCTTTTTATCCAATATCTGCAGAATAAAGAAGAAAATATGACAGATATACCGCGGCCATCTGGGTGCAGCTAACCCACGAGCAACGCTACCAGTCTCCATTTGTGTCTGTTAGCACTACAAAGTTATTGATTCTCTCGCCATTTACCACTACAACCTTTTGACAGCAGACACAACCAAGTATGTAAAGGCTGACATGGCTGACTTCATGACAAGCTAACAAAGACGGATACCCCCTGCTGTGTCTCGCTGCTGTCTTTGTGCTTATATAGAATAGAGGATATCTTCTCTTCTGGTGTTATATCCACACACTTCATTTGTATGACAATGATCTCCGAGCCTCCATTAAGGATCGAGCCATGTTGAAAGACGGGAGTGAAATACCATTTTGTTTCTCATAAATTGTTAAGATTTTGCCGGGGTAAACTCCATTCCCTAATTGGTGTAGCTTTTTTGCTAGCACTGATACGGTGTCACGCCTTCACTGATGACTGTCAGGTAAACTTTCCATATAGAAGTGTTTCTCCGTTGAAGCGTCTATCTGATTTCCCTTTCAGCACATCGAATGACACCCCGCTAAAAGCTGGCACAATACGCTTCCCGCACACAACGCTGTCACCAAAGACAACTTGGGAGAAGCGAGTGTTTTTGAGAGTTTGAAACAAAATAGCTGGTGCAGCATTTCCCCATTTCCGTCTGAAATCCTTGACACCAGAGGATTTACAGTGAAGTGAAGTGAGGTGGGTGCTGTATGGAACGAGCTGTGGGGGCTGAGCGAGATGGGTTGTGTGTGTGTGTGTGTGTGTGTGTGTTGGGGGGGTGGGTCCACGCTACACTCATGCTGACAGGGATCCTCCCTGTAGCGCGTGCTTTTTTTTCCATTAGTTCCTTACTCACTCTCTTGCCCTCCAGACCCGCAGAGTGAGGAAGATTTAAGTGGCCAGTCAAGTGAAATCCCCAAGGTTTGGCAGGTGTGAGGTCTGGCTTCATTATCTACAGACACCTCTGTCCAATTATGAGCCTTTCTCCCTTCTGTGACGATGATGATGCCGACTGTGTACCCACCAGTGTGTCTGTAGGTGTGTGTGTGTCGAGGGCGTGAATAGGCCAGCCTCATTGTTATCCGTCTAACTATCACGATTCCCTCCCGCCGTCAATGACATCATCGACAACACACTTTCGCACATTGTGCGCGCGCATACACGTGTCGCGTCTTTTGTTTAGATTGGTCTCCGTCCATTTGACTTAGTTTTTTTCGTGGAGTAGAAAGCAACACCTGAATGCCAGATTGTGCAATAATGTCAAGGAGTCACTTTCCCAGCGACCGTAATTAGGACTCACTATGAAGAAAAAGAAAAGGCAATAAATTACACGCAACCGTCCTGTAATCAGAAGTCTCGCTGCTTTTGATGCATCTCCGTGGCTTCTCCATTTTGCTGACCCACTGGTTCCAAAATGTCAGCTGCTACAAACTGGAGCACCGCCTTGTGTGTGCCGCTTCAAACGAGCACAGGGTCTCTTTTCTCTAGCCTGATTTTGGACACCCCCTGCTGACACTACGGCAAAATACAAGCACCTCCAGTACCTTCCTCCCACAGCCAACTTCACCAAAAAAAAAAATACCTCTATCAAAACTACACTTTTTAATAGAAACACACTTTTTATTTTACGGGAAGTATGTGTGTATTCCTCTTGGCAACAATCCCATTTGCATAAACCCGACACTACGGCCACGTTAATAGTCGGCCGAGCTTTCATATCGACATCAAAAATATTATACTACATAATAAAATGCAATTGTGTCTACATTCATACCTCCACATGTTTCTAAGGGTTGAATATTCTGCTCCTCAGGCTATACGGCCTGCTATTGTCTATGAAGCCGCATGTACCCGCTAGTCTCTGGTTAGCCTGCACTCATCTGCAGCCCTATCATCTGCATCAGTTGGCAGATACAAAGAGCATAGCGCTGTTTTGCGTGTGAGCATGTGCGCCTTTTGTGTGTCGGCCCGCTGCACTCGCTCGTGTGTGCGTGCGCGCGCAATTGTGTGTGTGTCTTTTTATATGATGAAGTGGGAGTGTTGGAGGCATGTGATGGTTCCCAGACTTTGGCTCCGTTTTATCTGATGCTGCGATGGCAGCTGTGGACCAAAGGAATTCATACATGTGTGTATAATTTGTCTTATGGCTCAAAACAAAACAGGGGACATCTTTTACCCGTTCAATTTGACGTGACACAAACAGAAGGTCACCGTGTGCGTTTGGTTTCTTGAGGTGCTTGATTATAATTGCGGTGCCGTCAATGAATAGAATAAACCGCAAATCTAAGCACGTTACACAGGGTGATGTATACTGTGTAACAAATTATCAACACACACACACACACACACACACACACGCAACTTGAACCAATGTGGGCTGAAGCATGTTGCAACATAGCTTTGAACTCAGCATTGTATTTGCCTCCTCTTAATGATAATCATCATCTTAGGGCTAGCTGCAGCGAATGAGCCTTCCCTGAATTGCAAAAGAAAGGAGAAAGAAAAAAAAAAAGACATGAATTAATAATGAGCAAAATTACTCAAACGCTGCACACCACGACCTGCCGCAGCACGGCGAGCAGCGGGGCCCTAAGGTGACAAAGCTAGATAAATATTTTATGTCTAAATATGAATTTGGGGGTCTTGGGCCTGCTATCTGACAAACCTGCCCAGGTTATTGCAGCACACGGATAAACCATTAAGCTAAAAAAAAAAGGAGGAGACTTGGAGAATCGGGTCTGCGGCTCTCGTCTGGACAGAAGAAGCGAGACTCAGAGATCAGGTTTGTGTGTCGCAGACGGCTTCTGAGGCTCGTGTCTTTGCCAGTGAAGTGAGTAGACGGTGTTCTTTGGGTGCCCTCAGGTGGAAGCCCGGTATAATTGCTGTTGACAACCTACAAGTCATTGTGCAATTAAAGCATCTGCCGCTCCTGTGTGGCAGCGGGCTGTGATGCCTTGTGACAGCTCGTAGCCATTAAGCAACTGTAAGCAGCTGGCGTGCCTCGGTGGGGGAAAATAATGTGACAGAGGCACTCCCCCCCTATTGTTGCCCTTGTCTCATTGGGGAAAAGAGGGACATTACATCACTCACTGAAATTTTCGGGCATCTCAATGAATGGGAATGCAGCAAGTCTCCAAATTAGACTTGGCACAGCAGGATGTCCAAATGATACTTTGGTTTCAGAGTACAACAAATGAAAAAGAGCTCATTGTTCAGAGTACGCCCTTAAAGGGACAGTTCACCCCAAACACAAAGAATACTTTTTTCTCTCCCTCTTACCTGCAGTGATACTTATATATAGATTGCTTTGGTGAGAGTTGCCATAGTTTTTGGACATTACAGCCGAAGAGATGTCGGCCTTCTCTCGATATGTAATCAGACTTTATGGCACTCGGCTTGTGACGCTTGAAGCACCAAAAAGAAAATACCTTAAAAAGTCAACAGCAATGTATCTTGGTAGAAATCATGACCCGGGTAATCCACAGACCTTTCTGAGCAATTTCAGACTTTGAGCACCGCAAGCCGAGTGCAATATACTCCTATTATATTTTTGTGAAGGCAGACACCTATTCGGCCAATATCTCTAAAACTAGGCAACTCGCACCAAAACAATCTAGATTGATCAGGAGCACCGCAGGTGAGAAGAAAAGGTGAACTGTCCTTTTAACTCAAGTGAGAGAACAGTTACTGACATACATACTTCACCAGTGTATGTTGATATTGCTTCGAATTAGAGTTTAGTTGGTCTCCTGATTGATATGTCAATCGACAATAAAAGAATTATAAAAAAGTCTTATTAGTCTTTAATCATTTAAGTCATTTTTCAAGCAAAAAGGGCAAGAAAGTAGTGAATAGATATTCAAACGTGATGTTTGTTTTCTTTTCATATCTAAAATGTGCATCTTAATTAATAATTAAAATAGCTATTTGCAGTCCTACTGAGAGTATCTGTATAGAAACACATTACAATTTGTTAATGTTCAGTCTGGAAAAAAAAACCTCATAATTAAGTGACAAAACCGTTCGCTCTTAAGACTCATAAGCTGCAAGTTTGAAAAGTAAATTTAAAAAAAAAAGTAGATAACATACTCTTCTCCACTGGCTGAGGGAACGACAAGAGTCTTGCTTTAATTAACCCACCTCTGAGTCATTTGTCTGACACGTGTGAATACGGTCATTGATGTGCATTTAACTGTACTGGGTTTGGGGGAATAGGGGGTAGGAGGGGGGCGGGGGGGGTATGACTCTTCGGTCTGATATAATGTTCTACAAATATGACACATTGTTCCCATAAATGTTGTTGAATACATGGGGACAATCCTGACAGAATCCAATTCAAAGGCAACAGTAATCAAATAGTCAGATTCGTTTGGGCAAGCCATGAGAGGCCCTGCATTGTGTGTGTGTGTGTGTGTGTGTGTGTGTGTGTGTGTGTGAGGGTGAGTGTGTTGGTGCGTCTGTCTGTCTCAAGGATTTGCTGTTTCAGCAGGGAAGAAATCAGTCCTGTGCCTTTGCCACGCAGGAAAGTCAGCGTAAGGAAATTCCTGAGCTTCACAGTGGCAATCAGGCAGTTAAGGACCTGCCACTGAAAATGGAGCTGTATGTCAGTCACTTTCATGGCTTATTCACACTAGCACGAGTGCTCTGGCATAAAAGAAAAAGGCATTCTCATTCACTCACCCCAACAATTCAGTAAATTGTCCTTACTTGAGAGACGGTTGAGTAGGGTGTGTATATTTAAGTGCCCTACAGCGATTGCTACATCTGAAAGCTTACCTTCAAGTCGTTGCAGGTGCAATAGCCAGTTCTACACAGGCTACATTTTGAAATGTGCTAACGTTGCAACCACTAAACAAATCAGGCCAACGTCAGACTGTGTCAGATAAAAATGTGTGTCGTTCAGAAAACGAATAGTTTAGGTAACGTTTTGCATGGCTGGTAAGCCATTGTAGGCCTTTTTTATTGGACTTCCAATACGACAGGTGGAAGTAACGTTGACTTGACAGATTTTCTCTCACTCCGAGTTGAAGGTTTAACGTTAAAAAAGTTTTTTAAAAAAAAGTAAATGAAATAACATTTTCAGGACAAAAGTGGCCCCGTGGCTGAATCCTAATTACTCGCTACGATGGTAATGCTGCATTCAGGGACTCAAAAATACCTCATGTCAATGACCCCACTTTCATTTACGAAATATTTGGCTCTGCTTGGATGTTGTTTTTATGTATTATTTGCTTCACAATTAAGACAGATATAAGACAGCGTGTAACCGGATGCACAGGCAGAGTACAGAAGTGAGGGAGGGGGACATCAGGCGTACACTTCCTGTGGTCTTGTCCAAATTAGTAATATATACTTAACAATCCTTAAGAAAATCAAACAGCAAGAACTATACAATTCTACAAGTATTATTAAGACAATAGTGACGTAACAAAACAACCACGCCTATCCTGTTGTCGGACGTACACGCTGAGGGGAGGTAATTTAGATTTTTCCCATAGTAATAAAAGCATCTTGTGACGTCACCCGGACACAGCGCTTGCAGCCGTAAACTCCCCGTAACATGTCGTAAAAACAGATCTCTATCAGTTGTTGTTAGAGAAGTAAACGGTTGTTGCCATTGATATCCAAAACTGCGGTGTATCTCGCGTTTTGAACTATGATAATAGTTGCGCTGGCTGCGTCTCCACTCGAGCCGATACAGTCAAACAACATGGTGGACGTTGTGTCGGCTTTGAGGAGCCAGAAGATGAGTTGATCCCCATCAAAACAAGCTAAAAAAAATGGCAACATTCAACGCCGAAGGTAAAGGAAACGGATCCCAAACTACACTCAAATCTCGATTGTCCCAGTTATGATTTTACGTCGTTGTATTGCAGTCATCTTTTTTTGCCAGTTTCACATACGTATATCACGCAACTTTCAATTAATATCGGTTCTTTGCTGTGATTTCTGCCTTCCTGTGTCGGTGCAGGACATTCTGTTGTGGTGGAATTGAGTCCAGACATCCATATCTGTGGCTTCTGCAAGCAGCAGTACAATAATTTTGAGGTCTTTCTCGCCCATAAGCAAAATGGATGCTCTCTACCAACCTCTGACACATCAGCCACCAGTGCAACCACCACTCTCACAGGTAAAATACTCCACTCCTGTATCTGATGTCAATGGTTTGCACGCAGATTGGAGTCCCAGTCTTCCTGTCTCTTGTCCTCGCATCCTGTCATCATCTTCTTCTTCTGCTCAGATTCCAGCACTGAGTTTGTTTTCGAGGAAACCTACCAGACGTGTGTTATGAGAGGTGTTAAAAAGATCCTGACCAAAGCACAGAAAACACCTTCCAAAAAATTAAAACCTTCCCTGACTTCAAAGAGACACAGCTGCTGTTTCTCAGGTTAGTGCCTCCCTCCATTTACGACTGTAACACATTTCCTCTTTTCGGCTGCCAAAGCAGGGGAAACGCTACTTCCTGCCAAGTCCCCATGTCACTAGCTGTTATTTATTTAGGACTCTTTTAGATTGACTTTCCACAAGCACAAAGGCAACACACACACACACACACACACACACACACACACACACACACACACACACACACACACACACACACACCTTGTAAAGGCACTCTTTCTGTCGATGTACAGGTTGCACTTTCAAGACGCAATATGGCCAAAAAGACATGGAGCGGCATCTCAAAACCCACACCGGTATGTCAATGCATTGCACAAGTGAGCCTCTCTTGCTTCATTTAAGCATTTAAGAATCAGATATTTAACTTTTTCTTCTTCTTCCTCTGTCATACAGGTGAGAAGCCATTTGAATGTGAGCTGTGTCACAAACGCTTCAGCCGGCGGGACAAGCTCAACATGCACAGCCGCTCGCACACGGGCGAGAAGCCGCACAAGTGTAAGCACTGTCCCTACGCAGCAGCCGACAGCAGCAGTTTGAAGAAGCACCTGCGCATCCACTACGACGAACGGCCGTTCAAGTGCCAGATCTGTCCGTACGCCAGCCGGAACTCCAGCCAACTCACCGTCCACCTGCGCTCGCACACTGGTGGGTAGTCGCACATCCGCAATGGTGTGCAACTGCGGGATGATGTTGTATCTTTGAGAATCAATTTATCGAGAATAATCGTGTGTTTTTTGTCCCTTTTCATTTCCTAGGTGACGCGCCCTTCCAGTGCCAACAGTGTGACGCAAAGTTCAAAATTAACTCGGACCTGAAGAGGCACATCCGGATTCACTCCGGGGAAAAACCCTACAAGTGTAACTTTTGTGAGTACCGCTGCGCCATGAAAGGCAACCTGAAATCCCACATTCAGATCAAGCACGGCACCGAGAACTCCTTCCACTGCGCGCACTGTGCCTTCCAGTGTGCCAGCAAGACGGCTCTGCGGGAGCACACGCGAGCGCACCAGCCCATTCAGCCCATCCAGTGTTCCATGTGCACTTATTCCTGCGCCAGCAAGGGGGCGCTCAAAGTCCACGAGAGGATCCACTCGGAGGATCGGCCCTTCAAATGTGACTTCTGCAACTTTGCCTCCAAGCAGCGCAGCAACCTCGTCATCCACAAAAGGAAGTGCCACTCGGATAAGCCGGAAAAGGGCGGCGGCGGCGGCGGCAGGGTCGGAGGAAAAAGCGGAGGAGGGGACTCGCCGAAGCCAGTCGGCTCCAGGTACCGGGCCAAACTGGAAGCGGCTCGAGCGTTCTGCTGCGACTCGTGCGACGCTTCCTTCGTGAGGGAGGACTCCCTGCGGAGCCACAAGAAGCAGCATCGAGACACTCAGAACGTGTTTCAGCTCCAGCTCTCCGCCCCGGCGGACGTCCACTTGGTTCCTATCAGCAGCGCCCAGCTCGAGGTTCCTATCCATTCGGACTCGATGGCTCCTTACAGCAGTGCGCAGCTCAAAATCATCGTATCTCACCCTCTGGGCCAGGAGAACCCCTTAAGTCCAGCTGGCGCGGATAATCCGCACAAGACCAGCTTGGTCCTGCTCAGCCCAGAAAGCCAGGACATGGTGGTCAACTCCATGATCCAGCAGGTGAACTTGCTCGCGCCGATGCAACCCCTCGGGTTGTCCCAGACGGCAGAGGCCAACCTCGACACTCAGACGGTCCTGTTGACGCAACTCGGCCCCGGCGACGCCAACAACCCGCTCCACCAGGCCCTGCTGCAGACCGCCATCACCGCGCACGACGCCGGCGGCGGCGACACGCAGACGTTCATCACGACGTGCTCCGAGCTGGAGGGCCTCAACGCGTTGATCCAGGAGGGCGGCACGGAGGTGACGGTGGTAACCGAGGGGAACGCGCCCACGGCGGCGACAGCAACTCCAGCCGACGTGGCGCGCAGTTCATCGGAGGACATTTCGAAGCCAGCGGGGGCAGTCGCGGTCAGAGGGAGCGTCTTACCCTGTGAGGAAAGCGCGCTGCTGGTGCCAAACATCGGCCTTTGCGGCCAGAATATGGTCATCCACGGCGTGCCGCTAATAGTGTCCACTCAGCCACAGCATACGATAGAGCAGCTGTCTCCACACACACTGTACGCAGATACACACACACTGGAAGGCATCCCGCCGTGAGCGGGAGGGCTCGGTGTGTTTTTCTTTTTAAGACTGTTAACTGCATCATAAGCTATTTCTTTGCCAGTATGAACTCTTCGGCCTAACGGTTACATCTGTGCAGGCTGTTACCAATAACTGCTTTTCTTTGCTTCTAGCAATTTAATCATTGACCACTGAATTAACAATACTTTGGAGAAATAATGTTTTTTTTTTTTGTTTGAGCACAATATTATGGAATAACTTTTAACACGTGAAAGTTACTCATTTGGACGTCATTGTGCATATTCTATTTGCAAGGGTTATTTTTTGAGGCATCAAAATGTAAGAAAATTGAATAAAAAAAACTTTAAATATAATTAATTATTTATTTAAAAAGGAGGTTTATTTTTAGGCAACAGGTTCATTTAAAAAAAAGAATAAAGAAGAATAAAGCTTGAAATGGACACAACTTGAAATTGAACGTTTTTGTGCCATGGAGTTCTCCAGATTGTCCACTAGGTGGCAGCAAAGCGACACGAGTGGGGAAAAGTTCACTCTGAAATTGTGACACTTTGCAGTATTAATCATACATACTCTGTCTGAGTAGCTTTTTTCATTTTAGAAATCAATCATTTTCAAATAATTTTGACTCCAGGATGTTGATGTTTTTTGGGGGGAAAACATTCGACTGCATACGAAGGTCTTAGTTTCTAAAAGCCAAGTTGCTCTGCCAATAGATTTCTCAATAAAGTGCCTGTCTTTCTTTTGGCTATCCATTATTGTGGCCATTTTTACCCTCAGACTTCAGCACTTAGTATTTGTAGAGATTGAAGGCTGCACCTGAATAGGAGTCTCCTGTGAACAGATGACCATTGATTTCCTTCTCGTCCCTCAGCACTAATGGCTCAGCTGCTGCAGACGCAGCACGGCCACAAACTGGAGTGAAGTTTGTTTGCTGGAGGACGCTACAAACCAAAGTTTCACCTCACAATGCTTTGTGTTGCCAAAGAGGAAAAGGGATTTAAAGACATGTCCCTTTTTGTTGCTTTACATTTAAGTAGCTGTTCTGTATATTTGATTTGTTGTTGTTTTCGGTCCCGTTTATGGTCTGTGAGGACGTTATCAATTCATTTCTGGATCAAGTGCTGTACTTTTTTAGTGATGCCTTTCATGAGTTCTACCCGTTTTAAGATGCGTAGATTTCTACTTCACTACATTTATGAGGGCAGTACTCGACTTTTTACTACATTTCTGTCAGCTATTCGTTCACTAACCTCCTCGTTACTGAGCTGACACTTTGTAAAATGCACATATTTGCTTTATTGTTGAGAGTTGAACATTGATGCCTCGCTATCTGGTGACAGTGGTATCGAGCTTCTCATCCTACTCCCTGCAAATACGCACATTTTCCAAAATGTCAAATTAAACTCTGTAGAATTCGACCTATAAAACATACAATCAGTTTATAAATTATGATGCACGGTTACTGATTAAGCCACTTGAAATACTTCAGGTCGACAGCAACGTTAACAATCTGCTTGGGCCTAATGGTAATCCAGTAATGTAATATGTTAAGTCAGGGGACGTCCTGCTGTCTACATTCTGCTGATAATACTTTTAAATGATTTTAAGGCAGGACCTTTGCTTGTAATGGCCTCCTTCATGTCACAGTAGATATTTGATTTGCTTCCCACAATTCAAAACCAACCTATCCATCACAACTTTGGGAGTGTAGCACGTGAAAAGTGAAAAGCGTAACCCTTTCACACGGAGCGCCTTCTTGTGATTGGCCGTTTCTTCCATAAGTTCTGCTCCTGCATTGTCGGTCCCTGCACTCGAGCTCACGTTTATATTATAATCCCACCACTGGTGTGTCCGCGGTAAAACCTTTTCAACATTGTGTTTTGATTTCAAGGACCAAAGTCTTGTCGCTTGATCTTCAGGTGGAATTGCACAAAAAAAAAAAGCTCCTGAAATTCCATCATGTATGAAGATGAGCGTTATGTGGGAGAAGTAAGAAGTGCTCTCTGGTGTATCTCTTTGATCTATTATCTAACAGACTTCCAGGCCCTAATCCTGAGCACCCTCGAAGAGGAGCCCCACCCTCCCTCCCTCTCCTGCTCCACATGTGACGACATGGGTGAGTTAAGTGCTTCTTCTATGAGCTAAAACATCTTGTGGGGGGAGTTTGCAATGTTAGAATCATGCTGATATATATATATATATATATATATATATATATATATATATATATATATATATATATATATATATATATATATATATATATATATATATATATATATATATATATATCAATGGGTTTTTGGTTGTACTATTGCGTTATAAATCAATATATCACCTTAATTTAAGGGTTTTAAAAAACAGACAATATCTCAGTCTTTCTATCATAAAAACGTTTTCTTTCTTCTTTTTCTTCCTCTCCAAAAGGTAGAGGAGCTTTAAACAGACCCTCCTGATACTGTATTGCACTTCTTCTTCTCAGTTCCTTCCTTCCTGTGTTTTAGATGTCGGCCCTTTGAATGGGGGGTCATAAATGTCTCCCCCCAAAAAAAAAGCCATTTCCACTCACAGCTGCTTAAAGAAATCGTAAGTTGCGATGCATTCCTTCTGGACATAAACATTTCCAGAGAGGACCAGGTGGTCAGAGGACAACAAAAGCAAAGGGAACCAGATCGGCACAAGAGCTTTGAGCAAAACAGGACAGGTACTTTAAACAGTGTGAACGTGTCAAAGTGTAAAAGAAAACCTGAACGAACTTCAGATTACAGCTGATTTCTTTTCATCTGAGGTGGTTTATAAATCGTTCAGACAGCCGCTGAGTGCAAACTGTTCTCTCCTCCGGGTGCAATCTGTCACTTCAAGCATACATTTCTGACCTTTCGCTTTGTTTGCACACAATTCGCTCTCCCATCAGTAAATGGCACTGAACGCCTTAATGAAATTAACTGATTGGCAAAGTATCGATGTGGATTTGTTTTCCGATGCGGACATCTTTTTTTCTTTTTTTTTTTACTGACACTATTGACATCTTAAGTGAGTTTTGATTCCTCGGTGCGCCGCGGGGCTTTTATCTCGTCTCTGTTTAATTATTTGTGTCTGCGTGATAGAAATGCAACCCGATGGAGCGAATTGATCAGCCGTGTTACAACAACAACAAAAAAAAACGACGCTTTTTTTAATTTGCCTTTCTGAATGCAATGTGATTATTTGCTAAGACATAATTAGCCTATTGTTGTGTCCCTTGTGGGGGGGATCAATAGCATAACTTTAGGGCAAAGTCAGGTTGTGAGCGCCTCTGTGGGTGGTTGTGTGTTCCAGTTCTTCCCTCTCAACAAAATCATACAACATTTTAGGGTTAGGGTTGTTTCCCATTTCTTGAAAGCTTTGTGTCCTTTTTTTCCCTGGTTTTCATTTGCCATTTGAGTGTTTAGGGTGTTGTCTTTGTCTTTTTTTTGTTGTCTATCTTGGGTTGTCAGGAAGCATTAACCTGACAGGCTCTTTTGTTGTTTCTTTAAGATTGAAAGCAGCAGTTTGAAAGCAGTCCTCAGGGGGCAGAAAAATAAGTATAATTTTGAGCCAGCGAGAGAGCCGAAGCCCATAAAAAGTCCTTTGATGGACAAAAGCCCCGCTACAGTATCTCCAGTGCCTTTTTCTAACAAACTTCTTCATAACCATGTGGGTTTCTCAACTTAGCGATGAGCGCCGAGTGTGATCCTGTGAATGCAAATAAGCAGCTATCAGCTTTTATGGTTCGGAAAAAACACAGACATTTAGCCATTGTCCCCCCCCCCCCCCAGCCCTGTTTCTGTGCCACTAACCCTAAACAAATGAATGTTTGCATGGTTTTAACCGTGCACATAGTGCCATGTATTGAAGCCGGAACAATTGCTCAATTGTTTTCTTTTATTCCATTTTTTTGGGGTGTGTGTGATGCAAGTTGTGTTGGGAACAGCGGCTAAGTGTTTGCCTTGTGCCATCAGCTTTAGCTCGGGCAGGGATGCAGGAGTTGTTGGTTTTTTTTGTTGTTTTTTTATGCTCAGTTTTGTGACCGAGTCGTTCTCCCGTGTCAGCATGTTGCTTTGTGTTGTCTCGATCCGCGCTCTCATCGCTCGCGGTGCAGGACAGTCACTTTTTTGTGCGGTTGGACCGTTTGTTTTCATTGCCGGCCGGCCGTCATAGAGCGATTACATTGTTCTTCAGCAATAATTCAATTAATGAATGTGAGGGAAGAACTGGAAGAGTAACGCTGATGTAACGATACAGACCAACGGGGTTCAGTGAGGTTACGCAGACATTTAGAATGAGGCCGTCGTTTAACCAACAAATAATCACTATCAGCAGTTTGGTGGGATCCACAATACAAACATTTGACTTTTAAATGAATATTTATATGTTAACTAGCCCGTCTTAAAATCCCAATTAAACAAACCTATTTACAATTTCAGAAATTCCTCTGGTTTCAACAGATGGCTGTGAGCAAGCAAAAATATTTTCTTTGTTAACACATGCCTTATCCTAAGAAAGCAAACATGATGGAAATCTGATCTTTACAGACACAAGCCATTGTTGTGTGTGTGTGTGCTTAAGTCTGTGTTTACATTCCCTGCTTTCAAAGCACTTAATGCGCACACATACTGCTGCTGCCAAATTTATTCTTATGCAATCTATAAAAAAAAACTGATAAAAAACATCAAGAAAAGAAGTGTGATATGAATTATTGTTGTTCATAGTCAAAGGGTCGAACACTGCAATGTTTTCATAGCATCTTAACAGAAAAACATATCATATGTATTAATATAGTGTGTAAAAATATGAAAACAAAAGACTTTTTTCCCATCATATAGTTTATTTTTATCATTGTTTCAATATTCTCAAACCTAATGCACATTTTTGAATGAATGAATCAATGAAAAGTACTTTATTAATCTCCAAGGAGAAATTTTATACCTCGTGCAAACGGTCAACAACCGTTTTAAACGTCCTAGATTTGGATTTCTTTATCCGCCTCATCGCTGGTGATGAGTCAGTCCTCTGAGGGACTCAAACCCGGGAAATATTAATATGACGTAATGTTTCTTGAGAATGGAGAGGGGATGGTGACAGGAAAAGGAAAAGAAGATAAGATTAAAGTTGTGCTTGTTTAACTGTTACTGTGATCATAACTTATTTTGCTAAATGCATTTTTATTTGCGTTGGTACCAATTGAAAATAAAATAAATTGTGCCTTCATCCCCATTGGTGCCCATTCTTTCTTTTTCCCTTAAAGGAAGTTCTCTTTCTGCCACCATAATGTCCACCCAACCCCGTGATCTAAGTCATAGCCTGTCCATATTTGCTGTTTGTTTGACCCCATAAGGGCACGAACCCTGGCTGATCCTTCATCTGAGGACAAAGCTTATGTTTGCTGTGACATCATAAATGCCTGTGCAAAGAAAACAATGGCTGATGAATTCAGCGGGAGTCGGGCACAGTGGACGGCAGAGGACGCGGGGACGTGGCCCGAAACTTCCAGTGTCATGGAAAGTTTTTTAGTCCGAGGACCCACACCTTGGCCAAACACACCGAATGCTCCCAAAATGAAGGGGGAAGCCGCTGGTCCGAAGGGATCGGATTGCGGCAGTTGTTTTAGAGACAGTGGCAGGGAGGGACCGGGTATGGCCGGGGGATCATCGGGTTATAACACTAAATGTTTATATGAAGCTTTGTGGCTGTTGGAGACAGTCAAGAGATGGGGCTCTGCTCCTTGGGGAAGAGAGACGCTTTTGTTTTTATAGGCCGGCTGGAATGTGTCGAGGGCTGTGGACATCTGCTTTATTAGCATATGCAATTTCACCCCCAGCTATGAATCTGCTGGTGGTCTGATAATGTGCCATACTCTTCCTGATATCTGTAAATACAGAACGTGTGAATGATTTACACCAGTTTGAGGAAGAGGGTTTTGGGTTCAGAGTCATATTTTAACATGTGACTGAGACAGGAAGCGGGGGCTTTCTTTAAAGGCCATGTTTTTGAAAAGTGTTTTGTTTGCCAATTGCACCACACAGAGATTAGCACTATATGAATGTGTGGTGGTGGTAATTTTTAGTCTAGCTCTCCTGGAGCTTATGGGTGTGAAAATTCCTCAGAAGCATTCTCAGGTCATTACGGATGCATCCCACCCCTGAACTCATACTGGCTCGCGGATTAGCATTTTCTTTGTGAGGCTAATTGCATTATTGTGGCTTTTATTTTTTAAATGAAGTCGGGGCCCATTTGGGCCCATGTATGAATGTACAACCCCTTATGGGGAAGATTCAAATGGAAATGAAAGTTTTGAACACTGAAGCTTTTCTTGTGACTTCCATGCCCATTTTAAATGAATCAAATATTTACATTAACAACTACATTCGCATGGATCACTTTTCACATGGATCACACTTCCCCTGACGTGACCCTGCATGGTTTCACACATCCCTCTGGGTATTTGCTGTTATCACAGTTTCATGCCAGATCATTAATTAGTGTATGAATGATGCACCATTCCTCCAAAAAGTCCAGTGATAAAGATCACATGGCAAAGTCCCTCCAGACAGATATCATCTATTAAATAGAGCAGGCCCGTGTAACCTAACACCTTTTAGGGAATGCACTCAATCAAGCCTATTGTTTCTGCTCACATACAGTTCCCTCTGTGAGATAAGTGCGCCTGGCCACAGAGATAACAACAATGCCTTAAAAGCATGGATGAGATGTTCACTGTCAACACCTCTGCGTCTGTGAGAATCCTGCCCAGATTACTGCGCCAGTTCAGCACAGTCAGCCGGTCTTCTGAGTGGGAAAAACATTATTATAATTAACAATGTATGTGGAAAGTTATACTCCGCAGTAAGCCATTGTTTGCGGCATCACATTATCCTCAGACTAATATTCAGACTGTTAGTCAGGATGAAACGGTGCCTGTGGTGTGATTCACATTGCAATTTGATGAGGGCAGCTCCTGAATAGGCCGCATAAATATTATGGCACGGAGGATGTGAGTCAGGACGGGGAGAATCCATTTCATTGGCCCATTATTTGAGTTGAAAGAGAGGAGAGGAAGTTGGTTTGAAGACGTGTCACCAGCAAGATCTCTGGTCTTTTAGGACGGGAGTGGGGTGGGGAGCTCTGCACAGCTCAAGAATGCAAAAAGAAACCCTGTTTTTTCGTGGGTAAGAATGAATATTTAACTTATGTGTTCACATGACAAGCAAGGCTGATAAGTCCTGTTGTTCCAGAGATAAATATGCTGCATGTATGTCTTGAACAACAGGTTTAGTCTGGTCAGAAATCTCTGAGCAACAGGTAAATCGGACACTGACTGCATTCTTTTTGGTTTTGATCCGCTCTGGCTGGCTCATTACTTCATTTCAAGTATTTCGACTGCATCCACATTCCTGCTGAAAGCTCATTTGACGCAGTTGTCCTACTCAGACACTCATCGCAGGCGGTGGGAGGCTGATATATCCATCTGCGCCTGCGATGGGGCGCTAATCCTTGACAACTGTGCCCCTCTGGCACCATATCCGTTGCACTGCTGGTTGTGTGATACAATAGACTCCCCTCTTTTGTCCTTGAAATTGTTTTAATTAGCCCCACGGCGGGGGGTGGGGTTGCAAACATAGGACGGACTCAATAGAATTGACAAAATCACAGGAGCATGATACTACGGGCTTGGAGATGACAGACGCGTGTTAGAAATAGACCATCTGTAATAAAATGGATAAAAGTGACATTGCGGGCCTTTTAAATCACAATGAATGAGTCAACACAACCTTGGGAGCCTCAGCTAGAATGCTAGATAAATACAGGTTATCAAAAACAATATGAATCAATATGAATTTTTATCCATAAAGGTGTTTTAAACATGTTTCAGTGTTACCATGCCATCAGAATCTAATTATCCTGAACTTCAATAAAGCCCTCAATCTAATATAGGGTGTGAATTATAATACACTTGGAGAGTGAACTTAAGTTTTAAGTGGAAAATTCTTGTGTGAAAAAAAGTCCCTGTCACAAAACACACAATGAGACAATAACCCCCCCAAACAAATTTCCCTCAAATGTCACTTGCAGCACTTATTGCAAAACTCTAAAACCTGTTATGCTTGCTGGCCCATCGTTCAGTTAACAAAGGCAATGCAAAGCCGTGTGTGTGTGTGTGCATGGGTGTGTGCGTGTGCACACACTTATATTGCTATCTTTGCGATGTCCAATTCGAGTTTTAGATCTTCAGAGTGAGGACATTTTGGGAAAGTGGGGACAATCCCGCTTGTCCTCACTTTGAGACGTACCTTCAAAGGCCCGTTTGTGGGGTCAGACTTGACGTTACTTTAAAGTTCAGGTTAGAATTAGGTTTAGCTTAATTAAGCCTGGGGTCAGGCATTTAGTTGTGTAGGTTAGGGTCAGGGGCTCGGAAGTGTACTATGTCAATGGTCCCCACAAAGATAGTCGTACAAGGGTGTGTGTGTGTGTGTGTGTGTGTGTGTGTGTGTGTGTGTGTGAGCGTGCACATGTCTGATAAGCCACAGCCACATGCATTTGCTTGTCCCTCCACCACACTTGCTTTATGGACCACTTGGACCTCCCAGCAGCCAGCTGGCCCCGGCAACAAGAGGTGACAAGAAGCCAAGTCTTTTACCTGATCCACGAGGATCATGTGACCTCTAAAAACGCCAGCATAATCCAATATCCATGTCTCTTAGGCACGTCGTCCTCTATAGGAAAGTTAACTCAAGGAATCTCTGTGGAATGCCGGCCGCAGCATTAGCACCAGTTCTTGATACGGGGGAGAGCAGCTGTAATTAAGAGCAGGGGCTTGTCAGGACAACAAAACAGTAACCCTCCATGGGTGAAACTTAGTGTGGCCTTTTATGTAAATGCTAATTCCCCCCCCCACCCCTCTCCTCTTCCAAATTCAGCTCTCCTAAGTCAAACACACCCATCCCCCTCGAGTTCTCCTTGCCTCATGGGAGGAGGGGTGGCAGAGAGTGAGATCCCAAACCATCTGAATCCCCTTTTAACTAAGTGGCCAGAGAGGAGTAAGGGCAATTATTCCACCATGATGCATTCCTTTTTCAAAAGAGGATACCATGACTGTTCAACACATGGAATGCAAGCTGTGTTATGGGCACTGAAGGCATGTCACATCCTCCTGCTGCTCAGGAAAAAAAAAACAGAGCTGTGCATCAGAAACAGCAAAACAGGTGCTCACAAAGTGAGGCATGCGCAGTGGGGTGCAAAATATGTATGTGTGTGTGAGTGTGTGTACAGGGGGGCGGGCTGTAAATGCTCTTTCATTATGTTTAGTGTGGTTATTTACGATGTGCCTGAGGCTTATCTATCGCGAACTGCTTCAAAGTTCTGTCATAATCTGCAACTAAGCATGAGAAGTAATTCAAAACTTATAACAAACTCTTATTTAGCTGTTTGAATCCTTCCCGCTGAACACACACACATTTATGTCATGGATTTGTTCATAACCAGGTTTCTTCTGAACAATTAGAGGGTGTAAATGTGGAGTTTTAATGCAGAATTTGTAAAACTTCTTTCACGTTAGTAGAACAAAATTGTGTTCTTAAGATTTCAATATCAATCGCGTATGTTTGAATAACTTTTGGTGTATTTACAAAGGTCAGTTTATAGAGGTGGGTCACTATACACAAACTTAATGATGACAAATACAGCTGCGGGGACGTTTGAATGGAGAAGTCTACGATTAACAAAGATTAATAACGGTGCACTTATGATGAGGCCCCTCCTCGCTCTGGGTCCCTCAGGCCAAAAAAAAAGTTCTGTGAGGAAAAGTGTTTGTTTATTTTCACCCTTCATAGTCATGCTGATTATGAGAAACTGGAGACGTGGCAGTCTTGTCTGCGTGGAATTTAAGTGCCACCCCCCTCCTCCTCCTCCTCCTCCCACGTCACCTTTCATCATCAGTTAATTGAATATGGAACAAAAGAGGGCATGTCGGTTTCTATAGGACAAAATGACGAGGACATTGTGTGTAATGTTAAGGGGAGACCTCGCTATCTACACGCAAAGACATTGTTCATTGTTTTTTTCATGCTCTCACGTCTGTTTCAGAAAGGTGCAAAAAACAATTTAAAATACACCAAAAGTCACTCAAACATAAAAAATTTCTTAAAACTTGTAATACAAAAATAAATTGTCTTAATTCAAGTAATCCAGTTTCACGGTACTATCTATTAGTCTAAGACTCAGAAATCAACACTTCAGTGCAGTACTTACCTACAAAAAAACATAAAAGTTTTATTCCTATCAATATTCAAAAGGAGTTTGTATCATTTAGAACCTGATTCATACTCTTTAATTGCTGTGGACATTATTTTCTAATTTATGGAGTGATTAAAAACACATAATCCATCTGTAAAATACATTTACTTAAAAATGAAACACCAATGTTTAACCTGACAGTAGATTTCTGTTCAGGAAAGTTATGCAAAATTAGCAAATATTTTTTATGACAGTGCATCATTTGCATACTCAAAAAGTTATTTTCTTGGTATCAGTTAAAAGTGGAACCCCTTAAATGTTACTGCTAATTCCCTTTTTGTTTCTTGCTGAGCTTTCATTTGCTCAAATTCATAACTGCCTCCAACACAATATCATAAACAATGTCTCCTGGCGGCAGCGTTGCGTTGCTCCTCGTACCACCTGTAGCCTGCGCAGTATTGATTGCTCTTCCGAGGTCCACTTCCCCAGCGGCGTTTAATGGAGCTCATCGTCCCCGACCAATTCTCTCACCATTTCCTCTGAAACTGGACACTTCTGCCCATGTTTCATCCAACGGCAGCTTTTCTTAGGAAGCGACTGGAGCATGGAGCGAGAGCTTTAACACTTCTTTTTTTTAAAAAGAGTACGACAATGAGCGCGGGACGAGTTTCCAGCGAAGCAGCTGTGTGGTGGAAAAACACTTGCCTTTGTCCGAACCTTCCCCACAGTCGCATAGGGGCTGTCATGTGCTGGACATTTATTTGTTTGACTGTTTAAGATGGGTTTTTGAACGCATGTCGGGTGGAACCAAACACATTCTTATGTGTGTGGAAGTCACAGCGTATAAAGACAGATGTAGCATGGCCCAACTCCTGCTTTCCCACTTCATCTGTGATATTATTCCACCATATGCTGGAAGAATCAGCTTGGGGTGTGAGGTATGAAATCAGTTTACAGATGTCCGAAGATTGAATCACCTGTGTTTTTCACCAACATAAATATGAAATCATCCATTTAACTTCTTGGTAAATATGTTTATTTGCTGCTTTGTCTGTCAAAGCACATGAATTAAGTTATTATTATTTGCATTCTGGCTAAAAGTATAATGAGGAAATCTATAAATTAACAGGAAAGTGCCAGTGGGCTAAATATGAAGCTACCGCCAGCAGCTGGTTAGCTTAGCTTTGCATAAATACTAGCAACAGGTTGGAAACAGTTAGCATGTCTCCATGCAAAGGTAACAAAAAGTCGTCCATCCCCTCTTAAGCTCACAAATGAACACAGTAGAGCCCGGCTGGTCTCCCCCTCCCTTCCCGCGGTCTTTGTGCGAAGATAATCTGTTGGTTCAAGCGTCATATATCACACATAAGAGTGGACGAATCCTCTCGTCCAACTAAAGAAAACAAGTTTACGGAAATTCCCTAAAATGTCAATCTTAACTCTAAAATGTGCAACACATTTGCCATTTTTACGTTTGAAAAAGGAGAAATCTCTGTCGTCTGGACCTCATATGAAACTTCACAGGGTCTGCGTCATGTTAGCGGGCAGATTGTACGCGCTGACACACAGAGGGCAGCCAGCTAAATGTGTCTGTGCGATAAGTCCAGGCCGAGCCTTTCATCCTCTGGACGTTGGGACGGAGACACAGACAGGTCAGGGTTAATGACGGGTTGTCGGTGCACCTTTAATGTACTACGTGTTGAGTAACGGGTGTTTATGGGTAATGGTTTTGAAAAGAAAAAAAGTCATATCACACACATAAAAGGAATTTGATAATGACATATTGATGAAAACCGACAAGCTGCAGATATCACTGGTTTATTGTGAAACAAAAGGCTTGTCTGATTTCTAATGAATCTCCCATTGTACACCACAAAGGTGTGTGTATGTATAACCTATATATCCTTCCCATCTCTACCCGCAGTGAAACAGAGTAAGAGGAACATTTCCTTTAGATTAGTCTGACTGTAATGGAATACTTGTTAAAAAGGCAAGAATGTGCTTTAATTTGTCAAGGGGATCTGAGCTGACAACTTTAGTAAAGTCCACTATAACAACCTTCCAGGGCCCCTGACCTAGGGAGGGAGTGACCCCTGACCTTATTTGGGCCTCTTTTATGAGGACTTTTTTTTGGGCTCTGGCCAGATGGCTAAACTATCAAAGGGTTTTTTTTTGTTTTTTTTATGAGAAAAATCTGCAGGCAAGAGTGGAGAAGTATATTTATCTCATTGTGTGGAAAAACGAAAGCCTCTGTAACTTCCGACTAGGTGGGTCGAGAGAAAATCGGATACGTCGAGAGAGAGAGAGGGAGAGGTGGGGGGTGGCCACTCACCACAAGTACACATCTGAGGAGATTTCACTTAGCCTCTCTTTAATAAATGATATCAGCGAGCGGGGGTTTTCATTAAATGTATTGACCTTCATATTTCCCACCTCCCATTCGTGCTCACAACTCGGATATCTTTAGTGTGATGAAATTACGAGAGATCTTTTTTTTGCACGATGTTTCTGAAAATGAAAAAAAAGAAGATCTGTGTGTCTCCATTATCAGCAGCTAGCTTACAATTGGCTCACTCCTCCATATCCAGCAGCAGCAAACATGAAAAAAAAGATATTGATTTTGTGTCTTTGCAACTCCAAAGCAGCTCCTCGTCAATAGTTGCCATCAGACAGTTGAATTTATATGAACGCTTGAATATGGCTGTTGCAATTTTTCCAACAAAACCGGTCATTTTTTTCACATGTAATGTAAAAGCAATAACTGATGGGACAGTTGTCTGAGATCACAGATGAGCGCAAATCAGTGGAATCTGTGTGCTGGAGAACTGGGAAGAGTTGTGTGTCCCAGGGTCACCATAACTCGCCCCGCTCACATCACTCATGTGGCGTCTTTATGAGCGATGGGCTGTTTTGTTGGATTGGGTTTCTGGGGAAGCATTTAGGGCCGGGCCTGTTTGCGGAGCAATACAGGAGCGGATTCAAGAGCTCCCCCCTCCCTCCCGTAAATATTTGCTGTGACGTTTGATACGCATATAATCCGCTGCACATGTTTGTACGAGTCCGACTTTGTGAATGATAGAAATGCTGCCATATTTGAGTTTTCAGGGTGGAAGTGGTGGGCCGTCTTATACACACATGCACAGTCACACAGCTGGTGGATGCATTACCTGTGTGTTGTCCTCTGCAGACATCAAATCAGCTGCTCCCTCGGAGCCGACTCATCATACCTCTGTATGAACAGAAGCAAGATCATTTCCAGACATGAATTCCCACACGAGTGGAAGGGCGATAAACAAGCGTTTTAATGTCAGCGTGGCACCAGATTTATGGTGTACATGTATGTTAAAGATGTTTCTTTTTTTCATTTCAGTAGCACCAATTATGTCATGTAGCAAAATGTTGTGTATTTCGGTCCATTCCTTAATGAGTCCCAGAGACAGCGCTCCATCATTCATGTACACTTGAAGCTCTGGAGTTGCGTCTAAGCCTTCATAACTGGGGGAAACCTAAGCTGTTGTCGACCTGCTCGTTTTTAATGTGGCCATTCCTTCTCCTGATTGCACTCAGAGGTCGAGCAAGATCTGAAGTCACTGGAAGCAGTTAAAATAATAGGAGCTGACCATGTGTTTGAGGTTATGAGGAGGGGAAGGACCGCCCCCTTTTTACACAGAGACAAAACAGTCGCGGCGGAGGCGGCAGAAGTTTGTCAAAACGTCCTGGAACTGGAGATTATGAGACAATAAAACATCAGTAATGTCCATGCTGCAGGAGGGCATGCCTGATCAGTTGTGTTATTGTATTCTTCATTATTTACTACACATACTCAGCCTCCGCTTTGATTAGCTGTTAATGATTATTTAATTCATTAGTACCCCCCAAAAAGTCGTTTTACAATCTGATTCAGTATTCAAAATAACTATTGCTTGAACACCTGAGCTCCATGAGACAAAGTAAACAGCAATCCACGCAAATCCAGAAATTGACGTTTATGTAGACATAAAAAAAAAAAAAATCAATAATAATTTCATGTTATTCATGTTTTGGTACGTTCCCTTCAGCTGTTTACTTTCCCCCTGTAAGGCAGCGGCTCAGCACATGTACATCCACATGTACGCACTCCCCTAGCTTTCAAAATACTCACCCACACACATGTACGTACACACCCCGCCGCACAGTGGACTCCGCCTATTTTCATTCATAAAGAAAAGCGTGGCGAGAGGAGGAGGAGGGGGCGGAGTCAGGAAGCAGGAGGCAGAATCTGTGAATGAGCTCACCGGGCATCTGCTGTGTGCCGCAGGGAAAGTCATCACTTATCAGTCCGAGTGGTACTTTTATTGTGAGAAGAAGTTTGACACAAAATCTTTATATCGCGAAGATGCTTATCGGTGCACTTTACTACTCACTTTAGTACTTTTCTCCGCGCCGTCTTGACTTCACAGTTTGACTTGTGTGTCTTGCAAATGAGCTAGAACCAGAATCGTGAGAAGGGGGGGAGGGGATCCGTCACCTTAAGATTTTTTTTTCCTCTCTCTCTCTCTCTCTCTCTCTCTCTCTCTCTCTCTCCGTTCCACTGTTGAATCTCCTAAAGTTTAAAACACAAAGACCCCTCGGCGCTAGCCAGCCCACCCTGCAGATGGCCAGAGGATCAGAGGCTGTCAGCACGCTTAAACGAGCCAAGAGTCGAGGCTTCGGCCCCGCGGGGGAGGACAGAGCCTGAATGGGCTATTTCCACCAACTTCTATAGCCCCCCACTGGGCATTTGTAATATGATTTGTGGCAAATTTGTTTAATCAATATGGATGTGGGGGCTTGGATACCCTCCTCAGAAAGAAGTCTTCCCCCCCTCCCCCACCATTTTTTTTCTGGCCCGTGCATCAGTGGTCACAATGTGTGAAGATTAACTTTTTAATAGCATGTGTGTGAGTATACAAAAGTGAGCGTGATACCTGAGAGGGAAAGCAGAGTGACGCTGAGGGATTCAAGTTATACAAGTTTGGACAATTGGCATGACAAAGACTTCTCTACTACAAATATTGCATGTGGACGTCCTGGAATAGGAGATTCCTCTGTTGCTCCTCTTGACATTGTTTGTGATGTCAGTTTTCATTTGTAAGACGGGGTAGGCGGGGGTGGGGTCACACTTTTGAACTAAAAAGCTTAAACCCTTCCTCCATCCTGTAGGGAAGTAGCAGTCGTCTCTCTTTTCTCCACGGTGGCTTTGCAGACGGGCAGGTGGCTTCAATACAATCCCACCGTTGGCCGCCGTCCACGAGGAATCCAAGGACAAAAGGCACTATATAGGGTTTTCTCCTTTTTGTGGCGCTTGTGATTTACAGTTGTGCCTCCCATAAAGTAAACCACACTCTTTCTCTTTCTCTCTCTCGCGCACACAAACATGTACTCATTTTCCCTCGTTGGAGAGGAGAGCGTGAGGTTGCTGCGGCTTTAGCATCCGTTGACTTTATTCTTTCAGGGAAATCAGAAAAGTCTGCATCGGCTCTCTCACACCGACATGTTAATAGCTCACACACACGCCCTAATGTTTGAAATATCCTACGTATGTCTTAATTGTCTGGTTGTATGTTTGCTTTATTGTCCCATGATGTGTGGCCTGTAAAAGACACACAAAACCCCGGAAGCATACATATTCTGGTTATTATTTACAGATCATCCGCCTGGATGTTCCTGGCTCTTCCTCTAGAATCGTGTGTCGTGATAATCTGTGCGCTGCGCATAAGAACGTTTGTCACACCCCAATTTTTTTTTTTTAACCCTGTTGATTTGAATAACTTCAACGGGCCCCTCATATGTCTCTTTTTTTTCTTAACTTCCTATCAGATCCACGTTACAGGAGCTTACGGCGGCACAGATGTTTGTCCGGATCCCTCATTGCGTTCTCATTCTCTGAGCCTGTCACTTTTGAAAGGGGGAAGCGGCACAGAAAATAATCGGCAGAACATCCCATAAGTCTGAATGTGGAGGGGCAGCAGATGTGGGTGGGGGGACGGGGGGGGTCGCCGCTGACTATTGTTCGGCGTGGAAGCCATTTCTGTGGTTGCCGCAACGACGCTAATACACTCTCACTCATGTCCCCGTGCTCGCGGGCGAACGAGCTCTGATTCTTTGACGAGGAGAAGCAGCGATACACTCCAACAACGCTTTTTAATATTTAAAAATCGACCTTATTCGATGTCAGACATTATGGGAGCAGGAAGCACAAGAAGACCATGTTGTTGAAATAAAGGTGAGAAGATTTGTTAGTGCCAGGAAGTATATGTTGTTGAATACAGTAGAAAGAGGCTTCTTTTGGGGGGGATTAAGGGTTTCCTTTCAGCGGTCGCAGGGGGCAGTCGTTACCTCTGAGGTCCGAGGCCGTCTTTGTCAATTGCCGCTGTAAAACTTACATTGAGGAGCCTGAAAAACCCCACCAGGTGTCTTTATAGTCTCTGAGTCCCCGTGAAGAACGACCACATTCACTGTCAAGTGCTTTATGCTGCGTGTTTCTTTTGTACTTCAGGAAGTTTTTACCCGTCAACACCCACGGGCACGTTTGAGTGCTTCTGGCTCACGCTTAATTGGAGGCGTTGACGGGCCTCGATGCTCGCTGTTATCACGGCCCCGCCGTCCAGACGACCCGGAGGTCTGAATTTTTTCCCCATTTTTGAAATTCCCGACTTCCGAGCGTTCCCGGCGCACAACGCCAAATGTAAATAAGAACATGGCCGACTGTGAAAAACTGATGTTTCACTTGAACGCTCAGCGGCGCCGCGTTTAGTTTACATCTTGAACGTTCTCCCCACGTTGTTGTGCAGAAAAGATAACTTTCAGGTATTGTTGTTGTTGCATTTGAGTTGATGATTAACCATTTGTTGTGTCAAAGATATTCAATTATTATATATATTATACTCTAATTATAGTTTTTGTAGAACAAGCTTAATTTAATTAAAGATTTCTACATAAAAAGCTTTTTCATGACAAATGGCACAATTTTTTATTTTTATTTTAGTCACTGTATATACTTTATATACTTTGCATTTTTTGTATTATTTAATTTCTTAAATTAAATATGCGCTGCTTCTGCTGCTACAAACAAATTTCCCCCTGGGGATGAATAAAGTATCTATCTATCTATCTATCTATCTATCTATCTATCTATCTATCTATCTATCTATCTATCTATCTATCTATCTATCTATCTATCTATCTATCTATCTCTCTTTGCTCTGTATATTCTTGTTGAGGCCACTCATACAGCGGACATTAATTTCACAATACATTTTCTGCACATTCTTTTATTTTTGTGCGTGTAAATGAATGTGACTGCAATATGATCCATCAACATCTCTAACACGCATTACCTGTGCTTCATTGGAAGCAGAGAAGCTGTGCGTGCACACCTGTCAGCGTGAGATCCCGTTAACGTGGTCGTGTTACGATCATCAATGTTTCATCAGAGCCACACCGGTCACTATGCCGTCTGGTTGCACTTTCCACAAAACTTAATCCATCAATGTGAATATATAATAATATCCTGCTGCGCCGCAAAACAACTTGCTGACATTTGATTTGAAAAGCAACAAAACTAACGCAATTTGATTATCTACAAATATATATGTCGATGAATGAGCGGCAATTTGTAGTTTTGCGGTCATCTTTTCTGACAGACATTCATGAATCTGATATCAAACTCTGTCCACATGTTAGATCGATGAGATGGGCACATTTTTGACATTGTTCTTTTGTTTTAAAGGAACTTGGACGTCACCGAAATAGGACGCAATCACATAATTTGTGCATTCCCATAAGCTAATTAGAAGTGAGAAAGGACTGATATCCTGCAGGCCCTCTGCTCGGCACTTCCCGCCCTGTAAATGTTTATGACCCCGGCCCAGATTGCATCTCAGATTTGAAGGATTGGCCCCCCTGTTGACTCACAGCTTGATAGTGACTGCCAAGCGCTCCCTATCTCTTTGTTTATTGTGTCTCAAATTCTTCAAGTTTGACCTCCTCATTCCCAAAACTACATTTCATCTCAATTAAACGTATAGAAATGTATAAATCCGCAGCGGGCTGGTGGGGGTCCTGAAAGTGCTAGATCTGTGGTCGAGCTTTACTTTCTCTCCCATGTGTGACTTCAGCTCTTCAGGCTCGTTATTGAACGGACTCAACATACGCTTCTTCGCTCTGCCATTCATCAGAAGAGAATGGGGGGAGAAGTGGACACAGTGGGGGTCTCTCTTCATACAGTGAGTCCTTGTTGCCCCTCAACACTCTATTGTTTATTGATGGAGGTGCTTGTCATAGTCATGCAATAACAAAAGCCTGACTATTGGTGTGTTTACCTCTGCACAGGAACCACTGGGCAATTCTCCATTAAATTACAGCCATGTGTGGGCCACTGATCTCTCCCCTCACCCGCCTGCTTCAGCAACCCAACACACACACACACACACTCGCACTGATCACACACTCTGGGTGGAGCAAGGTATTAGACTGTTACCATCACTATAAATAAGGACCTTTTTAAGAAGAAAATACCACAACATGACACATTTTTAACAAGTCGTGAGCGGAGCAGAAGTAGCTTGGGGAATACATTATTTCCTCCAGCGTCAAGAACATCAAGCAGCCATCTTGTTATCTTCAAAGAAAGAAAGAGTCATTTCTACTTCCTGATAGGTGGCACAGCCATTCAGGCTGCACTCTTAACAAGCCAACGGATCGGTTACGTTTGACTTTGTATTTTGTCATATTTTGTATTGGTTCGAATTCATAATTTGTGTCTAATGTGTTTTCGCACAAAAAAAAATCCGCCTTAAATCGACAAATGTGAAAAAACAGCCAATTAGCGTCCAACTCTCAGCCCCGATCTTGCAGAAATACACGGAACGGCCGCGGCACAATGCGTGGCTACGAGGTCGTGGTCAATCCACTTTATTTTTGTGAGATCATGTTGCAACCTCTGCACATACATCATTCTGCTCAGTGAAGGCCAAACATCCAAGTGAAGTAATAATAAACACATTTTTCAGTGGAGGGGGGGGGGGTTTAACATTCAATGTATCATAGAGAAACCTCTATATATTGTGTTTACGGTATTGTGGCATGCTGTAGGACTCATATGAACAGTGCTTTTCTAAAGAGCTCCATTCAATGGGGTAAAAAAAACTATATTGGTACAGCAAACAAACACCCCATACCTTTCACCTCAATGCCCTCGGTCTCTATTCTAGGCTGACGTTACCCAACAAAAGAACTAAATACATGTGTTCATGAAAAGGTGGAAATGTGAAAGGGTGTTCGCTGATCAATAATGAACACAGTCTGACACTGTAGTGATTGCCGTGAGCCTTTACTCTTGTATTTGCTAGATAATGCCGTATTTAGATGATTGTTGATCGCTGAGTGCGGCGGGGAAAAGCCCTGTAAAGTCTTCCCAGTGCTCTCATAGAAAAAGGTGGATTGATTGCCTCCGAGCACGACTTATGTTGTGATATGACTAACATGTGTGGAAAGGAACACAGGAGCTATGTAGGTAGGCTAAGTAACAACAAAAGGTCAGCGGGACTGTTTTCATTTGTGCCTGCCTATCCGCAGCATTACTTACCCTTTCCATGGGCATCAAGTCTTGCATGAAAAAACAAACTTTTCCCTTTGTCCTTTGTGTGAGTTTAATGACGTTATTTATGACTACAAGGGAGGAAATGTTTTAAGGGGCACCTGAAGAAAAACCAACAGAGGATAAAATAATAAAACAGGATATAGGAAATACTCTCAGAAGAAATCCGGGTTGCAGCAAGCAGCAAAAAAACTGGTCAACCATTAAAAGACTATTTCTGGTGTCCCACTGTTTGGAGAGCACACGGCTGTGATGGCGCGACGTGAAAGGCCTGTCGATGGTTTTAATGGCTCCTGAATCGGATGCAAAAATGCTGTTTTTCACTGTGTTTCAGGTGGAAGTGAATCGTTTGCAGTCTGGCACTTATCGAGTGTGTGATTCAAGTCAGGGAGTTTAGGAATACACTGAAATGTCATGAATGAGAAGTATTAAATGGTAATGACGAGTAGTGAAGGGTTTCTGGGTACTTTTTCATGAAGTATTTGTGAATGATTTCTCTTTATGTTGCATATTAAACCCATGATTTGGTATATAAAGATATCTGTGACATCACTAAATCATGCCAAGGTCAGATTTAAGGCAGCGGTGTTCCTCCTGCAGCAGATTAATGTCGAAACAGCCTTCTAGTGTCAAACCGGGAATACTGAGCCCTGCACAGTGAGGGTCAAACAATGAGCCAAACACATTTCTGAGTTGGTGGTGAGGGGGAAGGGGTCGTTATTTTAACTTATAGCTCAAGATTTAGCAAACTGATTAGTAAAACAGGCTTTTTTTCATGAAAGAAATGGGGCTGCTTTTGACAACGGTATGATTGTCACACTTCTTCACAACTTCCCAAGTCGGCCTTTCATCTTTTTTACTGAGTGCTTAAAAAACACATGTTCAATTCACAATTCCTCAGCAAGTGTTGAGGCCATTATTGTTTGTCCACTGCAAGGTCATCGTAAAAAGTCGACAAATTACATGTGACTTTACGTCCCTCCAGCTCGCGGCGTTGTGTAAAGTCCAGAAGTAGTGAAGGAACGGCCAGGATGTGGAAAACACTGAATAGTATCTGTCCGGGGTCCATCAGTGAATATATAGTCAAGGTATTGTTAGATACATGACCTGGTCAAGGACGCACTATATGTCCCTCTGCAACAGTTTCCTCCAACAAGACATGGCTGCCACAGAATGATCACAATGGACCTCACAGCAGCTGACAAACTATTATCACTTTAACAACAGGCAGAGAAAAGGCCGAGGATCTATATGTCCATTTGGTTTATTGCTTTTTACAGAAGGTGTACGGAGCTGCAAGATGGATTTATTTTCCCTCCACCGTCTCCATCGATTGTGCTTGTCACAGTGAACACTGTATTTTTATTTTCAATTAACGTGTATTGTTCTTATTTGAGATTCATTGTCTTACTATTTGATTCCCAAATATAAAAGGTATGCCATGTGGCTGATGTGTCCATCTGGTTCCCACAACTGCAGTTTTACAACTGCACACGGTTTGGCTTGTTTAGATTGAACGTAGGAGAAACAGCGTATTCAAGCATAGTTTCTTATTGGGGCAATAAAGCGTCTAGACAGCACTCCCCTCTTTTTCACCTTCACCCAGTCCCTTAAAGGACATTTGTTTATCTCAATATATCGGCTTGTCTTTGTCTCACACTTATCAGCTGTGGCATTATATAACACATGCAGAGGCCTTTCAGACTGAAATAGAATGATGAATGGCCAACATCACTTATATCAGCTCATTTAAATAATAGGTGATAGTTTAACTTTGCATTCTCAGCAAATGTTTGACTTACTTATCCATGTATTTGTTGTCTTGAAATACAGACTCATCACCAGTTGAGAGTCATAACCGAGAACTTCATTAATAATCTTTTCTGTTGTGTTCACTGCTTTTTGTTTACTCTCTGAAAACCAGGAAGATTTTGTCACAAACAGAATACTATCTTCTCCCTCTTCTTCTATGCCTCATGTATAATGATATTATATCCAAAAATACATTTTCCCACACTCCAATGGTCTCAGCTGACCCCTGCACACAGCGTGGTATGTCCTCAGTGGGACACAATCCAAAAATAAATCTGTGCCTGCATAAGGTAATGTGCAAATAAAGTACAAGCGAGGCGATATAGATCTCGTGCACATGCATACCTCATATATTCAATGCTCTGAACATCTTGAAAGTTTGGGGTCTGGATTCCTATGTAAAGCCAAATCCACATGCTGCGTTATCACTGAACATGTCGGGATCTTTACCCTCAGGGATTTTAGTGTTATCAGAAGATGTAATGTCGGGTTATTGATTAGTTGATAATCCATTCCGTTTCTCTACTATACCCGTTCAAACCGCTTTAAATGTTATAGAGGTCACATTAAATCTGAAAGACATGATTACTACACTCATGGAGGTTTTCCTGAAAGTTTCTTTTGGCAGATAAATGCCCAAATAGGGAATGTTAATGTCAAGCAGTATCTTCCTGCTTTCACAACACCACTACAGCCGAATACAAATTTGTTGTTTTGTCTGACATAAACAAACTCATAAGAGTATACGTTTAAGGGCATTAGAGCTCAGCACGTTGACATGTAGGAAACACAGGACATATATGTGACAAATGTATCTTTACGTATAAATAATGCATCACCGTAATTGGATACAAAATGCAAAAACACACTGCTTGTTTCTGTTTGCAGTAGCCTAAATATTCACACCATTTAAGTGAGCTCTGTCTATAACACTAAAGGATCCATTTTTTGGAGCGGTGACATAAGTTACTGGGGCTTACTGGGCAACTTCCATTCACAGTAACAAACACCAGGAACCAAAAAAAGGATGTCTGTTACTTTTTGTTCATGTCTCGTTGGGGATCTATATTTGATAAAGTCAACATACGCCATAAAAACACATTTATATAGCCTTAAAAAGCGATGCAAAAAGAGTTAATGCATGTGTAACCTCCATTACAGTACATTCCTGAGACAAAACTGGTCTAACTTTTTCCACTGTATTTGGAAATAGATGGACATTTATACCCTTACTACTAATAAAGAGTCCCATAATATTTTTTTTTTTAATTTTAAAATTTTATTGGATTTATTTTTCTTCCATTTTTATTTCATGTCCCTTGATTTTGTTACTGTCTTTATTGAAATCAACCAAACAAACGCCATATATGAACAAAGCAACTTAGCAATAAAACTCTTTCTGTCTCTTTATGATTGCAGTGAACCTGTGGGAGAATAAATGCATGCAATATGAAGTATAATGTAAGTAAAATGTATGAAAAAACTCATAGGGAGCTAATCGTTAATTTTAAAAATACCACAAAGTACGTGAGGTATGTAATGTTTTTTGTTGTTTTGTTTTTTTAACCTTTTGAGTTTAAAGTGCCACAGATTATTAACAGATCACCAGTTTAAGAAGACGTTACTTTGGTCGATCTTTCGGTCGCTTGTGACTAAACTGTGACAATATTTATTTGTTTCAGGAGCCACGGAAGGAGCGATGAGTTGGGTGTTATTAACCCTGCCTCCATCCTGCCGGCCGTCCACTCGCAGGGCTCCTCCCGCCCCCTCCTGCCTCCGCGCTGCGCTCATCGATGGGGGAGCGCATTTGAATAATGTGCGAGCACTTGGACTGGAGCCAATCAGCTGTCAGGGGACCGTGATAAATCGCAATGCATTATTGATAATAATAATTACGTTGACATGCGCATTTCTACTTGAGGGGTTAATTTTCCGAGCCGAAGAATTTGTTGAAGAAGGTCGAGGAATATTGTTGGCAACTCTTTTGCTCCTGATGGTTGCACCATGTCGCGGCGCAAGCAAGCCAAACCACAGCACATCAACTCCGACGAGCCCGGTTCGTCACAAAATGGTAAGTTTACACTAGATGTGAGAGGTTTTTGGCTCCCTCCAAAAAAAAATGTATCGAGTAAATCCGCCATGCCATAACGTAAACTATCGACATTTTATCCCAGAGTTGAGGTGGTGTAAAGGGGGTCAGACTTTTACTTCGCTCCGCTCGCACTTTGACCTGTTGCTGTCCGTTTTGGTTGACCAAGAGCGAAACTTAACCACAGTCATGGCAGACGACACCTTTTTTTTGTCGGGAAATACTTTTTTAATACACTATATTACAACACTGTACGCGTTCACTTGTTTCACATGGAGACGGGTCACGCCATGAAGTTATCATTTAGCCAGTGTGGAGTGTATGTGGTATTTAACTAAATGATACATTTCATCCTAAATCGATTATTTGTGGCGTAGTTAGGTATTTCGTGGGCAAAATCGAAGTCGGCGACTTTGTTTTAACTTTTTTTAGGGGGGGCTTCGTTGAAGCATATGTTGCTACCTGTTGATTTTAGGATACTTTGGAGGCTACGTAGGAAGTTGTGTGACATAGAATGAGTCTGTGTTGGTCAGAATGTGTGTGTGTGTGTGTGTGTGAATTATTGTTCTCCTTTTTAAAAATGTAATTCTGATATCACCAACTAGGCTCAATTATAATGTAACGGCACTTTTATTCGGAGCAAATATCAATGCGCACTTTCAAATCTCTTAGACCGGATTTATTAAAGGGGTGGCCTATTGCTACCGTTGCCATTGTCTGACCTCTTCGAAGTTGATTGATTTAATTTGTCGTGTTCCTTCATGTATAATGTAACTACTTACACGTTGGGTATTTCCTCTACTATCATTGTATGTGAATTTGTTTGCGAGCGCGCGCCAATATTGAGGTTTTAAACAAAGGTACATAAAAACTGAATGAAATGTGACTCTGGAGTAAGCTGAGCTAAAGGCAATAAATCCCCCAGTTTAATGCATGACTGTTTCCTTTCGTACATATGTGGAGAAGTGGGGGATGGAGCAATGGCTTTTAGTGGAGACTCGGTGGGGGTGCGTTTTGGTGTTGCCATAAGAAAACTCTCGAAACTTCTGGCGTAGACCTCCCCTTTTATAATTAGGAGGACTTGTTAACACGGCGTTGCATTCTTTGCTCTCTTTCTTTTTCTATCAACATCGTTGTTTGATGAACTCGTACACATTTGGTGAACCACATAGGATCACGTATTGAATGTTTTAGTCTGACCTCGTGTCATGTACCCCACCAAAGGTGATCTGTACAGGTCATGCGCCGTCAAGTGGTAAACTACAGCGTTGCCCCCATGTTTATGTTTTAGCTTCATAATGGACAGCTTGTGATTTTATTGGAAAGAGTCGTAGTTAACTATTCCTCAGTTACACCTTGTGTGTTGTTCCTATCGAAGTTAATTGCATTATGTTATGAATAGCTGTACTTTTGGAGAGAGCAGTGTGTGTGAACCCTGGGTACTGTTCCCTCACAATCACAAGAGTCTAATGCAGTTCACAACTTTCTTTTTTTTTCTTTTTTTTGTGTGACTCCGGCTTCAATACCTCCTGGTGAGCAATTAACAAGTCCAACAGTTTCCTTGGGCAAATGCAAACAGGTGGTCTACCCCCTTTCTCAGAGGCATTAGCATTTAACAATACACCCAGTTGTGAAATGGCCTCTTGGTTAGCAGACAAATTAAAATGCTGACTTGGAGCACTTATCAGGCTTTCACAGGCTGTGAAAATCCTTGAAGGTAATAAACATTAGATTGCCCTATTCATATTCTCTTTTTTTCTTTTCTTTTTCACCCTATGTTTCCATAGTAAACTTACTTTTGTTATGTTCCTCTAATTATATGCAAACAGGGACATCAAAATGCAGTTTCTAGAAATAAATGTATGCTCATTGTGGAATTTAGATTATACTTGGTGTTAGTTTGATTATTGGTTACAAGTTTTGCCCCACACATGGCACTGGAAATGGATCAGTTTTTTGGATAGTATTTGGTGGAGTGTTTCAGAAGTAGTAATTTAATGCCCATGTTTCTTTGTCTCTCTGGACATTGTTCTGGGTAATGTCAAAGGGAGGTGATTGCCCTCTGCTGGCCCTGGAGGCAAACGCAAAGTCCCTAACAGTAGAGTGACCTACAGGGAGTCGACAAAAGAAAAGGAACACATCACCAGATAATCCAATGAATACAACACTAAAGCCTAAAAATGCCACAGAATCAACTCTTTGTCATTGCCACACAAAAAAATGCAAATACAAAAAAATATAAATTTACCAATACTACTATATTTTAAACGTGTCTATTTATTGTTAGATAACTTTGTAATGTATTTTGATTGAGATATTGCTATAACTATATGAAGTGCATTCATCTAAATGTTGTATTCTCTTTCTCTTCTTTATTTCTTTTTTTTTTAGGGATTTCTCCTGACGATCAAGCAAAGGAAACTGAAGCAAAGCGATTCAGAGTCGACGAGACCACGGTCTGCAACAAGTGTTGTGCCGAATTCTTTGATGAAGCAGAATTTCTTGAACATGAGAAAAAATGCACTAAATGTCCGCAAGTGGTCATCATGAAAGATGGAGAGGGCAATGAAGTACTTGAGGAGTATTCTCAAGGCTCTCCAGAAGGCTTCACCAGTGACCATGACGAGAGCCAGTCCAGCAGCCATTCCCTATCAAACGTCAATACAGACCATCTGGAAAGAACGGAGGAGGAGTCCAGCATGACTGCAGATGACTCGGGACAGCAGGATCAGACCGAAATGCCTGCTAGCCCTGAGATGACTTTCCGTCCCTCGCTGAAAATGCAGAATTCAAATGTCACCCTTGAAACCATGGCAGACACCAAAGTGGCTGTCTCCCAACATTACTCAAATATTACATCTCTGACCTCATCACAAGAGCTTCTGCAGGCCATCCCGATTATATTGGAACAGTTGGTGTTCCTCCAGCAACAGCAGCTACAGCAAATCCAGCTCACAGAACAGATCCGAATCCAAGTAACCACAATGACTCCACAGGGTCTCCAGTCATCGGTAGGAGCAGCAATTGACCCTTTGAAAGCCCTCGGAGCACATCTCTCTCAACAGCTGTCTGCCGCCGCAGCTCTGATCGGAAAAAGGACCGGCAGCCAGAGCCTTTCTATGGAGACCATGAAGCAAGGTAAACTGCCCGTGCCCACTGGCGTCCCTACATCTCTACCCAAAGGACTTGAATCTATGACTTCAAAAACGGACATTTTGAAGGGCATTCCAGATCTGGCTGGCCGCTTCCCAGCACAGCTGCCACAGTCAGTAGGTGTCATGGGTTTCACGAACACCTTCAATGGTATCCAATCAGGGATGGAGTCCTCCAAGAAAGTGAAGTCGAAGATGCTGAACCCCCCACTAGAACTAAAGACTGTTGACTCGTTATATAAGCACAAGTGCAAGTACTGCGGCAAGTCCTTTGGCAACGACAGTGCTCTCCAGATTCACTTGCGTTCTCACACCGGCGAGAGGCCCTTCAAGTGTAACATTTGCGGAAATCGCTTCACAACCAAAGGAAACCTCAAAGTGCATTTCCAGAGGCATAGGGACAAGTATCCTACCATTGGCATGAACCCACATCCCGTGCCAGAGCATCTTGACAACATCCCCACCAGCAGTGGCATTCCCTTTGGCATGTCTATGCCCATAGACGAGTCAAATGTGACCGACATCAAGCCTGTGCTCGGTCATCCTGCTGCTGGCTTTCACCCGTCCCCCGTACCAGGATTCAAGACAGCATTTGACAGCTTCGCAGGGGACCGAATTTCTCAGAGACCCTCCCCACCAACAAGTGATCGCTCCCCATCCGTTTCCTCTAATGCGTTTGGCCAAGAGACGGGAGGAGATCCCAATCAGAGGGATGCTAAAGAACAGTTCGGAGTACTGCATCATATGAATGGCAATGCCCTCATAGGAGAACAAAGCTCTGGAACTGCAAAACTTCAGCAGATGGTGGACGGCCTGGACAAGAGGACCAGTGACCCCAACGAGTGTGTAATCTGCCACAGAGTGCTCAGTTGCCAGAGCTCACTCAAAATGCATTACCGCACACACACTGGTGAGAGGCCCTACAAGTGCAAAATCTGCGGCCGCGCATTCTCCACCAAGGGTAACCTCAAGGCCCATTACGGAGTGCACAGGGCGAACACTCCGCTTAAAATGCAGCACTCGTGTCCCATCTGTCAGAAGAAGTTCACCAACGCTGTGGTTCTGCAGCAGCACATTCGCATGCACATGGGCGGGCAGATCCCCAACACCCCGATAGCCGAGAACCAGTTTGACGCGGCAGAGGCAATGGAGCCATCTCTGTCGGAGGAGAAGTCTATCAATATGAATGGTTTTGACGAAAGCTTGGAAGACGATGAGCCTGAGCTGAACTCCCAGAAGCCAAACGACACTTCAGATTCCCTCCCACCTGCCTCTGAGGAACCACCACAGATGCATGCTGCTCCCGCCGTTTTTTCCAGCCTTGACGTTTTGAAGAATCTCACCTCTGCTCTTGCACTGAAACGACAGAGTAGCACCACTTCGGAAAGTGAAGGAACGTCCAAAGAATCCCCATCAGCTCCCAGAGAGCAGGAATATCAGAATGGCCGCAGTCCTGCCATTTCTGACTCTGCCATATCGTTTCCCCCATTTTCCCCACTCAACAACAACAACAACAACAACAACAACAACAACAACACGAGTATTGGCAAGTCTCCAGAGTCAGCTGTTGATGACTTTTCCCGCAGTGTGTCTAAAATAGAATCTGATGGTGGTGCTCAAGGTGGCACAGAGTACAGCGGGGCTCTTGACCTCACAGCTTCCAGCAGTTTCACCCCCAAAGTCATCAAAGAAGAGCCTGGCATGTCATACACAAATGGAGATTATGGTGAGTTTATTAGAACGAAGAATCTAAGTCATGCATCTATCTTGTTCTTTGCTCTAATTTGTTTCACCTCTTATTCAAACAGTTGCCAGTAACCTGACCTTCATGAGGATGCCATCAAGTCTGGCCAGCCTGGAGATGAAGCTCCCTCCTGAGAATCCCATGGGCCCTCATGGTTTGTTCAGCTCGCACATGCCTCAGGGAACAGCCTTGCCCTCTTCCATCTCCAGTGCACCGCGACGATCATCCAAACAGCACGTGTGTCATGCGTGCGGCAAGAACTTCTCCTCTGCCAGCGCCTTGCAGATCCACGAGCGCACTCATACAGGGGAGAAGCCTTTCGCCTGCAACATCTGCGGCAGGGCTTTCACCACCAAAGGAAATCTAAAGGCAAGTCATCTTTGTCTGACAAAGAGCTGATTTGGCCATTTCCAAGCATGTTCTTGGGAGTGATGTGATCTCAAGTGTTGTGTGCTGTGATGGTAAACGACTGTCTTGTCTTTAGGTGCATATCGGCACTCACATGTGGAACAACACGTCGCGGCGTGGCCAGCGTCTGTCCCTGGATAACCCCATGGCGCTGATGGCAATGAGCTCGGAGGCTAAGATGTTGCCAGAAATGATGCATGCCCCCAAAGAAATGGGTGCTCCACCAATGAACTTTGACCAGTCTCTGTGGAACCAGTACGCTTCTGCCTTTAGTGGAGGCCTCACCATGAAGACCAATGAAATATCTGTCATCCAGGGTGGTGGCATCCCACTGCCTGGTAGTCCTGCTGGTGGGCCTCTGATTGGATCCACTGGAGGCCTCATGAAGATGGATGGATCCCAGTCTGGCTTGCCTGCCACCATGGCAGAAATTGAGAAGACCAGTTCTGACAGTGTGCCAAAATCACAGTTTCCACATTTCATGGAGGAGGGTAAAATTGCAGTGAACTAGGTTTTTGTTTTTTAGCGTTCAGTCAATTTACCACATGAAGTCAGTTTTTGAATGTCTCTTTTTGAATGAGGTACAATCAATTTTCACAGAGAACCTTGTAGAATGTGCTTAGATGTTTGATTTTCTTTCCCAAATTCATCGCAGCTCTCTCCCCTCTGGATTCTAAGTGTTATTTTTAGTTGAACTTGATAGAACTACTGTAGTTGTATTTCATTTGATATAAATATATATGCGGGTATTTTTCTTTTTTTTTGTCTTTTACTTTTGTTTTGTTTTGCTGTCTATCCAGAAGTTTGAATGTATAACTTACTTGAAACTACTTTAATTCAGACTGTCCCCTCGATACTTTTATTTTGAAGGATTTTGACTTTAATAGGAAGTTTCAGGGCATGGCTTTTTTTAGGGACACCATGTCTCAGTGTTCAGAAATGATGGTGTAGTTAACGTGTGTATCTAGAATGACTACTTTCCCTCTTATTGTGTGCCATAGGTTTTATGACATTGTACATTTATTTAGTGGTAAATGTCATTAGCATGTCTCATTTTGAAGGGGGTTTTGATCGGACTGACTTTTTCCAGTGTGTTCTCCATTAACTCAAAGTGCAACAGTTCACTCGTCTGTTTCGGAGAATCTAGGTTACAATGTAGGTTACGAAATAGGCTAAGATGCAGTAGGTAATGACTCTGAGCTTTTTGTCAAGTGCCTCAATTGAATTGTACAATGTTGCTGTTGTCTTTCACTGCGCCATGAGGTTGTTACGAAGGCTCTGTGTTGAACCGTATAACATTGTAGTTTTGCATTGTATTTCATATATCAGATTTAAAAAAAGAATCAATTTCCCCCCCAAACATATTCCACTTGTAAATCTGCAGATTCAAACTTAGTTGGCTGAGAGCTGAAGGCTATTATATGCTTACTGATCTCATGCCTGCACTTTATTTCAGGTTTGAGTACGTTTACATATTATAGTTACAAGTCACTGCTTATATTGTGATGGCTGAACATGGAAAGGGCAAATCGGCAATTTTGTTATCTTTCCCCTTCCTGTCAGATTTTTGTGTGACACAACCAATCATCAGAACTTTTCTTTCTAGGTTATCGTATCAACTGTAGCATCATTCATTTATTTATAATTCACAAAATGCTTGAGTTTAGGGGGTACGTTCTACCTCGTTTAGCTTTTAGTTGTCCTCCTCGCCCCCTACACTCAACGCAATGCTCTGTACATTTTCCGATACATTCTTGAGTACATGATAAGATTTTCATTCTCAACCTGCTGAGTTGAACGGTAATGAATGTATCACTGGACACTTTACACAACTCAGAATGGTCAAGAGTACTTTGTAGGCCCCTGCTGTACATTCCTTATCAATATGCATTTGCCAAGTTGTGCCTTTCTTTAGCAAACCATGTCAAAACTGCTTTAAAGTTGGTCTCTCCAATTCAAGTTGATGTTGAGCCAATTTGGCCTGTTTACAATGTAAATGTTTTTTTTTTGTTCTTCAAATGTTTCCTACACCTAAATATTTTCTGATTTTGAAAAATAAAATCAGGGTGACTTTTTCAAAATGTTTCCTGTCATTACTTAATGTCCCTAAAGTGCTTTGAGTTGAGACCCAAGGAGGAACTGTGTGTAACAGCATCTGGGCTGAAAACATTTTTGATAGTGTCCAAAGCAAGATTTCATGTACATGTTAACCCTAATTTGCATCAACGCACCTTCAGATGACTCGCGTATTCTCCCGACTGACCAGTAGACGTTAATCCCTGTCGTTTTGCATCCTCCATGAACCGAGATTTGCATCCACAACTGAATCTTGCCTCCAATTCATATTCCATTTGAGGTCAATTATACAGTGGTCTCTACATGATACAATAATGCTAAAAGGTCTTTACAGTGCACTGAAATTAGTAATGGGTGTACCGTCTGTAATCAGAAAACCCTGAACTCCAATATCTCCGCTCTACTATCAATACGACTATAGTCTATTGTTCAGTTTTTGTTGTGTATCAGGCTTGAATTTGCTTCTGTCGTGAAAGACAACAACCAACTTATCCATTCACAAAATAAAAAGCAGACGACCTGGCAACACAGACTCTAATTTTTTTGCAGAACAAATTGTAATCATGTCCAACCTGAGCAGATCTAATCAGCCACACATGCTGAAGACACCATGTCTTTAATTTATGCTTCCTAATCCATATGCTGGGGATTTTATGTCTTTATGTGGAATCAAAGTGATGTGTAGCTATAGTGGAATATACACATGAAAGGGTGTAGAGTGGCAGAACATGTTGACTAAATGTAAAGTAAATACTTTATTACCTACAGAACTATACTACATTTGTAGATGTAGTTGTTTCTGCTCAATGATATCCACATAACATTGATATGAGGCACTTTGATATGTATTCATAACTCGATGAAAAATGTTAACTACTAATTTGATGACAGCCTAATTTTACGAATAAATGTAGAGCTCAAAGTACAAAACTATGATATTATCAAACGGGCTATCTCGCTGAGATAAGCGTGCCGGGTCCCGGCTACGCCGTCCCGGTGTGAGTGACAGCTGGGAAGCCTCCGCCCAGAAACGCGACAGCCAGGCGTGCTGCCTACCGCCTCCACCCGCTACCAGGAGCCGCGATGACCGACAATATCCCCCTACAACCCGTGCGGCGGCCGAAAAGACAAGACAGTAAACACAGAAATGGGTAAGGCCGTCATACCGCACATGGGACAACCACATGAAGCCATTCGTGTGTTCGTCGGCTGCTTTTGTTGCTGTCAAGAGTAGCCGTTAAACTGTTTACAAGAGCGCGTCGACATTGTCTCTGTAACTAGCATAGCGATGGCGGGTGTCATGGCGGGGGGTGGAGGGGGGGTTATCAGTGAGGGCAAAAAGAAACAGCGGCTAACGGACACAAGCACGTTACTAATACATGATGCGACAATGCACAGCAGCTTTACAACAGCTAACTAACGTTAGCAGTAGCTCCAGGAGACATCCTTGTTCCGGGGAGCAAGTGCATTTGACGCCCATGTCAATATTTGCTCGGCAGACCCGTCGCTTTTTTCTGCCTAGAGAGCAGAAATAAAACGCTTGAATGCCGGCTCCTTGTCAGGAGATGAGTGTGCTAAATTCACATGACCCAATTGGGCTTTTGTTGTGTTATTTTGACCAGCACATGAAAGGGGCAGGCCTCGTAGGTGATGAGGATGGAGACATACGTACAGGGAGGGAAGAGTTAAAGTGCGAGAAAGGCAGCCAATAGTCGGGTCAGGCTATCACGGTGACGTCACTTCCTGTAATGATCACAGCACGTAAAGACAAAAGATTTTTAAAAATGTGCGGTCATTAATGCAGAAATATTGGCCTGTAGCTAGCAGCTAGGTGTACACTATGTTTCTGTATTTTGCAGTATAATTTATAGTAGTATGCATTCAATACACCTGTTCACCCTGACATGGTGGTGCACTCAATTGCCAGTCCAGGTACAAATAATAATGTATAATACAATAAATCCTACCCCTCATGAAGGTTAATGTTAAGTTTACACACATGACAGTATGATAGACGATTAGGAGGGTATGCTATATAAAATAAATGCATCTCTTTTGTGATTCCCCAAACATTGTATCTTCAAAGTTGAACCTAAAGCTGAATCATAACCTTTTTTTTAAAAACAGTTTTAACAAAAACAAAACAGTATAATCTTCATGAAGGTGTAGCATTTATTGCTGTTTATTGAATGCATTTTTTTTTGTGCCTTATCTAGGTACCGTATAAAGTGGCCCTAATAGATGCTTGATATTTATCACGCCTATGTTTTTTAATAGGAGTTTTTTTTTTTACTTGAAAGGTAGTTCAATTATTAATCACGAGGTCACTGGGCTCCTAGTTTATTGATATGGAATGCTTTGTTTGGGTAGAGCAATGGGAGTGGCCACCTTTTTTTCCGAAGTTAATATTTATCTTGGAAAGAAGCATAATCTCTCCAGACTGATCATGGACCTTAGGCTCAGCCTTGTCTGTCCTGTGGCTTTGTAGCTGCAATAAGCAACACATTAACAAAGAGCTGTGAGACAGCTTCAAACTTCAGAATCTGCATGAATCTGAATGATTTTGTTCCTCTTTTTTTTGGTACGTCTGTTTCTCAGCATGTTT
Source organism: Clinocottus analis (assembly GCF_023055335.1). Lineage (NCBI taxonomy): Eukaryota > Metazoa > Chordata > Actinopteri > Perciformes > Cottidae > Clinocottus > Clinocottus analis. The sequence goes on along the minus strand of NW_027176153.1, from coordinate 22,250,363 downwards.
GCTATTGAACCAAATGGTGAGATTGAATGTGCGGTATCTTAACCATCGCCATCTCTTCCTCTCAGGTGCTGCCCGTGGTCGAGATGCTGTGGCATGGGGGACTTCCGACCCCGCACCGTGTGGCTCGGCCACCCAGAAAAGAGGGAGCAGAGATACCCGAGAAATGTCATTAACAACCAGAAGTACAACTTTTTCACCTTCCTGCCTGCGGTTAGTGTCAGTCAAAGGTCACCCCCTCCACCCTCTCTCTCTCCCTTTAACCTCCCAAAACCACCACCCACCTTGCTCATCCTGGCTCTGATTCGCTATCACTTGTCAGACATATTTTCCCATTAAGACGATCATAATCCGAGGAACTAGTCATCTTGTATCACCCACCTCATTTGCATCAGTGGGCGTTCATTGTTGTGTTTGACTCATTTGAAATGGCTGTGCTGATCTGACGGTTATTTTCCAGATTAATTGAATACTAATGTTGTCTAAAACAAACGCTGCCATTAGGATCTCTTGGAGCCCATGTAGTGTTGATAAATCACTTGTGTGGTCTGACCAACAATTAAAAACCGAAAGATATTAAGATATAGGTTACAATAATGTAAAACAGATAATTTGTTTTATTAATTATCTACTACATACATGACCATATGACAGAGGGCATAGTTTGTCATAGAAATGTACCTGTGTATGTAAGAGAGGCTTCACTTCACATGCTGAGAGTATAAGGAGGTCAATATTAATTCATAAATGGTGGGATGACTTATCCTAAAATGATGATCTTTCAGTGATGACAAGAGAAACATGATAACATTACAATCGTCATGAAGGTAGCGTTTATTGCCGTTGTATTGAATGCTTTGTTTTTGCCTTATCTAGGTACCTAATGAACTGGCATCTGACTGTACCTCAAGACTTTAATGGAGTATCTGGTACATCAATCAATAAACATACACTGGTCTCTTTCAGATGAAAAGATGACTTGTAGTAAAGACAGTATAAGGAAGTCAATAGTAATTCATAAACGGTGGAATGACTCATGTTAAAATGAAGATCTTTCGCTGATTACAAGAGCAGCATGACTTGTCATAGCTGGACGAACAGTCAGCAACAGGGTCTCATGGCACCAAACCACGTTCATATCCTTCGGAGAACGTGGAGGAGCAGATGTGACACTGGTTGGCGATTCCTTACATTAACGGCCGTGCGTTCCCCGGCCTGATTTACATGTGCATTTGTTTTTCAGACATTAGTTGTCTTAAGATCTTCTGACTTTTTTGTGTGTATGAAGTCAGACATTGAAAGTAGCTCAAATTTGTTTGGAAAGCCAAAGACAAGAGCAGAGCCTTTTTTTTGCATTGCAAATTTCTATTTACTTTGGTTCATGCCAAGAAGTTCTTCTCACCAGAACAATATGGTCGTCTGTATGTTTCTATTCGTCCATGGTTTCATGTTCTCTACTTTCCTCTTGGCAGCAGTTCAGGTAGTGATGTACAGGAGCCAGACATGTTTCCCCTGCTAGTAATCTTGCACACTGGTGGTAATGAAATAGGGCGAAGTTGAAGCATGATTTATTTTAAGAATGACACGAGCGGAGGAAACCTGCTAAAGGTCTTTGGCTATTGTTTCATATCTTTCAGGCTGTTTATAAGGCCAACAAGGATGATGATTATGGAAAATATTGGAATTCTATATTTGATTTCTGTGTTGGTATTAAGAAAGTTGTTGGATAATAAAGAAAGTTCACACACACACACACACACACACACACATATATACACACACACACACACACACACACACACACACACACACACACACACACACACACTGTATGTTTGCAACAGAACCAGATTATATAAAAGGCAGTTTTAATTAAAGAAAACTAAAAAAAAAAAATGAAATTGTTAAAACAATTGTTTTATGTATTACCTAAAGTTATGTATTTATTCATTTTCTTCATAATTTTTTGTTTTTATATGTTGAGATGACTTTTCTTCTCTAGGCCACTAAAAATTACTACAACAAGGCAAATGGAGGCCGATGGTGTCTAATACATTTTCATGTCAGATGCACTCACATGCACAATAACTTTCCACACTGCAAACATTTCACTCTGTGCTCTTTTTGTTTTATGTTCACAGGTGCTGTTCAATCAGTTCAAGTACTTCTTCAACTTATACTTCTTGCTCTTGGCCTGCTCTCAATTCATCAAGGAGCTACGCTTGGGTGCGCTCTACACCTACTGGGTCCCTCTGGTATGTGGCATTTCACTAACTGTTAATTGTTTTGGTCAATCATCTCCTTTTTGCAGACTTTATTAGTGCTCAGTGCATCTTTGGAATGTCTTATTTTTAATGGAAATGTTCTGTTATTTCCCACAAACACAGTTGCCAGAGCACTCTCTTATATTGTGTTGCTTCGTTGTTCTCTACGTTAAAGAATGTTTTTATTCTGACGTTTCACTCTCCAGGGCCTCGTTTTGGCTATTACCATCATGAGAGAGGCCGTCGAAGAAATAAGATGCTACATTCGAGACAAAGAGATGAACTCTCAGATTTACAGCAAGCTTTCAACGCGAGGTAAGGTTTGGTGGCTTTTGGGAAACAACACCGCTTAGGTTTTGGTTGTGTTGATGTCTAATCCACGGTGCTTATTTCTTAGCATCAGTGGCTATTAACTGTAGGAGGTTGGTCCTATTAAAACTTATTGGGGCTAGGGGAAATGGTGGGTAATTCAAAGCAGAGATGTAAAAGTGTACATAAGAGGCCTTGGTATAAAGTGCTACCAGCAATAAAAAGCAGGAGACCTCTTGTGGTTTCCATCACTTTTCCCCTTTGATGTGGCAGCTTGTTTTACCCATAAACACAATGACTGGCTGCCTCCATGATAGCGGCCCCCGTGCATATCTTGTGTTTCTTATAGAAGCTTTATGGCGTCAGAGCTGTTTGTATTGTTTTCTAACAAAGGAAGAAAAGGATTTAAATAATTTAGTTTGTTCATTGATTGATAATTGTATCCATAAAATGTAGAAATTGCTCGTTTTAATGTCCTACTGCTCAAGGAGATTCAAGCAATATTCAGTTTATTGCCATATGAGGGCGACACAATAACAGCCCAAATTATATAATGATACTTTAAAAAACAATAATAATATTGAGGTCATGATCATTTATCACAATTATCATTTTAGGGCCCAAAAGGGTTTATCGGAGTTTCACACTTTAAAATAAACTTAACTTCCATGTCCAAAAAGACTTTTTTGTCCTTTTTCACAGTGTATCTTCAAGCTAAATATACGATGTCACAAAGCGTTTTACCCAAAATTAAATGAACAGAGCACTGCTTTCATTTTCATGTTATGTTAGCTAAAACATTTTGTGGCTGGCTGTAAGTTTAAGAAGCACTTTGATTGATGCAACATTAAAAGTGATAAATTGATTTTTTAAAATAGGTGGCTCAATCTTCTTTTAATCGACTAATCAGTCAAACAAATGAACAGTTTCTTCTCTGGTCACGAACACAAACGTACACGAGCTCTTTCTTGTGTTCACGGAAAGCGTCCTTATTTATTTTTCGATAAAGTATGTGTTGCCACATTTTGTTTCCTAATGGTGTGTTACATGTTACGTGCTGCTGTGTAATCTGTAAAATGTTAAGAGCACTAATCTGAAGTCCCTTGAAGCCTGCTGCATAGCAATATTAATGTGCTTTAATGTCTTACACATGCAAAGCCCAGAGGTCAAGGCAGAGGTCAAGGTTCAGCGATCTCTTCCAAACAATTTTGCCTGTTCGTTCCAAATGGAATGAGAGAAAAGGCTCAACTCCCCCAGCATTCTTTCAAATGTGCAAAGGAAAATGACTTTCCCAAATTACTAAAGTGACTGCTGAGGCACGCAGAGCAACAGCTCATTCCAAGAAGACATTAGTATGTTTAGGTCACTAAATATCATTTAATGAAACACTTTATGTGTTTTTAGATATGATCTAGATCGTATTAGAATGGTCAGCTAATATGTGTTGAAGGTTTTAACTCTTTAGGTTTTAGCATACTATGGAATCCATCAAAAAATGTCCAAAGTTACTGAACTCGAAATTAACTTTTTCGACTTTGTTCTGTGTATTTCAGGCACAGTAAAGGTGAAAAGCAGCGGTATTCAAGTTGGAGATCTCATAATCGTGGAGAAGGTTTGTTTAAAAAAAATTGTTTGGTCCACATCTGTGAATAATTTTGCTTTCCAGGACTGTCAAGTCACCATTTATATGACAGAGAATAATGAGGGGGTTGTTAATCTTCTCTGCTCCACTGGTGACTGAGGTGAAAGGAGTTAGTAAAGATTTTGTAATCTTGTGATCAATGCTGAGCCTCAGCCTGTCAAACTCAATGCATGCACAGCACACGTGAACCTAATATGCCTTTTTTAATTAGAGCTCACACACCAATTCGATCAACTACTGTTTATTGATAAATGCATCTTTCATCTTGAAATCCCAATTATGTTTTTTTTTTTTTAGTTATTTAAAATATCTTAAGTTAGTTAAAGTTTTCCGGGGGAATCTGTGGCTCTTCTCTCGGACACAGTGGATTCTCTGAGGTCTTCGTACATGAAACATGAGAAGTGGGTCCTGTCTTCAGTTTCCAACTAAGGGCTTCCTTCTGAATCGCCCATTTCAAAGCAGCTGAAGGAAAGGTCACACATGTTGTCCTACCAGTTCCACTAATATGACTCAGTGATTCACAGTTATGTGATTTACAACAGAGGAACTCATCAGCAGCGGGAAAACCAGTGGCTGACAAGAAGAAAGCGTTAGAATTTCTAAAGGAACCTGCATTTGAAGATTAATATAAAACATCTTTGTTAGACGATTGTCTATTTAGCAGTAACCCACGCACCGTTTTCCTTTTTGAGGATTTGTCTGGTGTCGTGCAAGGACCAGGTCAGGCAGAGTGTAAACCCTGGTCAGGGTCCAGTTCAGGGCCACGACTGGATGATTTGCTGGAGGGCTTATTATTTTTGACTGACTGGCTGTCGGTAATGTGGTACATGGAAAAAAAAAGAAGCCAAAAGTCGTACTTTCCTACAGTTAAAGAGCAGAAGAGGGAGGCGGAGGAAAGTGCAGGCTCAGGAAGTGATGTTGAAGTGATGTTTTTCTTTCTGCCTTTTCTTTGTAGAACCAGCGTGTTCCTGCTGACATGATCTTTTTAAGGACCTCTGAAAGAAATGGTAAACATCTGCTGGTCATTCATCCAGATCTCCACAACAGGCTGGCGGCCCGGGCCGGCCGGCTGGCTGGCTGGCTGGTTGGGGAAATGACTTGTTTAAAAAGGCGCTGAGGTGCAGGGATTAGCCCTGAGCCGGGACAGGAAGTCCTACAATGTCTAAATTGTAATTAGGTCCAGTACTAAACTATCACTCAAAGCGCAGAGGGAGAGAGTTACTACTCCCATGTGAGTAGACGAAACCTGGTTCTCGCTTCACTAATTTTGTCTTTCAAATGAGAAGATAAGGAAAAGGAAATCAAAGGACACACAAGAATCTAATGCAAAGAGAACACAGGAGACATGTGGAGGACGCCTCATCTGAATAATCAAATATGGATTAGGACCAGATTTGTTGTGTGATAACACAAACTTGGCCAATGCGAGGCGTTTATTTGCACATAAACAAAATCCACACAAGTCCATTCAAAATAACAAACCTCCAAACGCACAGCACATCAAAAAGCACATCACAGGGAACACAAAGTTGTTGTTTTTTCTGCTTCTAGAAACCCAATTGTGACCCTGCCGGTGAATCTAGTGGCATTTTGTTCTTTTTTTTCGTTACGTCTTCCTGTTAAAGGAAGAAAAACAACAGCTTTGTTTTACTAGAAATAGTTCTTGGTTATCTCTCTTCCATGTGGAGGCCATTAGGTCAATTATGAAGAGCGTTTAGGCCAGGATTTGTAGTTTTGGGCAGGATGACGCATGCAAGTCAGTGGTGGAAGGAGGGGGGGGGCTTTGTTTGGTGGATGCCTTCACTTCTATCCCGACAGTAACATTAAGCTCAGTACCCTTCACAGAAGTTGCTCCAATTCATTTGTGACTCCATGCTACATTGTTTGATTGCTCTTTTTTATGCATTTATTCACCCCAGCAACTTGGAAACATATAGTATAACATGTATTTGAACAAATAAAATCAGAAAGCAGCAACCAGGACAGTAGCCTTTAGTGTCTATTGAAATATAAATGTTTTGATTTGTTCAAACGATTCCCGATTTTTGACATTTCCTCTTTAACTAAAAGCCAATCTATGGTTGCCCCCTAGGGGTGAATGAGTTAGTATCTGGCATCATTGGCAGCTCTCCTCTCCTTCCCAGGCTCCTGCTTCCTGCGTACTGACCAGCTGGATGGAGAGACGGACTGGAAACTACGCCTCCCAGTGGCCTGCACGCAGAGACTGCCAACTGCTGCCGTGAGTCATAAAAAATAAAGATGCAGAGGCAGTCGGGAGAAAATTGCATGTTGTAACACTGTGTTTATGCCTTCGCTGTGCCTTGTAATAACTAGAACAATACCTGTAATTGCACATATTGACAACGGGATCAAAGAAGCAAGTCATGGGGACAGAGTGGTCATTTGACGACAGTGCAGAGAGGCCAGGACATCAGAGAATGACTTAAAAGGTCAAAGGTTCACCTCAAGCCCATATCGCCTGCTTGTTCTTCAGTGTTGGACCAGTTTGGGTTTTTTAAAGGCAAATTTTAAAAGCTTTTTATTTTATTTCAAAGTATCGATACATTGTAACAATGTTCAGTATGATACAGTTAAATTCAATATGATAAAAATGAAGATAGTGCTGTTTTATTTTAGTGATTTCATTATGTTAACCTAAATTTTTGCTGTTATTTGATTTGCAAGTGGAAAATCTATTATTTGTTTATAGGTTAAAGTGCTGATTCTTACTACTAAGTACTTGATTCTTTTGATTAAAATACAAACGTTTGTTTTTCTTAATCCTCAATATCTATATCTAGATATTTCATTAAAAACCAGTCGTTTCCATCTTGAATAGTCATTTACCACATTAACAATTATAGTGTATTTCTGATTAATTTAATGTTATCTTTTTTGAAAAAATCTGTGCTTTGCTTTGAAGAATAAGGACATTTCAAAGTGACCCCAAACTTTTGAATGATAGTGTATATTTCTTTAAAGAACATAACATGTGCATTCGCACAGACTGGTTTGTAAAAATCAAATATTTCACATATTTGTCAAGCAAATATAACAAAGATCCTTTTTTTGAAGGCGTCAGGCTGACTACTCTCTAAATATAGCTTTGAGAAAAGTTTATTTAATGTAATAATGAAAACCATAGAGCAAACCCAGCATAAACTGTAAAGGACTGTGTAGGATGAAATTGATCTGGTCTCCATCTAAGGGACATATTATCAGAGGGATTTACATAATGTTTCATAAGAATGTAAGACAAAGCTCTGCTTGTTCAAACGGCTTTCAATATTCAACCACTTTGCCCCGTCAGTGATCCTGAACCGTGTTTTTAATGTCCCACAGGATCTTCTACAAATACGATCGTATGTGTACGCAGAAGAACCAAACATCGATATCCATAACTTTATTGGGACTTTCACCAGGGTGAGTGGTTACGATATGATTCTGTTGAACCCGGAGCCCCTTTATGTTCATCTGATGGCAATGTAACATGTTGGTCTTAAGTTTGAATAAGCGTCTTGAGTCATTATTACATAAGTCACAATGGCAAACTTTGCTCGGTCGGACTGCGATAAAGGAGATGAAGTCATTATTTTAAGCTTAAATGGCAAAATATGTTTTAAAAATCCACCAGTAATGCATCTTGCGTGAGAACAAACCAAACATTTGTTAGCTAACAGATAGATGGAGGCACCAATGTTTACAAAACTCTTCTTTTTTTAAATGTAGCAACTATTTAATAAGTTTCTGTCATGCATATGTGTCGTCTTAACAGGAGGACGGAGACCCTCCAGTCAACGAAAGCCTGAGCATTGAGAACACCCTGTGGGCCAGCACCGTTGTCGCCTCGGGTAAATGCCTGCAGCTCAAACCCAGGAAGTAACCCAGACAGTCCTTTTTAGCCTCTGGCACAAAAAAAATCTGCCCTGAAGCTTTGATTAGTTCACAACTGTTGATCTGTAGACTCGTCCAACCGAAACACACCGCTATTTTTAAACAGCTCTGGAGCAGCTACCCGTAATGGTACGGAAAGTGCTTCTTCCAGAGGAGATACTAACCCACGCGGACATGTGTTATCCATTAAGCAATTGAAAATCTGCATCCTGTATTCATTGATCATTTGAAAAAAAAGTATATTGTCAAGATTATGGGTCTGGGAAACGTCTCGTCGACATACTGTGTGTTTTATGTTGTTCTTTTTATTATATTGACCCGAGGCAGGTTTTTTCAGGTCTTTTTCTCTCTCTCACTCCAGGAACAGTGGTGGGGGTTGTGATTTACACAGGCAAGGAGCTGCGCAGTGTCATGAACACCTCCAACCCCAGACACAAGGTACAGTAGTGTGAACCAGAGCCCGAAGACAGACATCTGATCATTTAGTTTGCATGAAGACAAAGGATTCTGCTGAATTCATCCCTAATTGATTAATTGTGCAATTTTTGTCCAACGTTTTAATAATTTACTTAGGCCTACATATTGCACATAGCATTTGTTTTCACTTTAACTTGAATTCTACTCTTTGCCTCAAGGTGGGTTTGTTTGACTTGGAAGTGAACTGCTTGACTAAGATCCTGTTCGGGGCTCTTGTGGTGGTGTCACTGGTCATGGTGGCGCTCCAGCACTTCGTTGGTCGTTGGTACCTCCAGATTTTGCGCTTCTTGCTCCTCTTCTCCAACATCGTGCCGATTAGGTGCCACTTAAGCTTCTCTACTTCAAATTCATCCGCGGTGTTGCTTTGTATTGACATGTGAGACGTTAAATCGTGTATTGTTTTTTCATTTGATACAGTTTGCGTGTCAATCTGGATATGGGAAAGATGGTTTTCAGTTGGATGATTAAGAGAGACTCCAAGATCCCTGGGACGATGGTGAGGTCAAGCACCATACCCGAACAGCTCGGACGCATCTCCTACCTGCTGACTGACAAAACAGGTGAGACAGCAGGGAATGGCAGCGAAAAGCAACATAATTTATATTTAAAAAAACAGCCTTGCTTGTGGCTAAAAGAATCACTGAGACCAGGGTGTAGAGTACTGAAATGAGGAGTTATAGTGCTGTGGATTTGCCAAGGAAGTATCCAGTGGGACAGAGTTAAGTCGTTTCCTTCCCTTGGGGGTTTTGCTCTGTGGTGGGGTTTCTGCTCCCAGAGACCAGCTACTTATTGGACCATTAAATCATAAAAAAAGCCCCAAAGTCTCTCATCCATACACACCTTAAGAGCACAACACCTCCACCAGTGCACTTCCTCAGGCGCGAGGTGTTACACGTCAGATTTATAGCCCTCATGCCCAATAAAATGATCAGCCTTTTTTCCCCCCATCCAGAGCGCGATAAGGCCGGTGGGGTCTGCGGTTCAGGCCAGTGTACGTGCGAGACCCCTGAGGTCTTTTTTTTTGATATACTAGCGGGAAATGCTTTTAAAGTGAGTGTGAGGATACAGAGGTTGTGTGTAGTGTTGAAGGTGAAGGCCGCTGGCTTCCTCACAATCACCATATGTGACATGCAAACTCTTTTAAGTAACCGATTACCGTTTGTGAATCCAAACGATATAGAAATACTTTACAGATATTGATGCTTTAATTGTCAATTGATTTAGAAACCAAAATGTTTTGTCCACTCAATCATTTTGCACAAGATACTAAAACTCTTTCAATTGTAATTCTTTTTTTTGTAAAGGATTTTCACTTCTTTGAATGTCTGTAATGTAATCTTTCACCAGGAACTCTTACTCAAAATGAAATGGTGTTCAGGCGCCTCCATCTTGGAACTGTGGCATATGGGATGGACTCAATGGATGAAGTCCAGAGCCTTGTGTTCAGCGCCTACACGCAGGTATTAAAAAAAAAGAAAGAAAAATAACATGCACAAGTCTCGGCGGTGCTCTGGCTCTGCCAAAGCGAAGCAGCGCCGCTTAGAAAACAAAAGATTAAAATTCCTAAATCATGGGAAAGGGTAACACAAACAGACATGAGCATTGTTTTAAGAAACATATCAGTTTGTGATTATTGTTTGGTTGAATGCTTCCTGACCTCAGATGACACTCTTTGTCCCCCTTGACACCAGAGGTTAGTGAAGCAGGAAACAGGATTAGCCCACAAGCAAAGCAACGACCGGACTTCTTAAATGACGCTACCATTAACCCCTGGATCGCACAGGCTTCTATAAATAGAAAGGCCACAACGCAAAAGCAAATTGTTCATATTTACTTAACACATCTGGTTATATTTACAGGCCACTAGCACGGCAATCATTGAAATTGCCGTTAGCGAAGCAGCTTGTTTCTACAATCAAAACAATCTCCAGTTAGTTATCGTTATTTTAGAATGAGTTGTAAACAGGATTGCACATGTTCATACCGCTCTTTTTCTCTGACAGCACAGACTATTAGTTCTACTGGCTGCAATAGCTGTCGTCTGGACCTTGACAACAATGAAAGAAAGGTTATACCTTTTTTTTTTTGAGATTCCTGTATGTCATTGTTTTCATCACGGTACCTTCTGTAATCGTCTCCAGCCCGCCCATGACCTTCCAGCCTCCAGGGCTCCGGCAGCCACGAAGGTCCGCAAGACCATCATCAGTCGAGTTCACGAGGCCGTGAAGGCCGTCGCCCTGGTGCACAACGTGACGCCCGTATACGAGGCCAACGGCGTGACCGACCAGGCCGAGGCCGAGCAGCATTATGAAGACACGTGCAGAGTCTACCAGGCTTCCAGCCCGGATGAGGTACCACGGCCTGCCGCCCAGAACCTCATACACGTTCCTCCAGTTTTAGTGACACTCGTGTTATTGCTAGTTTTTATAAAACCCTCAGGGGCTGAAAGGAAATTTTTACTTTTTTTATATACTGGTAGACCTTTTCTGACAAGAAATGCAGCTCAAAACAAATGAATCAAGCAATTTAAACTCTATAGAAGCAGGGAATTATTGATTAGAAACACTTTCAACTAACAATGTTTTTTATTATTTTTTGCATCTATGTGGAAACATACTTGTGGACTTGGACGTTTCCCACATTTATTATACAAACAGTTACAGTATATCCATCCTATAGTGTGCGTAATCACACACAGGTACATACTTAAATATTTACATGCGTCAACTTGACCTGTTGCAAGATGTCCACCTTATTCAAACAATAATTTTCTCAAGGACAAACGCAGAAGGCCCGACAGGAGAACAGACTTCCGATCTCAAGATATCAGTAAAGGCCATCATCTCAAGTGTCTTCCCTGCTTTCTTACATGAAGGGAAACATTCACAAGCCAAAAAGGCAGCCTACGTTTTATGTCCTTGATCTGTATGAATTCTTTGAACATCAGGAAGAGGGCTGCGGAATTTGACTCCGATCCATTTCCTGCGGTGTAAATACGGATTTCCTTAATGTGCTCCCCAGCCCATTGCACTTATCCCCTTTTGAATTTCCTCTTTGATAGCATAGTTTAATAGAGCCACGTACATCTGTTGCGATTAGAGGCCTGTGGTTTATATTGCGGGAAGGAAATTTAGCCGTTTTATTGTTTTGAGGTTAAACTGAATACAAATTGTAACCGTTTTTTTTTTGTTTTTTTTTGCTGTGTCCTGAAAGGTGCATTTTATCAGTTTGATACCATCTAGAGCTGCAGTTTGCTTTCCCTACCGCTTTCAGGAAGTCCTAATATAGATCTGGTTTTGTCTGTGAGCACTATGGACACAATGTCAGTTAAATGCATGGTTTTTACCAATGCAGTCAAAACAGACATTTTACTCTGCACGTGTCACTCCTAAAAGTTGCCTGGAGATGCCTCAATTGCAATTTTCTTGGCAGATTCAGATTTTTTGAAAGTCTTCAATAGTAGTCAATAGTCATTTTGTAATTTGAAATTATATCATTCGTAATAAAGCACCAAATACCATATACCTTACATTTTCATTTCCTTAAAACTATGGTTTGTGAATCTGACTGGTAAAAAGCCTGATCTCAACAGATCAATCGGTGCATCTTAAGCACAAGTAATGATAACAAAAGGATGTCTTGCAGTATGTTGTGTGTAATTCACCACAGAGAGTTGATATCTGAATCATTTTCCTTTTCAGCTCATAAAAAGAAAAACATGTCCTTCATGTGGAGGTTCTGAGTCAAGCAAACTGGTTCCAGCTTTATTCAGTCCAGTTACAAATCTGCAGCCAACCCAGATGCTGCTATTACAAGGTGCTGCTGCCGTGGCAGACACCAGATCCAAGAATGCCCCCACAAGGAATATTTCGAAGCTGTGACTAAGCACAATCTGCATATTTCCCAAACATGGATAAGGAACATTACAGTAATCAGAGCTTTTATGACGTTAAAGTGCTCCCGACCGGGCATCGTCATGAATTCCCAAAATAAGTAATTTCCCCGTTACAAAACTTGTGGTTTTTAAAAAATTGGGATTGTGGAAATCTTTGTTGTTTTCTCTCATCTGTGTCCTTTTGGCCACTCTGCCATTAGACCCGTCAGAAGATGAATGATGAATGTGATCTGACTTCTGGTCTGGAAGTTATTGGGAAACCTTCTTTTGCCCCACACAGACTCACACACGTTAACGTCGTATTAATCAATGTCATCTGTCTGCCATGTCCTTCAGAGAGGAGAGAGCAAAAAAAGTAAAACGGACAATTCCCGAGTTTATTAATCAATAGTCTTGAGTGCAGAAAATGTTTACGCTATTGATTAAGACTAAACGGTCACTGTGCTCTCTGGCATCCTACTCAGTCCAAAGTGCCCTTCACTGTTTGTTTTGTAATTCAAGTAATGGAACATCATATTGACATAATGGCTTCATGAGAACAATAGAAACCTTAAGCAGTTGTTCCTTTGCTCCCTTGCTGCACTTCAATGATGATTATGTTTAATATATAAAGTATTAACAATTAGAGAAATATTGCAGCCGGACCATTTCGTCCCCTCACTTCTATATATTTTAATGACCAGCCACTGACGCCTTTACAATGTGATGTTGATAGGTGTCGCTAGTGCAGTGGACTGAGAGCGTCGGTCTGACGCTGGTGGGAAGAGACCAGTCCTCCATGCAGCTGCGGACCCCTACTGGCCAAATACTGAACTTCACCATCCTGCAGATATTTCCCTTCACCTATGAGAGCAAGAGGATGGGCATCATAGTGCGAGTGAGTGCCAAGATAACTGTGTTACTCCTCTGTCGGTTACATTTCAGGAGCTGTTGTGTATTTTTTATTTTTTTTACTCTTTAAATAAATGTTGATGTCCTATTTTGACCAATTGCTGAAATTTTTCTTTTGGTAACAATGTCGCTCAGAGGGGGATTTTTATTTGGACGTCACTCGAGCTTTAACAAGACATTAATATAAATTATATTATCTGTGAAAAAACCTCACTTTATAACCTCTGACTGTCTGATGACTGACTTTATTTTTATTGGCCGGGCTCGAACTCAGGAAGCCTGGGACTTTCAAACTTCCTCATGACAATATTTTCAAAAACCTTTTGGAAGCCATGTGAATACCAAAATAAGTTTAGCATTCCTAGGCAACACAAAGTCATAAAATAGTGCACGTGTACCTTTACTCACACGGCTATGGACTGGAAACCCACTGGGTAAAATGTAACAGCTTTTTCCCCCTGTTTTAAATCTGAATAAACTGTGGATTCATGTTTTTTAAGGATGAGTCTACAGGAGAGATCACGTTCTACATGAAGGGTGCCGATGTGGTGATGGCAGGCATCGTCCAGTATAACGACTGGCTGGAAGAAGAGGTAGAGCTCCTTCCTTTTTTAACAAGACATGATGAAGCTGTAACAACAGTGATTTTTACCCCCGTTATAAATAACTTGCAGACTTAACGTTCTAAATCCAGATGTTGCTGACTTTTGTTTTCTAGTGCGGGAACATGGCGAGGGAAGGCCTGAGGGTCCTCGTGGTCTCAAAGAAGTCTCTCACAGAGGAGCAGTATCAAGATTTTGAGGCGAGTTGGCGTCATGTGAGATTAACACGCAGCGATCTGAGGCTCAGCTGAGAACAAGACAATACCTGCACACTAAAAGTTTGTCGGTCTAATGTTCAATGAAGCCATTAGAGCTGATAAACCACAGACATAGTAACAATTTGTTGGATATCGACGCACAGATTACACTCTAAACACACACAAATGCAGAATGATATTTACGCAGACATGTTCAGTATTCCTAAATGTCAAAGTGTGTTGCTGCTGAGTAATTGGAGTGACTTTTGACCCCTCGTCCCTCCAGTCCACACACCCCACCCTCTCTCACACACACCCCACTCATTGTTTGAGCAGGGCAGGGCTGTCTCCCCTGCAGTCCTCAGCCCCAGGCCCATTACTGAAGTGTATAATTGTGTAAGCAGAGCTGGTGGGCAGCAGTGAGTCACCAACTGAGTCACACAAACACACAGAGTTTGTGTCCCTGTATGAGTCACTCTCAGATTGTTTTTGCTTTATCTCACTCGCTAATTTGCCCTGGAGCAGAGAAGCTGGAGATGGGCGTTAACCAATTGATCACGTCTGCTCTGTATTTCAAGCTTTCTAAAACATTGTAGCTTTAACGGCTGCTTGCAGGCAAATACCTGCAAGTTAATATGCCAACTAAAACTTTGATATCTGATATAGATCTCTGTGTGTGTGTGTTTAACGGTGTTAAGTCTTGCTTTAGGGGGAAACAAATCTGCATGTATACACACTGTATAAACCATCCCTGTGATTATTTTTTATACTTTTGTCTATGTGTCATGACTTCCTTGGCTGGTGGCCATATATTGATGTTTTCTCCTTCTATCCCTGGCTGGTTTTCCTTCTTTGGCCTTACAGTGATTCTACTTTTAAACTATTTCATCTCCTCCCACTCGTAATATTCCCGTCCTCTTTTGCTCCCCCCCTCAGGCCCGGTACGTCCAGGCCAAGCTCAGCGTCCACGACCGCTCACTGAAGGTGGCCACCGTGATTGAGAGTCTGGAGATGGAGATGGAGCTGCTGTGTCTGACCGGGGTCGAGGACCAGCTCCAGACTGATGTCAGGCCTACCCTGGAGATCCTCCGCAACGCAGGCATCAAGGTCTGGGGGCCAGATAGACTCATAGCTCACAGTAGCAACAAGCTTAAGAAAACAAAAACATAGAGACAAGACAAGTACATGTGTTTTTCATATCTACTGACAAGAACAAGCCTTGTTCAAGTGTCTTCTTTTTTAGCAGAAAAAAACACGTTCTAGTGAATTTGAAAGACATTTTTTAAGTGGTTTTGGTCGACACACTTAGATGGTTGATGGGAAATATTTCGCCACATGTTTTATGGAAATGAGGATTTGGTTTTTTGGAAGGAAGGCAGAAAGCTGATCAGTCACAGAAGTAAAAGTTGGGCTGATGGCCCTTTTTGCTCTTCTTAGCTTAAAAGGCTTAACTTAAAAGGCTCACCGCAAATATGGAAAAACACATTTGGTATCTGTGTAGAAGGATTAAATGCGGAGGTTGAATGGGATTTCAGTTGCTCACATCATTTAAGAAATTTAATTTGTAAACGATCAATAGCTGTTTCTTCTGCTTTTAAGGGAATTTCTTCAAATTTAACCGAAATTTGGTGGTCAAAGAGTTTCCTCACATTTTTGTGAATAAAGACTTGATATTTGTTTTATTAATATTTCACACACATGTCTAATAAGATAAAATAAATGTCATGAGATGCAAAAGCTTACAACCACGAGGCAGTAATTCTATTTTGTATGTAATTATGTGTTAACTATTTAAACTCTGCTATTACTATCTATAAGCAACTTCCAATAACAATTAATCCCAGACAGAATTTGGATAATGTGATGCCAATCTTTATGATCGCTGGTTTTTGTCTTCTGTTTGAAGCACAAATGCTACAATGAAGTAAACCGTGTTTGATCGTAAGATAAGTGGACAAACCTTAGCTCCCAGTTACAGGTTGCTTGAAGTCCGTGATTAGAGTCTTTGATCCCTGGAATTTAGCTCTTGTTACCTGACTTAACAGAGCGATGATGGAAACATTTTGTGTCATGCTGTAACATGTTTGTGTGGAATTTCTCTTCAATCACCAGTGCATGTTCTGAATTAAAAAAAAAGATATTTTTACTTCATGTTCTGTTTTTTTTGTGTAGGTTTGGATGCTAACGGGAGACAAGCTTGAGACGGCGACATGCACCGCCAAGAACGCCCATCTGATCACCCGCAACCAGGACATCCATATCTTCAGACCCGTAAGTGCTGGACGTTAACCTCTCTTCCTCTTACATGGGTATAAAGTGGTAATAGTTGGTTTTTAGTACCACAGGGTTCTTCCCAGTTCAATGCAGCACTGACAGTTTCCTGACTCCCTCGACCCGCGGGCATCCATCCTCTGTGCGACCGGGCCCCCTTCAGCTCGCGGTCATACCGCCGCACACAACTCTACGCATGCAGCCCAAGTCGGCGTCCGCACAGGCCGAATAAATCACCTCCCACCAGCGAGAGCGTCCAAGCCGCTGTCAATGAGAACAAACGGGCCTTCGCTCAAACAGAAAGGAGAAACCATCTGAACCACTCCCAGAGGGAACACGCAGAGGGCTCGCTTCCTAATTTGTTTCGCAGATTTCGGGCTCTTTCACCGCTTTGATAGTCCCCCCCCCCTGACTCCCCTTCTGCCTTCCCCTCTGGAACCGCGCCAGAGCAGAAGGAGCGTCCGCCATATGGGAAGGTTACAACTTGCGTACAACTGCGGTTACTGGAAGAGAATAACAATGGTTGGCACGGCTTGAAAACCTCCGTCCCAGTGGACGGGGGGAGTGCTGACTGGGCCTGCAACACATACATCTGGATTAGTTTCCTGGTGGCCACCAACGGCCTGATCTGGATTGACGTATGAATAGTCGGCGGCTGAAGGATATTCATTCCCGAGCATAACTCTTGTTGACAGATTAACACCATGCCCTGTCAGTGCTGCATTTCTGGACTTTGTTTTTTTTTTAGGTCTGTATTCAAACTTTGAATTTAATTTTCTAATACGGTGCATTCTTCCACTTCCCAATTTCCCATTACAACTTGGATTTTATTACTTAATCCTTCTCTATTAAATATTTGAAAGCACTCATAAACATTTAATGCACTATAATCTATTTTTACAAAGATCTAAGGACATTTTTTAGTGCATTATTTTGTGTTTGAAACCATTCAGCATTTTTAATGGTTATGTACTTATAATAAAATAAAATAATAAAAGTGTTACTGCAATTTTTATATAATTGCTTGATTATACATATAGATATTGCTCACTTAATATAGTGCTAATTAAATTTGTATCATCCTATTGACTTGACAGGGGATTTGTGTCCTCATCACATGATGATGCCATGACATTTTATGTTATTTGAAGTAATGTTTCAAGGCAAATGGTTTGGGGGAAAATACATATCCGATCATCAGTTGGATGTTGAGTTCGTTGGATGTTTTGGCACCTGGAGGGAAAGTGAGCTGCTGTTCTTTGAGGCTACCTGTCTGATGACAATCAGGATCAGCAAAGGCAGACAGATTGTCATCTTTGATAACTTATTATTGCGAGTGTGTTTTGTGCTTGCCTTTTCAAATGCGGTTGCCTTCGCCCTAGGTGACAACACGAGGGGAAGCCCACCTGGAGCTCAACGCTTTCAGGAGAAAACACGACTGCGCGCTGGTGATATCAGGAGACTCGCTTGAGGTAAACTCTCAAGTGCATCTGTGCGCGTCTCTCCCCCTCGTCCCCCACTGACTTATCTCTCCATATGAAACTCTGACATGTTTTCTGTGCAATGCACGATAATATCACCGCAACGGATGCATCTCTGACAGGGGTATCTGTGGTTAGAGTCACTTTCTAAAAAGCAGTAGGAGTTAAACTGTAAGTTACAATGAAGATTCACAGATGAAATCAGTTATACTTGGGGGCTCTACGCTTCTCACTAATCCATTTGGTGGCTTTTTCTTGCAGGTTTGTCTGAAATACTACGAGTATGAGTTCATGGAGCTCGCGTGTCAGTGCCCCGCTGTGGTTTGCTGCCGGTGCACCCCCACTCAGAAGGCTCAGATAGTCCGATTGTTGCAAGAGCGCACAGGAAAACTCACCTGTGCTGTAGGTGAGTCGGAAATAGAAACCGTCCAACAGCTTTTTTCAGGCTGGGATTTAGTCTGTTCAGCTTTCTTTTTGTTTTTTACTGGACATTTAACGTTCTATACAAAACATCAACCTCTGTCACGCACTTCTGCTCATCCCACCAGTACTCCCAGTAACACTGATGGTAAATGGATCCATACTTTTCTAGTCTTCCGACCACTCAAAGCTCTTTAACACTACATGAACCATGATTCACCCATTCACACAGGAGCTACCATGCAAGGTGCCACATCAGTATCATCAACTATACACCACGGGCACAGCTACAAGAGCAATTTAGGGTTAAGTGGCTTGCATCGACATGGGCTAGCGGAGCCGGGGATCGAACCGCCGATCCTCTGATTGAAAGACGATCCTGAGCCACAGTCTCCTTTCGCTCGGAAAAATGCCACAATAAAGCAGAGCTGATTCAAATGTTCATTTATGCCATTATTCTGTGTATTACTTCATGATGATGATACCCATGGCTTGGTGATGATTCATATTATTGTTATTGTCTTTGACGATAATCGTAATTGGTTTTGTTACAAAGTTCTGACATTGACATCAGCAATTTGTAGAAACTTGTAACTGGAAACTAATACATTATTGAAATTGTTATCTCAGACAAATAAATTCTAAGCAACTGTCCGTGGCCCTCGCTCTGATCTCTTAATCAGGCCAAATTGAGGGTGTGCCCCTTGAAATACATACACGACACTCTCGCTAAAAGTTTGTATCGGTGAGTCACTGATGTGAATCCTGACACCTCCGTGGCTTTTGTTTTCTCTTAGGGGACGGAGGAAACGATGTCAGCATGATCCAGGAAGCCGACTGTGGCGTGGGAGTGGAGGGAAAAGTAAGACTCTCTCTCCATCTCATCTCATCACCTCACACATTGCCGTGTCGCTCTCACAGATTTGTATTTATTTTTTTACTTTGGGTTTCCTGTCAAGATCTCTCTCACGTTCAGAGACATGTAGAGAGAGACGGGCACACAGATGATTCCTCTTTACGGGAATGCATTGTCTGAGCAGAGGAAACGAAGATGACAGGGAGCCTTCGGGCTCAAGTAAAAGAGTTAATTGAGAAGATTGACGCCACACTTGCGTATTTTCATTAAAGATAGCAACCAGTTAGCTTAGTTGAAGAGCTCATTAACATGCTGTTGATGAAAAAATGATGGGATTATGAACAAAACAATTTCTTGGCTCGTTTTCAAATGTGAATATTTTCACATTTTCTTCGTATTTTTACGACTGAATTTCTCAGGTTTTGGACACAATTAATCAACTAATTGAGAAATCCGCAGAATATAAAAATTGTTTTAATGTAATATGGCATATTCAAAGATGTTACATTTCCATGCACGTCCTGTCTGCAGAGAGTATTTGCCCACCATCTGTCTGTTTCTGGTGTTTCCTTATAAACAAGCTATTTATCTGTCACTGAACACTCATAATAAACACCCAAAAGCCTGCTTAGACTTCTTGTAGCGTGTCCTCACTGCCCTCCCTGTACCGTGTGTTTGACAGGAAGGAAAGCAGGCCTCGCTGGCGGCCGACTTCTCCGTGACTCAGTTCAAACATTTAGGCCGTCTGCTCATGGTCCACGGTCGGAACAGCTACAAAAGATCTGCGGCCCTCAGCCAGTTCGTCATCCACAGGAGTCTGTGCATCAGCACCATGCAGGTAGAGCGCCACCACAACACGGAGCCATGTCATGTTGAAATGATGCATTGAAATGTGAAGTGTTTTTGAATAGCTTTTCCTTCATTTTCACATCAATAAAAACCATAAAATACTCCTTAAAAATGTTACATGAAATAAGATAATCCTTTATTACTCCCTAAGTGGGGAAATTACAGGATTACAGCAGCATTGATCACAAGTAAATACAGATATAAACATCAGGTAATATAAATAAACAGAATGGTAATAAAATTAAAAATTAACAGGAGAAGAATATTAAATATACAAACGGAATAAATATGTGTATAAAAGTACTTAAACATAATGGATATTGCACCAGGACATAGCACATAATATGACTCAATTTGGAGAAAACATCACATTTGGCATTTGTGTTACAAACTGGGTGCCTGTGGTGACATTCCCAGGAATTCCCAACACATGTTTGGAATCTCTGCAAATTGAGAGTCAAAGAGATCGAAACTGAGATTATCAAGATCGTAACTTTAAACTTTGTGCAGGCGGATACGAGTTTGGTTTCTCCACAACACCTAAAACCTAAATGCCAGGAAGAAATGATTGGGGCGAGGCAGGGCGAAGTTTTAGGGGGTGGTCATGGAAGGGAGGGGTGCACGATGAGTCAGTAAGTGGTGCCCTTCTGAGCCGGGCCCCCACACACACACACACACACAAACACACACACACCACCATCCCGTGTCCCAGGCCAACCTCAGCCCCCGCCATGGAGGGACAGCCCATGAGTCACTGCACGTGGACTTTGAGGTTTTTAAGGAGGCCCATGGCCACATGTGTCGCGTTAACACCAACCACAGCTGTGACCCGTCTGGTTTCGGGGGCTGAGTGAGTTGACTGCCCGATATTGGTAACTTCCATAAGTTCAAGACACGTGCTAAAATTAGTCGGGGGAAGCACTCATGCTCCAGCAGTAGCACTTTGGAAGCATTTTATGAGTGGATTTAGCTCATTGACCAGTCACAGTTTGGTTACCCTGTGACTAATGTTGCCAGATTCATGCTGTATCTTCCATTTACTTCTGTTCCTCTGATGTAAACTGAATATTGGAAAGCGATATCATCTGTTATGTATGGCCTTTGAGTATTGATATGAACACATGTGTATGTTTCTTTAGGCGGTGTTCTCCTCTGTTTTCTACTTTGCTTCAGTCTCGCTCTACCAAGGATTCCTGATTATTGGGTGAGATAAAAAAAATAAAAATCTCTGTATGGCTGTGACTTACCAAGAGAGCATTTGGCTGCATTGCCTCGCTGGCATTTCCTCTTTGTTGACTGTGGGAAAGGGGGAAAAGATGATATGACGAAGTCTTGGCTGAACCCGTGTATTTCACTGCTGAATCCAACAATGAAATGTGTGAAGCTGTCGGCCTTTTATCTGTGGAATATTCCACACGCTCATTTTGAACGCGTTTTGTCCGTTTCAGCTACTCAACCATCTACACAATGTTTCCCGTCTTCTCCATGGTGTTGGACAAAGATGTGAAGTCAGAGGTTGCCATGTTATACCCAGAACTCTACAAGGATCTCTTGAAGGTACTTAATATATCTGATAACACACCCCGACTCCATCCAAATATGATACACAGAAACAAACGTATACATGGAAAATGGTAAATACAAACTCTTTTGTTTCCACAGGGCCGACCACTATCTTTCAAGACATTTCTAATATGGGTCATAATAAGTATCTATCAAGGTAAGGCAGAGTTTATACAAACTTCTGATACTCACAGTAATTAACTCCAGCTGTTGCTGAGAGAAAAACTCTGTGTGTGTACAGTACACAGGTGGTGTTAAAATGGAACGCTGCTTTGTTTCATGTACTAGTATTTCCGTAGTCCCCGTTTCCCCTCCTGAATGACATATACATATATACTGTATGTACATATAATACATGACTACCGCAACCTGCCACTATGGAGACTTATTTCCTTTTACGCTTGCTCGTTGGCCGTTCACTGTCGTCTTTGCAACTGCACTTTTGTGCAATTTTTTTGTGGCCAGGCGACGCGTGGCGACGTTCCAGTCGCCCTCCGCTGCTGCTCGGCCTTTTGATCTTGAGTTTGGTATTTCTGGGCCTTGGTGCTCGCCAGCTGTTGAAAGCCAAAACCCAGAGTCCCTCTCGTTTTGGTATGAGCTTTGATCGCTTCGTTTTTTTCGACTCGCTGTTTTTGGGGGGTTTTTTTTCTTTCCCCCAGCGCTTTGTCCGCCATTTTGGTACGGGGCCGAGAGCAGTTCTCTTGGTAGATCCACCACCACACACCTCCAGTGGGTCAGTGGGGTTATTTTTCCGTGGCGTCTATACAGTGTCTTAGTAAAAAACTTATTAATTCTGCCTTCAACCTCAGTGAGGAAATTGAGACCGTGTCTACTTAAAAACGCCGGTAGCTAAACACATCGAGCTATTTTCAGTTAGTGGTGATAACTGTTTTCCGCCTTCCATCGTTTCAGACCGCCGAATATTTCAATCACTCTTTTTTTCAGACCAAACATCGACTGTCGTGCCAGATTGTGGATTCCACCGTTTAGATGTTTCTGTTCCTTCTCGCAAAGCGTTGGTCTCCTTTTTAAAGGCCGTGGCTTCTTTCACCTCCACAGGGAGCATCATCATGTACGGGGCGCTGCTGCTCTTCGAATCCGAATTCGTCCACATCGTCGCCATTTCCTTCACCTCGCTCATCCTGACCGAGCTGCTGATGGTGGCCCTGACCATACAGACGTGGCACTGGCTCATGATAGTCGGAGAGCTCCTGAGCTTGGCCTGCTACGTCGCCTCGCTGGTCTTCCTGCACGAGTTCATAGGTGAGCGAACACAAACACCCGGACATTAACTGACGCTCTCCCTCCCCCCCCACAGACACACACACACACAGAAGGTGACACTGGGATGTTATTCACCTTGAATTAGTGTCAGCAGTCAGGTAAACATTTATATCATGGCTCTGGCGGGGCTGTTTGCTGCTGTATATGAGGAAGGCTAAAGTCGAGTGCATCGACAAAATATCCAAATGTGGACGAAGCTCAGGCATGCCGTGTTATCAAAGAGGAAAGCCGTCAGTCCTGTTAGTTTCCTGCGGACCACCAAGGTTGATGTGTTTATCTCAGTAAAGGTGCGAATGGCTTTAAAACGCTGGCCACAAATCTTTCTCGACTCAATGTTAGATTAAAAAGTCACAGCCATCAGAAGGCTGGAACACCAACAACCTTTTCAGATGGTTGTTGGTGTTAGTGTTACTCTCTTACAGCCTGCATGCTGCCAGGCTATTGGATGAAAAAAAAGTAAGCCACTTTGAGTTGTTCCATATTAAGACTTGTGACATATACAATATCCTAACCAGGAGCTTTCCAAGCCTTTATTTTCAGCTTTATGTGGGGTGTGGAGTTCCATTTTCAGCCTGCAATCTCGACCACTGAGGATCATGACTGACATGCGGTCAAGTGTACCCTTTCTGGACACTTTTCCTCCCTCCCTTGAAGTCAGCCCGGAATAGATTTTAAAGGCTATTCTTCTGGTGCATGTGCAGTTTACACAGTTAATTGGACACTTTACTACATTTGGGTGAAACTGTAGTGATTAATTTGTCTGCCTCCTGCGGTCAAAGATTGATACGGTTCAAAGTAAAGATGTTGTCATGTCCAGAGAGAGATTATATTTGACTCTTTACTTACTTTAAACGTAGACGATGTGTGCAGATACTGAGCTTTGTGCCAATGAGTCATAACTTGAGCAAATGTGAACAAACGGACAAGCAAATATGTTTACATTCAGTGTGTGACATACAATATGATGGCAAATTGGCATACTTTAAATACATAAGAAACAGGAAAAAGTGTTTTTTTTTTCTCATTTAAAGGACCAGTGTAAAGGGTTTAGTGGCGTCTAGCACTGTGGTTGCTGATGGGGAAAAAAGAAAATGCCCATTTGCTTATCCCTCCCTAAGGATATTGAAGAATTGCAATAACCTTCGTGTAATGTAAGAAGTGTTTGTTTTGTCCGTTCTGAGCTACTTTAGAAACATTGCGGTGCAACTCTAATCTTTCACCTCTTCGTCCACGCCAGATGTTTACTTCATCACCACCATATCGTTCCTGTGGAAGGTGACGGTCATCACGCTGGTGAGCTGTCTGCCCCTTTACATCCTCAAGTACCTGCGCAGGCGCTTCTCCCCGCCCAGCTACTCCAAGCTGACCTCTTAGAAGACCGAGAGGAGACTCTGGCTTCGTTTGCTTGTGGAGAACCAACAGAAAAAGGTGCCCCCTGTCTTCATCCAGCAGAGCCTGCGCTTAGACCAGAGAATCAATGATGGATTCAGGCCCCCCCCCCTTTTTTAATTTGTTTACAAAAAGTTCCACTTGGAGATGGGGAAGGACCGACGGTTTAGGTCCGGGACCGGTTGTTTACTAGGAGTTTGTGTTGAAAGGCACTCGCTGCGCTGTGTTTGATGCAAAGACTAACTGATGGCTTCTCTACGGGGAGACCGTCTGCAGTGAATTGTAGGTCGAGTTCGTTTCACTAACTTATTTATTGTCAGCTGACTTAAAGAAAATCAGTGTCCTGAACCTGAAATGTAAATATATTATGTAAAAACTTGCGGCTGTTTCGCCCGTGTTTGAATAAATGAAGGGGACAGAATCAGCTTATTTCATTATGCAGATCCAGTTTGTTTTATAATGTCGAAAATCATATCGTGGAAAGTCTCTCACTCGGCTTTGTGGGTGTTCCATTTGGATCGAAAAACTAATTTCCACTTCCATCTGAAATAGCCGACGCGTTCGCTATTGTTAGACGGTGAAATTGACGTAGCATCTTCGCTCAGGACTCGATTCCCGCTCTGCTTTAAACGGCGATTTCTAAATGGAGTTTGAGAATTACGTGGTGAAGAAGAAAAAAAAGTCGACTGGCTAGACTTTGCATGAAACACACGTCCGCAAGTTTGTGTATTTGTTTATGCGTCACTGCAATGCGACGGCGGAGGCGGTGTGGTTGTTTTTCTTTCAGCGTGAGCCTCTGACGTTTAAATCTGTCTTCTGTCTCTTTGGTACGGACTCTGAGTTGTTGGTGTTTTGGGGGGGGGAACGCGGTCCAAACAGCCACAGAGGAGCGCTGGTTATTTGCAGGAGGGAAATGTGCAGCCTCTCATGTGGGCCGGGCAGCCGCCGCCACGCTTCAGCATTGCATGATGACTCACTGTAACAGTGACCTAAAGCCATAACTGAAAATACCCCCGTGACCTGCATCCAGCTGCCCACTTTCATGTCGTCTAATCCCGGAGGGGGGGGGGGGGGCCTCCCTTCTACTAACCCCCCACAGTTCAGCTATGAAAGAAGAAAAAAAGGGGATCAAATCATGTCTCTTCTGTCAAATGCAATGTGAATAGTGTCAATGAATATTACAACTGCTCAGCGAGAGCAAAGAAACGGATCCCACACATCTGGTGTGTCATCTCTGTGGTGGAGACACTGTAAATAATCAGCTAATAACAGAATAACTCAACTACACTGACACTTTATTTCCAATCACATCACTATTCTCATGTTTCTTGAGCATCAGGGTGCCAGAAGTAAGTTATCAGATCTCTAATATGTTCAACAAATGTTGTTTTCCCCACTGAATCCAGTCAGCTGTTTGCACAGTTTTGTTTTGTACTACCAATTATATTAATTCATTTTTATGTTAAAACACAAAACATAAATTGTTGAATTGAGTTTGTTGCTTGTAAATAACCAGTTTCTTTTTTTTTAATGTATTAACATGTTTTATTTAATGGTGTTGATTGCACTCAAATGAACAGAACAAAAAGGGAGATTTGTGTTGATGTCAGTGTTGTAATAATGATTAATAAATCTTGTGTTTTTTCTTTTCCTGTGCCATTTTTTTTCTTCAATGTGACAATAAAAGAAAAGACGTTAAGTCCAAACAGCTTGAAGGATGAGGCTGGTGTTCTATTGTTCTCATTGTCTCTCAGGAAAAGACCGAATGCATTGTTCTGTCTGAATTATTTTAAGATGTATCGAGCTCGTCTGTAGCTGCGAGAAATACCTCAAAAAGATGGAAATCCTTAAGAGCAAGTTATACTATTCAAAATATAGTTCAATGTATTTTTATAAAGGCTCACTCACTTCCTTAAACAGTTGGGTTTTTACCAACTGTTTCAGGAAGGATTCAGACACATATTAATACACATATTAGGGGCAGAATAAACTACAGCGTGTGTGTGTGTTCATAAAGAAAGAACATGTATGTGTATGTACCCATTGATTTAATGTGATTTGTATCAAGAGATTTTTGAGGACTTTTGGTGAAAAATAGCCACAACATCTAATAATGGACCCTAAAGTGGCTTAAATATATTTTGCTGAATTATAAAATGTGACCTGACAATCTGTGTGGCTTCAAACTCCGTCTGAATTAAATTCAAAGTGATTGTGGACCGTCGTGCGGTCGTCCACATGCCGCCATGATCAGAATAGTACATATCAGATGTTGCGTTTCATTGTGAATAAAGTTAACTCTCCTGTTGCCCTTTTTCCCCAGGACATTCCCCAAAACATGGAAACTGAATTTAGACTGAAAACTATCAATCACAGCTTGGATGCAAAAACAATTACAGCTATTACGGTCGCGCTCCTCCTCGGCCCGGTTTGTGACGAGGTGTGAGTTACACTGAACATGTCCAGGCCGTGGAGGAGTCGGGTGTTTGTCGCTCTCTCACCAGAGGAGGGAGTCCCTGATGTCCGGAGACGCCGCCGTGTTTTCTCACTCTCTCGCTCACAGTTGCATCCGGAATAACTCGGGTTGTTCAAAATCCCAAAACACATGAACTATGATCAGGAATCTACAAGCAAAGTAACACAAACTGTGTAACTTCATTCAAAATTAATTAAACCTTTATAGCAGAAAACTCTACAGACACTTTTTTTTTTTTTTAAATTTCAATTTCTCTTGGAAGTCAGAGTTATTAGAAGGAACGTTGTTAATAACCCACGCAGGTTACAAGTTATAAAAGTGTGGAAGCTCACATGTTTTACTTAGATTAGATTCCGAGTCATAAAATATTTTCCTTTTTTTTCTTCTTTTTTTTCTTCAACATGCAGCCAAGCGCCTCCGTCCTGCATGTTCAAATTAAAACTACAGCGCATGCCCAACTTTCTTTTTTTCTTGTTCCATTGCCCAAATGCGTAAGTTATACCATTAAAAGAAACCATTTAACTTAATCAGTCCCATGAAAAGTGAAATTCCACTCCAGAATCAACAGAACGGCCCGCTAACCTTCACATTCGTGGTCTTTCCTCCTCTTGGAGCCAGCGATGGAGCCCCCGCTTCTGGCCCTCCGCCAAGTCCGCCATCCAATCACAGTCACAGTTAGTTTCAAAATTGACTTTGCATTTTACAAGGTTTGGTTTTTCGGCCTTTAAAAGAAAAGGAGGCAGCTCTCTGTTACGCAACGGATCCAGGCCAATTATCACGAGGTCGGTGCATTTTTATCTTTGGCACTTCGAGACGGGGGGAATCTGTTTCCAGCTTGGAAAACATCTTACACGCGGCTTGCCAGTGGAACAATGCGCGCGCAAGAGAGAGAGAGAGAGAGAGAGAGAGAGAGCGACGACCATGAAAGTGCTCCAGAGTCTAGCGCGAGCTGTCACGGGGTCCTCCACTTGTGGAGCTTAATGCAAATGATCGCATGGAACCTTTGCGGGATCCACGTCCGACCCTCCGGGCCGAGGACGACCGGGTCAACGAGGTCACCGGGCCTTTTTCCCGGAGAGAGAGCCGACCCAGCCTCTGGGTCACATCTCATTGGTTCGGGGGGAATCGGGGCCCTGTAATGAACTAAGTCGCAATAACTTGCGCAACCCTCCGAGGATTATATGCCACATTACGCTTGTCTGCTTGATGCAGTTTTGAAATAATAACAGAAACCCTTGATGGATGACACCAGATAATGAACAACATAGTGCAGGTGACGTGTTTACTACACCCTGTTCTGGCTCTGTGTAAACACTGGATTTTGGCAATGACAGGTACCTCACAGAAACATTGCAAAGCATGAACACACACCCTCCACTATTTATAGCTCCGTGGGCCTGGAATGCTTTGATTTGTCTTAGCGCCCACTGTTAAAGACGGGCTGCAGATATGTTTTCCTTTCTCTCCCCGTGATCTCTAATGACACCGGTTAATGCTTCCAAAAACAACCCAACGAAAAAACGCCCCAAATTACTTTAAGACGGGCCGGATTAAACACATGGTCTAACGGGTGCAACGAGTGATTAATTGTGATTGTTGAGGCTGAAATACAGTCAGTTGTTAAGAATGAAGCTGCGATGGGAAACGCTGAATGAGTTTACTTTGCTTTGACTACCAAATGTTGACTAGTAGTGCCTCCGTACTGTGCTGATACAGAGAGAGGTTGGAGTTATGAGATGCTGTATGGGATTGTAAAACCTGAACATGACGAATATTGTTTCATGGGATTGTTTCATACATCTGTGCTCGAAAGGGAAAAATTGATGAGGTCGTCGAGCACTTTTCCACTGGACTTAAGACACGTGAATTCGTTCTGCAAACATTCGAGAATCGATCAGAATCCTGTTACATAACGAGGCGGTTACATTATTCAGCGTGGATGTATGCAGTTTCCATGTTAATGGAACATATTAGTTCATTCATACAATTCGGAAAAAGGAGGAAAATGTTTTCCAGGGATCGCAAGTTGTGGCAGGAAGGAAACACGATTCCTTATTGCACAATGACATGCCAGCACGGCCCCGACTGAAATCCTGGCAGCAGCAGTCTGAGCAGCTCCAGCGCCGTTTGTCCAACATCTATCGAGAATTATGAAACACAACTTAAGTTAATTATGCTACTTTATCATTAAAAGATCAGCCACAGATTCCTGAATTGGGTGTTACACCTCCTTTAAAACACACTATGTTACATTACTTTATTAAATCCCGACACTTGGATGTTTGATGCTAAATGAAGCGGTTAACAAGTACAAATACATTTAGACATGTCATATCTAGTGATGGAGTAGGAGTAGATGAGCTTTTATCGCTTTTGAACTGGTTCATTTAACTTTTTTATGAAGAAAATTCCCAGATTAGACACACACATACATTTTAGAAAATATGCATATTAAATAAGCAGGCAGCTGGCTGTAGTGATATATTTAGTCCAGATATATGAATGGTATCAGTCTACACATCTAACTTTCTTCACTAAAGAGTTTTAAGAACGAATGCAAAGTAGAGAAGTACATTGTCCCAGAGAGCAGCTCAAACGACCCAAATGGAGGCAAAGGTCCACGCTTCAATTTGCCCCTCGAATTTCCTCGGAGCGTTTTCCATGAGACACAAAACATTGTATCATTTCCAGATCAAAGTTCCACTGCTTGGATTCAAAAGCTTAATCACACATGTGACACTTGGAAAACTGAAGGAGGGCAACGCTCTCTAACCCAGACAACTTTTACCTCAATGAGCTGTTTTTACAGTGATGGAAAAAAACTGCATGAACTTGGAAAAAAAAAAAAGGCGCTCTGAGTAAAAAAAGAAGAAAAAAAAAAAAACAGACGGAGGCTCAAACTCGGCCGTCTGGACACAGGCGGTTTTCCTTCTCTTAAGCGCGTGTCGCATTCATTTACTCATTCATAATTTGAGTTGCGTAAGAGTGCCGTAACAGTGGAGGAATTTACATCTGGTAGACGAGGCCGCTGGGTGGTGTTTCACCCCCAGAACGAAGGCTAATGCCACGGCAGTCACCTTGTTCACCCAACAGCCGAGAGCAAGCTCCCTCACTCAGACTAATCCATGTCTCAATCCCAAACAGATCCTCCGATTACCCCTCTCTCAAGTACACACTCTTGCCTAAGAAATGGCCTTGGATCAGCCACTGAGGCTACGCAGAAGGTTGAACACACATGCGATACAGGGAAAGGTGTTTTACTTTGTGGCGATGTTCACTGGATGTGTATCCAATTACTGAACGTTGTTGTGCATCTTGAAATAATTTCTGATGATGTCAGACATGCTCTGCGACAGGGAAACATATTTGTGTCGGCCACCTCAGAAGTTAGCATCGCATTGATTCCCCTGGCGAAAAGCCAACGGGGTTTTCCCACATGATTGTGAACAAACTCTGGTTTCTGTGTTGCATGTTGTGCTCAACAAGATAATCTTCACAAATTAACTCCATTTTGTGTGGGGTAATGCTAGCTCCAGAGGTAAAAAGCTAACGTAAGGCTACAAATGGACGACACCACCTTGAAGCTAAAGGCTAACTACTGCAAGATAATCTTCACAAATGAAGTCCGTATTGTGAGGCGTAAATGCTAGCTCCAGGAGTAAAAAGCTAACGTAAGGCTAGATATGGACGACACCACCTTGAAGCTAAAGGCTAACAACTGTTCATTGTGATGGCATTTAGTCGTCTTATTTAGCCACTTGTTAGCGAGCACCTTTTTAAGACACCTAAAAGCTTGAATGTGAACTTTGTGGGGCATCTACTAATTTATTTGGCACTGAAACAGTAACGTATAGTTCCACTTGGCTCCTCCGGCTGGCTTACTCTACAGCTTCCTCTCTCGGGCAACATGTCAACTTGATAATGTTAAAGCTGCTTCAACTAGCTGCTTCTTGACTGAAGCAAATGTATTCAGGATTGATTTTGGTTCTCGACTAGCTGAGGAACAACCTAACTGTATTCATACACATGTATATGTGATCACACTGTCAGTTCATCAGAACTACATGTTTGCTTTCCGGTCCAGAAGAAGCACATAACAATCATGTGTTCATAGTCACGGTTCAAACATCCCTTACACTACGACGTGTTGATGTTGCTGCATGATTTAAGGTGAACTTCCTCATTCCTCACATAGTTTTCACTCGTTATCTAACAGACCAGACGTGGCCGGGTCCTTTGATCTCTTCTCATTTTTAATGATGAAGTAACAAAGCTATTAATACACTTGACAACTACTTCGACATGACTCAGACATGTATAATGGATTTACTCACAGATTGTTTGCCAACACTGGAGTAAGGTCAGTGTGGGATTTAAAGTAACGTGAAGCAGTTCACCAGGACATGACGTCGGCTCCACTGCTATGAAATGTCCTCGTCCTCATTGCTGTACTGGATTTACTCAAAGAAGTTCCAGTCTGAGGATGTAGGAGCTGATATTGTTGCTGTTTTACTGATAATAAGGAGCATTATTTATTAATGATGTGAGATGTTTGCTTTATTTAGATTACATCTTTGATGGTGTTTTCTTTATTCCTTTAGTTTAGTTATTTTTTCTTCTTTATAATATTTAGTTCATTAGAATTGGCTCACACTGCGGCCACCTCTGGGCCTTATATTAGGCAGCTAGGTATAGGACCAGCATGCACCTGGGTGGATCTTTAGTTGTTTTGTTTTTTTTACCAGAGAGTCAGTGTTAGCCATCGTTTCTGTGTTTTTTAATTTGATTGCTTATTTTTTTTGGGATGACATAGAAACTTTGCGTTGGACAACGGACTCTCACGCCTGTACACACACAGCCACGAGGAATCAATAGTCCTTTAAGTTTGAAAGGGCCACTAGATGGGACTTAACAGTGTAAATGGTTCAGTGACCTTGTGCCACAATGCAAGCAACTGATGAAGTCATTTGTGGAAATGTAATGAAATACAAATGAAACATCAAAAGACTTGATGAGCACAGATGAATCCACAATGTCAGAATTCTTGGGACCTCATAACTTCTATTGCATTAGATAATATGACCTCATACTGGGGTCAGGCTATGTAGTGGTCTTGTTCAGCCTTTTTCTTTTCCAGTCAAGTGTCAGAAGATGCTGCAGATTTCCATTAGGAAATGGAAACGGATAGCAGCTTCTTCCCTCGGTGGGAACAATGGAATTCTCTATATTCCATGTTCTAAGGGCTAAATAACCATGGCCACTTCAAGTCACCATAAAAAAAAAACGCAGAAAGATTGTAAAGCTACCTGGTCTACATTTGAGAAGCTGAGGAAAGAGTGAGCTGACACAGAAAACTGGGTAAAATACATTTCACGTGTAGTCAAACTTCCGAGCTGTTCCCTCTCGCGCTCCTACAGTGTCCTACAGTCATTTCTTCATCCCTACAATGGAGTTCTTGTGTGCTACTGTCTGAGAGAAGCCGCAGAAATGCCTTGGCGCAGGACCCGGAGACGTCATGGATTCCTGAGTGTGGGGCTTTGCAGGAAAGCCCTGAGTCTCCGACATGGACCGGCTCCAGGTTTCCATGGCAAAGGCGCACAAACAGGAGGAAACACTGAGGGAATCCCGTTATTTTACAGCATTGGAGCATTATAAACACCCAGAGCGGGGAAGGAAGCCGCTCTTGATACACAAGTAATCCTTATAGAGCTCGAGGAAGGGGGACTTCATACCAGAACCGTTCCTGTAGCTGCTGCGGCTGCATGCTGGGGTTTCGTTTGTAAAAGAGAGTTTACGCGCAGCTGCTGTTTCGCAGCTTGAAGTTTTTCAACGTAAAGACATTCAGAGAGCTCTTTTTTTGTCTCTTTTCAGTATTTTTCAACTGAAGAGAGCTTCATCTGCTGTGATTTTTTTCGCGGAAATTATTTTTATTTTTTTTTGTTCGTTTTCGTATCCAGATGTTTAGAGAGACTTGGAGGCTGGCTCAGTACCACACCATGAGGTCGATGGATCAAGGTACTGCTGAAGTGTTGTGATTCATCTGGTAATCAAACCATTTGATTTCTAATTGCTGGAGTAGTTATAGCCCTGCGGGGTGTGGAAGTCTGTGATGATGTGAGCTGTGATGTCGTGTGTTAGTGGACTGTCCGGTAGTTTTTGGATGTTGACGTTTGGGTCGAGTTTGAGTTGATCCTCGCACGGCAGCGCGTGCCTCAACACCGGGAAGCGCTCAGACAGAAGCACATCATTTCATTTAATTAATGAGGAAATACTGTATTTCATCGGTGCCAATAGGAGCACCACGTTGGATATTAATACACACAACGGTTTAGTTATGACACGTTATCAAACTATGTCATCATATGTAAACAGACAGAGCTATTTCTACATTTTAAAGTGAGCTTACTTATATTGGTTGTGTGATGTGGTCCCAAGTTTGTCTTATAAGATTGAAATGTGGTCTTTACCCCAACGACTTTCTCCTCGATTACTCTCATTTTCATGATCTGGCTCATGTACACTTTTGACACTTCGGTTCATTTGTGTTGAGTATCCACAAATGATGCCTATAATCAATAACTGATGAATGGAGTTGAATCGCCACCAACGAAGATCAAAACATTGAAATTGAAAGTTTCCCATGGGCGCTGTGCGTCTGTTTGTTTTGCTGACTGAGCATGTGCTACTACAACAGGAAGGAACGCCCGAGTGTCTGCGCGGCGTCGTGCGTAATGGGGATTCCCTCAGGAGCGCATTCTTTACGAAGTGACGCATCTCATCTTATCTCCAGGTCTTCTGATTGATTTCATGATACCCAATCCACTCAGGGAACATGATGAGTCCACTACTACTACTACTACTACTACTACTACTACTACTACTACTACTACTACTACTACTACTACTACTACTACTACTACACACACACAACTGCACCCTATTTAAATGGATGGTGTAAGTCAGTTGTTGCGCAGGTGATGAGCCCAGTCAGCACCCTGCTGTGTCACTGTCACGTGTCAGACACCCGGGGGCAGCACCAGGCTGCGCTGTCTGTCAGGAGACTCGCAATAACCTGTTGATCTCATCCAAACTGCACTTAAGCTTTCTTTTCTTTCTTTCTTTCTTTCTCTCCCTCCTCTTTTTCGACGCGTAAACGGAGAGGAGAGGCGTGATCAGACACAGAGATGAACTCGAGCATTTATTGTGAAAAAATAGACCCGCCTTCATCTGAAAATAACCTCAGCGCGAGGCTGAAACAGGAAACCTGTCGCAGGCTCACGCGTTACGTTGACACTTGAGCAGGTCACAGCAGCGCCGCAGCACCTCCATCACGTCTCACGGTCGCTTCGCCTCGAGCTTGAAGGAGTCTTGGGGGGGGGGGGAAAAGACAGATGACCTCTTTTTACGACGACAAGGATTTGGAGGAAGAGCTCAGTCGAGTCAACTGCCCAGATGAGGATTTGGAGTTTGAGTACTTGTTTGAATATGAGCCACCTTGCAGCGACTTCGCTGCGGGAGATCAAGGTTTGTCCGGAGCTCGTTGGCAAACTTGAGTTGACTCCTTTCTGCCTCTCTCGGTCATGTCAAGGCTCAAACTTAATGGGCTTTCATTCCTTTGTATTCACGTGAATGCAGAGGAACATCAGGAAGTCAATGTGACATGCATGTTGATGGGCTTCTGACTTGTGGATGTGAGAGATGATGTCAACATGAGGAGGCTTTTTTTGGGGGGGCTGAAAG
The DNA here is from genome assembly GCF_023055335.1 of Clinocottus analis. Lineage (NCBI taxonomy): Eukaryota > Metazoa > Chordata > Actinopteri > Perciformes > Cottidae > Clinocottus > Clinocottus analis. The sequence continues at coordinate 22,215,866 of NW_027176153.1, read as the reverse complement.
ATGTGCTTTTGAAACCATTTGATTTTGATTTTAGAGAGGGTGCACAATAGTATCTGTGATGAATTGAGAGAAAAAAATGCTGTTATACTTAGTAATAATGAAAATGAATCTGTTGTGATGAGATTTCCTCTTCCCTCCCGTGCAGATGATCCCAACCTCGCGCCTCACAAAGTCCTCGGCCCTGAGTCGGAGCAGGCTTTCCGTCTGGAGGAGGCCTCCCCTTACGGCATCAAGTCCTGCAGTCCCTCCTACGGTGACCACAACACTGAGCTCCTCTCGGGCTATGAGAACCAGGAGGCCAGACACTACCTGGACAATACCCGGCCTGCGGGCCTGGCCCTGAGCCCGCGGATCGAAATCACCCCGTCCCGTGAGCACTACCACCACGGCCGGGACTCCCTGCAGAACCACCACCTGAACATTAGCCCGAGGCCCACCCTCGCCGTGCCTGGCCACGAGAACCAATCGTACCGCGAGCCCCAGTGCCTGAGTCCCGCCAGCAGCAACTCCTCCGCCAGCTGGCACTCGGAGAGCTACTCCCCCTGGGCGTCTCCTTGCGTGTCCCCGAGCAGCGGCCAGAACACCGGCGACCTGTGCCCCAGGTTACAGAACATCCACGCTGGCTCCCCGCGCACCTCCCCCGGCACCTCCCCGCGCACCAGCCTAGCCGAGGACGGCTGCCTGGGCGCCCGCTCGCCCTCCTCCGGGCCCGGCTCCCGCTCGGCCTCCCCGCAGGGCAAGCGCACCTACGACATGTACAGGAATCCGGGCTTGGTCCCGGGGCACCGCTCCCGCAGTCCCTCCCCTCACAGCGGCCACGAAGAGCACAACATCGGCGGCCACTACACACACAACAGCCTCGCCGACGCCATTAATGGCTTCGGCGCCGGGCAGCCGGGCCTGGTGCCCACTAAAATAGTCAAGACGTCAAACCAGGTTTACACTCTGTACCCAGAGAACCACGCGGAAGGGAACTACTTGGTGTCCTGCGACCAGGACGTCAAAAACAAACCTGCCGCTGAGCCCTTCTTTGTCATCCCCCCAATCTGGTCCAAGCCGCTGGTTTCCAGCATCTGCAGGTAAACTATAGCAGGAAGGTCAGGGGGTCTGTTTCTCAAGGTTAACACAATCCACAAAAAGACCCATTCCATCTTCTAAGAGCATCACTTTGAATGATTTCCCGTTATTCATACTCTTTCTGCCCCGTAGCATCCCCGTGGCGTCTCTCCCGCCGCTGGAATGGCCGATGCCCAGACGCACGGACCAGTACGAGCTCCACATCGAGGTGCAGCCCAAACCGCACCACAGGGCTCACTACGAGACCGAGGGGAGCCGGGGCGCAGTCAAAGCCCCCACGGGAGGACATCCTATTGTGCAGGTACGGCCCCCCGAAAACGAGGACGGGAGTGAACAAAAGCGCTTCAAAGTCATTGAAGCTCCAACACAGTTTTCACAGTTAACACTTCAACGCTGCAAAGTGGTGAGCAACCACACGAAGACACGCCGTCAGGTTTGACCAGTAAATTACTGTAACCTTCCAGTTTGGGAGCCTGAGGCGGCCCCCACGATGCGATGGCGTGCATAATGGTATTTCCTACTCATTATGCACTCAGCGGTGGTGTTGTTGCCCTGGGCCAGCTGTATGAAAATGACTCAATGTGAGTTCCTCTGGCTTTTTTCTCATCGCACCTTTTTTCTTATTTCTCACTTTCTAAAACAAATCATTAAAGCATGCCCCCCCCCCCCCAGACATATGACACACTGTAACCGCCCTGTAGCCTCATGAAAAGCCTCGCAACTGAACTCGGGTCAGTGAGCAACAACCAAGCTTCTTTTTTTTTTCTTCTTCTTCTGCCTCCCGGCTTAAAATAGTTTGCCGTTGTGCGCCCTCGCCCCCACGGTTTTTACACCACACAAACAGGCCTGTGTTCGTGTTGTCCCCGACTTCCTCTTACACACTGGTTTGTTGACTGCGTGGGTCTCGTATATATTAAGACGCTGACTTAAAGTGTTGAAACACTCTCCAGACACGTGTAAAAGAAAATGAATGGTGCCTGTGGTTGAGGTAATTGTAGAGAGGGGGTGAAAAGGAAAGTCTGCTAATATTTCTCAGTCACAACATGGATTTCAGACGCAGCGTGTCGAAAATTAGCCGTGACACACTTGTGGCTCGCCGTGCGGTCCGAGAATAGGTTCGACTTCCCTTCCTCTGTGTTACTGTGGCAACATCTCGAAGCTTGTTTTCCTGTCGGTTGATAGTCGGGTCTTGTTGGAAATATAAAGCTTCTCTCTCGCTTCTTTTCCATTTTCTGCCCATCCCTAAAAACAAAAAAACAAAAAAAGGCCTCACCCTGAGGTCAGTTCTGCCTGGTTTGCCCGGCCAATCAGATGGTCAGGCCTGGCTAGCCACCGCTGCACTCCTTCACCTCGTCTTTCCATCCTCTTCTCCTCCTTCGTCTCCCTCTGTTTTTCCTCCTTCCTCCCTTCTTCTCCCTCTCTCTCTCTCTCTCTCTCGTACCCTCCACTTTACTTTTCCTACACTGCTTTCTGTCATGACTCACTGCTCCTGCCACTGCCATGACAACTCACCACCGCTCACATGGCCTGTTGAGTGTTTGCAGTCAGCTTCCTCTGTTTCACCCCCGAGTGTCAGCTACCTGCGTTATACGCCGCCGGCGTGCTCGTTCACGTTGCCGTCGCTTCCAGCTCACATCCAGCAGCTGCTGCGGGATTACATCCAGTCAGGATTTCTAAAATGTGACGGATGGATGCTGTGTGTATTGTTTTTTTCTTCCTGACCACAATGAAAATAATAAATACCAGTGGGGAAAAATACCTTTTTAAATAAACTGGTTATTTCCCAGGAATTGAGAGTAACTGCAGCATCACTTTCTACAGTTAAAATAGTCTTTAAAAGAAGTAACATGCCGTGTTTGTGCGGCCCCTGTGCAACCGCTTCATGGTGATGTGTTATCTTAAAGGTTATGCACAACACTGTTTGCACAAAAACAGCATTTAGATGCTTTGTGGTTTTTGCAGGTTTCCTCAGGAGGCACTCTGAGGTTAAAAGTAACATCTCTCTCTCTATCTCTCTATCTCCAGTTCACAGCTCCACCTATCTCAATACTTCCATGCCACATGTGTCAGTCAGGCTGGAGGTTTAGGACGCCTTCAGTCAGGACTCTTCTAGTCGTGAACGAGCACAAGGCCGTATAGGATGTGAGCTCTCTCTGCTGGTTTCTGTTTAAGGCTGCAGAAAGAAGACTTGTGCGTTTACACGTGGGTCTGACTCTGATTAGTCACCTCTGGGGGGGGGAAACCACATCTGGAAAGGGAGAGTTAGAACAGGCGGCTATGGGGAAAATCAACCACTTTAAAGTGATTTCAGTCATACGGGTTTCTCTGTCGGTTCGCAAGTGATTTTTTTTTTCTTCTCTTTTTGTGTGTCTGCAGTTACACGGCTACAGAGGCAAGGAGCCACTCGGCCTGCAGATTTTCATCGGCACAGCCGACGAGCGCATCCTCAAGCCCCACGCCTTCTATCAAGTCCACCGCATCACCGGTAAAACCGTCACAACCACCAGCTACGAGAAGGTCATCCACGGCACCAAAGTCCTCGAGATCCCGCTGGAGCCGAAGAACAACATGAGAGCCATGTGAGGACTGAATGAGGATTCATGAATTACTACTAACCGTCTCCGTTGTCAGGTTTTTTTTTTTGCTCACACGTTCGTCGTTCTTCTCACAGAATCGATTGCGCCGGGATCCTGAAGCTCAGGAACGCCGACATCGAGCTGCGGAAGGGCGAGACGGACGTCGGTCGGAAAAACACCCGCGTTCGCCTCGTGTTCCGCGTGCACATACCTCAGCCCGGAGGACAGCACGTCTCTCTCCAAGTGGCCTCGCATCCCATCGAGTGCTGTAAGCCGCTGCTCGACAAACGCTTTTGTGATGTGCTTTGAAACTCTTTGCAAACTGTGGAACCAATTTTGGCTCCAGACCTCTTTTTCCCTGTGTTTGAGTCGTCGTAGGAACCCTAAATTAATTACAATACTTGTGTTTATTGTATGTATTTGTTTAGCAAAGTCTTGCTGAAAAATGTATAGATGTAAAAAAAAATCTATTTTAAAAGATATTTTGATCGTCACTATGAACATCCAGCATGATATGAGCCAGATTCCCCAAAAATGCCTCCTGGAGCGGTCAATAAGACACCTTTATGGAAAGATTAGGACCTAAAGAATCAGAATCTGCAACAAAAATCACAATAAAACAAAGCCTTGGCCTGTTATAAAGAAGTTTCAGTCAAAAAACTGTGTCGTTCGGTTCGAAAATGGAAAAATATTACGTATTTTATGCCAAAAGACTGTCTGAATGGGGCATGCTGGGACTTAAAATGGGCGTGGGAGGATTTTCGCACGGTTTCCAAAAGGTATTTTGAAAAAAATGCTTTGATTTCGTGAAGGATTTATGAATTATATGAACATATGCTTCACTTTGAGGTCCAACTGCTGATGTTTTTTATCAGTTGCCAAAACTTTATTCAGAATAAATCTATATATAAAAAAAGAGGAACCCGCATTCAAATGAGTTTGGAACTTGTCAGATAGTCCAAAGTCCTGCACACAAAGATGTCTTTATGCAACCAGGGTCCAGTAGGTGGGCGCTGTGTGTGTGTGTGTATGTGTGTGTGTGTGTGTGTGTGTGTGTGTGTCACTGTATCTGTTTGCATGTGTGCAGTAGTAAAGTCTGTGTTTGGGTACATCAGTGCATGTGTACACAGCGTTATTAAAGCCCCTGGTGTAATCAAAACTCAAACAAGAGGGCCCTTTATCTGGCTTTGACTAACAGCCTGGTCCAGAAACAACATTCATCATATCATGATGGGCGTAAAATCCAATATGCTCCTTTTTAAATTGTAAAAAAAAAAGACATTTATGACGCAGTTTCCTCATCTGTTTTCCCCCGATCACATCGAGGGGCAGAACAACCGGTATTACCCGTCTGTCTCTGCGAGTAGAATCGTTGCGTCGGTGAAAAAGCAATCGAGTGTAAAAGTTGCTCGCGGTGACACACCTGTGACACATCTGTCAGGCCCGTTGATAAGCAGACTGTTCAGGGATGTTGTGTTTGAGGAGGCGACCCCTCTCCCCTCCCCCCTCCCCTCCCCGGCTGGTGTCATCCACTTTCTTTCATCCGCTCGTGGTGCAAAACCTGCTCAAAGGTCACCCCCATTGTTTGTCGACACCTCGGCTCGCCTCAGTGAGTGTGGAGTTGACAAAAAGGTGCAACATGAGGAAGTGCTACTGGCATAACACTCCTATATTCAAACTGTACTCCTTTTCCATCAGATGCAAACAGAATTGATTGATTCCCACCAGACAAAAAAAAAAGACAATTCAACAAAAGGTTTTTGGCAAACTACTACAACTGATTATCAAAATAGTTGCCATGTTATTTTTCTGTTAATCAATTCATAATTTCAGCTCTACTTGTGGTAAAAACGTGTTTACGTGCTCAACATTCTCCTTCCGTGAGTGTGTGTGTGTGTGTGTGTGTGTACATGTAACACAGCGCCCCTCTTTGTGTCCCGGCAGCCCAGCGCTCGGCACACGAGCTTCCCATGGTGGAGAAGCAGGACATGGACAGCTGCTCCGTTCTGGGCGGCCAGCAGATGATCCTGACCGGGCAAAACTTCAGCTCCGATTCCAAGGTCATTTTTTTGGAGAAAGCCCAGGGTGAGTGGCGTCCAAATCGCCGGCATCACAAACAACCCGCGGGAGAGTCGCATGCTCTATTTAAACAGTGTTTGACAGGCTTTTGGAGACGCACATTTATAAAACCTGTTCTGCTTTCATGCATCTGTTAAGCTCTGCTACACCATGTCACAGTCACACCATCACACACAAGCGTGAACAATGACTCATGGGTATCCGTGTCTGTGCATAACACATTCAAAAGCGTTCACATTTCACCACCATCATTGTATAGCTGGAGCCACACGAGTTATTTGCATGATCCCAATGATAACACTGCAGTCTCACTTCCCTTTGTCCTGTCCTTCCTCCCTGTCTACTACGACGTGTTATCACAACTGAGACGAGCCTTTTTGTTGTGTGATTAATAGCTCTGTGCGTCACGTGACATGCCACATGTGTGTTGATGCATCTGGTTGAAACTGGATGGAAGGAGAAGGATTTATGGTCCGTCAATGGCAGTGAAATATGTTGTATTATGTAATGTTAGGTCGTTTCAAAGGTGAACAGTTGTGCTAAACTACTTGTCTGATATTGTGACTCACTGACTCCACTTCTGCTGGAGAGCTTTGCTTTCTCAAGGCTCACGCTACCTCCGCTAAAAGTTAGGCCCTGGCTACTTTCTCCCCCCCCCCCCCCCCTCTTCTCCGGGGTTCCCTGCCGACGTGTTACGACACACCACAGTAATGGATAGTAAGACACAGGCGGAAAAAAAAGAAACCTTACGCGGAGGGGTCTCCATTGTTTTGGAGAGTTTGTGTATGACACAAAGTTCTGGACCGTTGCATCTGTGAAATCTCTCTGGACGAGAGACAGCTGCCTCTGGCCGGAGCTCCCTTGGCTTCCCATGCTTTGGCCGGGGGAAGGGTTGTACGCAGCGAAGGAAAGCTGCCACGGCCGAGCCAAGCCTGCCCGGGCTCTCCCTCCAGTTCCTCCCCTCGCACACACAAGAGTCGGGGTATCCCTGAGAGTAGAATTGCAACAAAACGCAAACAAACGCAAACGCCAAGAAAGCAGTAGTCATCACGTTTTGCAGGACGTGGAGAGAGTTGATCATGAAAATAAAGTTCAGAAGAGAAGTTGGCAAAGTGTGTGGAATCCCCCTTTTCTCCTGCTGACTCATTGAAGCCATGTGTTTTTAATTTGACAGAGGGTTTCCCACCTACAGTAACAGCCAAGCTGAACTCCCCGCAGCATGTGTCGCAGCATCGGGGCATACGGAGTTTACATTTTCGAGCACATTTAGCTTCATATGTTTTTTCAGCTAAACAAGCGCTTGGGTTTAATCTGATGAAGAGTTACGTAACATTTCACAAACCGCAATCGTGACAGACATGAAGCAGAGCGAGGCCTGCGGTTCTCACCGCATCCGAGCCAATGATGTGTGTCCGTCGCTGCTGCGCTCCTCTTTCTGATTGGTGGAAGGCGCCCACGTGGTCGCGTTAACGCTGCAGACCATCTCTAACCTTCAGCTGTGTGAGAGGGAGTTGTTTTAAAAGCGATATCATGGACATGCACAAAGAGGCCTTTTCTGTCTACGTGAACTTTGAATGAATTGTTGCCAGACAGACGTTATGCTGGATTCACATCTACGGTGTTTAACTGTGTTCACATTAGTGAAATATAATGAACTAGTGTTTTTGGAAAACACAAAGACAGAATAAAGGTTTTTCTTGAATGCTTGGGAATCAGAATTTTCCAAATTTTCTGTCACGCCCCACTTTGGAGGAAGCAAAATGTTCGGGCCCCAACAACATGGAACAAAATGGTCCAACTTATTGAGACGCCTCCATCCGTGTTTTTTTAATGAATAGATTAAAGAAAATGTAAATCCCTTTCAAGTCAACCAGATTGCTCCATCTGACAAGAACTAATAGCATGTGCAATCACTTTGTTAAAACAATGCAAATAAAGTTATATATGTGCAAAAAAACCCCTCATATTTGGCAAAAAAGATGAGCAAGGAAGCCGGTTGGATCCCTGTTTTCTCCCCATAGTTTCATGTTGAAGTGTCCTTGAGCAAGGCACTGAAGCCCCAGAGCTTCACAGCAGCACAAAGCTTCTTCATTACTAAGGATGGTGACATGCAGAGAATAATTCCCCCACTGTGGGATTAATAAAGGATTATTTTAAAAAAAAAAGAAAAAGTTTTTTGATTTTTTTTAAAAAATCTGCATCTCCCCCCCTGCGTCCCACCTGTAATACCTCCGCGCCCCACTAGAGGGTCGCGCCCCACCGTTTGAGAACGACTGGTCTTGTGCATCTTGAAACAATCGACCTTACTTACTTCCCTGCAGAGTTAATTACCACATTGTCTAAGACTCGTTTTTCTCTCTTCTCTCTTCCATCTAGATGGGCAGCAAATCTGGGAAATGGAAGCAACAGTGGACAAAGACAAGAGCCAGCCTGTAAGTGTCAATTAGAACAGTTTCTTGAACACACCCTGTAAAAAGCGCTAAGAGAGTCAATTGTCCTGATTCAGTGGTTCAGTTCCAACACATAACTGAGCGCTGTCTTGCAGAGCATGCTGTTTGTGGAAGTGCCGTCATACCGAGACTCGTCTGTCTGCCATTCTGCCAAAGTGAACTTCTACGTCATTAATGGCAAGAGGAAGCGCAGCCAGCCGCAGCATTTCTCCTACACGCCGCTGTCATGTAAGAATGCTGCTCGGCTCTTTGTGCGATGCTTCGTGTGGGGATGTACAGAAGCCATTATCATTGTTAGAACATAGAAAATCTTCCTCATCAATTTCCCTCAGACTCTTAACGGCTATATCTTTTTTTTTTCTCAGCTCCATCCATCAAGACGGAGCCCATAGATGAATATGAAGCGGACCACATGGGGTTCACCGTGCCTCAGATCTTGGGCTTATCCCCCCATTCCTACTACCACAACCCGCGCGGCGTCCTTCATCCAGACAACGGCCTGGTCTCCAGCATGGCCTCCTGCCAGCGCCTCAGCTCCAGCCTCCCGAGCCCAGACGCCCGTTTCCAGCAGCAGAGCGCGGCCATCGTGTACTCCCGCGGGGGGAAGAGTCTGAGCGGCGGCCCCGGCCTTTACCAGCAGACCGCCGGGTTGATGCCGGACCCCCACCGGTCGGTGCTGGTCCACACGGGCTCCCCGGCTCAGTCCGCGGGTCCCCTCGGTGCGGGCCAGCACCCTTCCATCATCCAGTTCTCCCCCACGAACCACCACCTGCTCCGGGGAGGTGACCCTCAACCTCTCGCCGACCCGCTGCCCGACAACCAGCAGATCATCTACTGCGATGGCTACTCCCCGCAGGCCGCCGCCGCCGCCGCCAACTCGCCCACATCCCCCCAGGCCCAGACGGCGGCGACCCACGCACAGCACTACCCCACCGTCATCCAGCAGCAGCAGCAGCAGCAGCCGTACGCGCAGAAGGAGCAGCAGAAAGGCCGCAATCCGCCCGGCGCCGAGCAGATGGAGGAGGCGCCGGGAGACGGTCAGAGGAGGGTGACGGTCAAGGAGGAGAACTTGGACCAGGCCTACCTAGATGATGGTGAGTGTAAGTTCATGCTTTTATACTCTGCGTGAGTGGCGGGCAGCTTGTTGTGGTCACAGTGTGTGTCTTTATCAGCTAAATGGTGTGAGTAGGGGAGAAGGAAAAAAAAGAAGCAGGAAAACAAGTCACGGATACGTGGAATTTTCTCTCTGTCGAAAAAGATGGATGATAAGAAAATTTGACTTTTCCGAAGAACAATTCAAGGATATTTACAGTGTGATCTACGTGCTATAGTATCCCTCTGATGTGAGCCAACAGAAAGAGCTCACACTGTTAAAACAATCCCCGCCAGGAGGTGCAGTTATGTTCCACTCAAGGTGGAAATAACAGGGATTATGAGTCATGTGTTTATACTTACTCTTGTCAACCCCATTAACCCTCTGACAGAATTAATGTCAGGCCAACATCCAGCCGCGGGCATGAGGTTGAACCTCTTCTTTAGTTTGGGAGTTTAAAAGGTTCTCCAAACTATATTGTGTTTAATCTCAAGCGCGTGTCAGGTCTGATTCTCGCTCTATCGGGCCCTGGGCTCCGCCTGGCAGGAAATGAGATTATTTTTTTAATATCTCACGTTAAAGACAGAGCGAGCGAGAGGGAGGGAGTTAGCAAAAAAACTGTCACTCGGCGGCTGGCCGCCTGGACATGTTGACACTGTTATGAAGTGAAAAACAACTTCCATGGCAACCATTGTCAAACAGTGGAACGGGGCTGCCTGGGAGAGCTGGGGAAAGCCTCTTTGTTTGTTATAGTTGGACGGCGCTTCTCCTTGGCCTTGCGCCCCTCGATTCTGTGGGGGAACCCACCAGAGGATTAGCTTTTTTTCCGACCACGGGATTCTGCCAATCTGGCACAAGAAATTCCTATTTGCAGCTGCTCTCCTCCAGAAGACGACGGCTGATCCCTGCAAGATAGCAGGGGAGGGCGGAGGGTAGTTTTTTCAGGAAAAGGGAAGGGGCTGCTGTGTGTGTGTGTGTGTGTGTGTGGGTTTCAATGGAAAAAATGAAACGAAGAAAAAAGGGCCAATGGAATTTGTGTTTTTTGGATGGAACTTGCAGGGTTTCCCTCCACAGTAAACAGCAACAGGGCTGCGAGTCGGTGAATTAACACAGAGTCAGAGGAACAGTCGAACTGTTTGATCCTCCCATCATCAAGACTTGATGACCGCCAGTCAGCTTTGCCAGGTTCCTTTGCATCTTTGTTTAATTATAGTTTGTATTTTAAATAGCCCCACTATCTTTCCAAAGAACTGCAGGAGATTTTTTTGCATTATTTTTAAACTACAATATAATGATTCCTCTATAATACCACATCCCTGAATGTTTAACCTGTAGAAAACTGTGGAACCAATTTTGTCTCCAGGCTTCCTTTTTTCTCTGTGTTTGAGTCATCGTAGGAACCCCAAATTAAGTCCAATACTTGTGTTTATTGTATGTATTTGTTCAGCAAAGTCTTGGGGAAAAAAAGTGTATCTGCAAAAAAAAAAATCACTTTTAAAAGATATTTTGATCGTAAGTTTGAACATCCAGCATGATATGAGCCAGATTCCCCAAAAATGCCTCCTCGAGCGGTCAATAAGACACCTTTTTGGAAAGATTAGGACCTAAAGAATCAGAATCCGCAACAAAAATCACAATGAAACAAAGCCTTGGTCTGTTAGGAAGGAGTTTCAGTCAGAAAACTGGGTCGCTTGGTTCAAAAATGGAAAAATATTACGTATTTTATGCCAAAAGATTGTCTGAATTGAGCATGCTGGGACTTAAAATTGGCACGGGAGGTTTTTCGCGCAGTTTACAAAAGATTAAAGTGCATAATGCCGGATAGTCTGCTGCATTTTATCAACGCTTTAGTGATGAAAATAAAGGGGGACTTCCCGATATGTATATATAAAAAAGTGAGAAGATAAGAGAGCCAAAAAAAAATCCCATCTATGTGCGACTCCAAAATGTAAGTCATTTAAGTAGCGACCATCAAACACATCTTTACGAAAGTGAGATTGTCAACATTGCTCATAGAGACGTGTTTCAGTCTGTTGTCATTTGTGAAAACGGGGGACGCCACATCCTGGCATCGTCACAGTGCTGTGGTGGATAACCGTCTCATCTGAACACGCTAGAACTGTGTCAACTTTAGTCAAGAGTGTTAACTGAAAGTCAGGCATTTCATTTTCTGCCCAAACTTGACTCATAATCTCCCACACACAAGTTCCCATGCCTCCTGTTGGTGCTCAAACAATAGACAGTCTGTTGATGGATAACTAAATAAAAAATATCAATCTATTCAGCGAAAAAGATACCCCCATGTGGGGGAGTCTGCCTTTTGCCTTCGGACCACAAAGGTCAAGAACATCCAGCGTGTCTCACATAGTTTGTTGAAAACAGTGAAAGAGCCTCTGGCATAGTCTCCAAAGGCTGCGAGTGACAGATTTAGTGGGTGTGGAATAAAGCCCAGAGGCAGTGGAGCAGGTGAAATGGTTCCAGCAGGTAGAGATCGGGGGCGGGAGAGATAAAGCACACAGCAACCGCCTTGGCGGACACGCATTAGTCTCAGCTCACTTCCATCCCATTTGAAAAGGCTTGATCAAATACGCGGCTTCGCTACAAGCGCAGTGATGACAACTGCTCTAAAGCCATCAGTCACCTCAGGGAGTTTGCTCATGCGTGTAGATTTTTGTCGGCCTAAAACGATTCTCACGGGACCGTATGTACAGGGCGCTGTCATCGGTGCTCTCCGTACCGTGAAGAGATCTCGAGCCGGGAGGTAAAAGGTTCGATCCCTCCTTCCAGCTGTCCGCACATTGAAGTGTTGAGTGAGCAAGACGCTGAACTCCAAAGGTCAAATTTCTACTACGTACTGTACCTTTTTATGTATATGACGATTCTAATGAAGTCTAAAGTGTATCAGCATAGCTAAAAAACACTAAACGGAGAGTAGTACAGGTCAGGGCTGATGGGAATGGCATTAATATTACAACCCAAATATTGACCTGTAGGTGGGGTCAGATAAAAAGTGAAAATGTATGAAATTCATCCGGACTGGAATATAAATGTGTGTGCCCAATATTACAACAATCTAGCCAAGAGCTGTTGAGACCCAAAACAACATTTAGTTTCATCAAACAAAGAAAAAAAAGCTCACTGAGCATTCGCGGAGGTTTCTTCTCTGGTATTTGACGTAGCGCTGACGCGGCCTTTCTCGCCACCTACTGGCCCGGCGAGCGTTTAGAGCTGTACCGTGTACGCATATATCTCGTAAAACGAAGATTGAGCCAGTGCCGTTGCGATAGCCATTTTGGTGCCTTCAGCGTAACTTAAACATGGACTTAACTGAAAGAGACGCGCGGGCATCATCTCGCAGTTTCTCGCTGTACTCGTGTAGACGGGGCCCGACTCCCTAAAGCCTCATTTTAACTTCACAATACATGTACGCACTGAGATGGATACATCTTCCATTGGACTGGTATAAGAAACAAATCTCTTCTCAGTCGGTGTAGAAATAATCAAGAACAGCAGCAACCGACAACACTTTTTAAATACGAGTGTGTCAGCAGTGTTTGAAGACGATCAATGAAAACGTGAGCGCTCACACACCGTAACACTTGATAGATTAGTAGTGATTAGCTGACTTTACTTTCTCTTTCCAGCTTCAGGCCGTCTTTACAATCCCTCGTTAGCTCCGAACGGACGGCGCGTCCTTCAACGCACAAACACATACACTGTAGTATCATGCAAATAGTTGCAGACACGCAAACGCACACATTCCAGCTCGCTCGCAGCAGGCGGTGTGCAGCGACTGAGTCAGCTACTGTACAGGGTCTCTCTCTCTCTCTCTCTCTCTCTCTCTCTCTCTCTGTCTGTGTCTCTCTCCTCTCACAGCCGGTCGGTAAACAGAGCAGCTCATTGGTGCAGAACTCAGGAGCCAGACACCTAGCTATTGAACAAACTGGCCCGAGTGTTCCCCGGGCCAGCCTCAAATAGCCGCTCCGTGCCAACCCTTCATTAGATCCAGTAAAGCCCCCACTGTGTGTTGCCCCACTGTGGCGCTTCTGCTGCTTCTCTGAGCTTTTTTTTTTTTTTTTTATGCTCAGGAAAAATCCTGTGGCACCGTTGGGGAGATGAAAGTTCCTTTAAGGCATTGGGTGTCAGAGGGAATTCTACTACAGACTAAAATAAACAGGGACGCTGATGGTGTGACGACAGCAGAGCACCCAGTTTGGCCGCCGCTGTGTTTTTTTGCAACCCCTCTGATTTTGCTCTGGCTATAAAATGTGCTCAGTGTTGAGCCGCTGTAATGGCTTGTTTCTCTTTCACATCTGCAAATGATCAGATAGAAAGAGAGACAGACAAAGATTGGTTTGTTGGATGGAAGAGAATATATGTCTCGTAGCTTAATTTGGTTTCATAACACTGCATCATTTCAATTAAGAGTAATATTTTCTCTCCAGGATCAAATGGGTCCAAATGCTTTTATTTGAGCTCCTAACAGCTAGTCTTTGAAAAAAAAAAAAAATGGCGTCACCTTGCAAGTTAAATGTTTCAGCTTGTTTTGTGGCAAACCGTTCTGCCCTCAACAGTCTCCCATCTGCTTAGCGATGGTGTGTGTGGGTTCGGCGGTGTCTGCTTTCATTCCACATGTGTTTTAATAGTTGCACCCTTTGCCTCGCCAGCAGGGCTTTAAATAGAGGGAACACGAGTAAACTGAATAAAGTCCCTCAATCTCTTAAAATCAGGCAGCGACATTCAGTATCTTTGAACAGATTCTTTCAATGGTGACTGTCGTTGATAGCTTCACGGTTTTCGTCTTTCATTCATACTTTTGAGGTTTAGGGGAATGGTTTGACTTATTAGCCTTTTTACCAATAGTTAGAACAGATAAGATGATTGATGCGGTCTCATCGTAGTCCATTGAAAATGAAGCTACAGACCAAAGCTAATTAGCAGAGCATAGCTTAACTTAGCTTTGCATAAAGATTGGAAATGGAGTAAACAGCTAGACTTACAAAAACCTTTCAAACTTACTAATAAATACATTAGGTTTTGTTGGTTTCCTTACGAAAAACCAACCAGGTTAGCCTTTTCCCCTCATTTTCAGTCTTGATGGTAAGCTAAGATAATTTGCTTAGTTTAGCGAATTAGCTAAGCTTACAGCTGTGTGCTGTAGCTTCATAATATAAACATACTATGTACTTTTAATAAGCGGATCTTCTGATCTAACTCATGGCGAGACAGCAAAGGAACTAGAACATCTTTTTAAAGGTTAATACACAACACAAAAGTTGTACGGCACTAACATACGGCATTAATGTTTTTACAAACTGCTAATGATACTAATATTCAGATTTGAACATTTTGAACTTTAGTTGAATAACCCCATCCCGTTACCGTGGTTACAAAAGCCCGTGCACAATATGCTCTGCAATGTCTTGTGTACAGGCAAAAAGCTTTTTTGGCCCACATTGAAATACTTCTATTACTCATCGACCCTAATGAGTTCCCCGAGGCATGGTGGAAGCGGTGGCACCAGCTTATAATGTCTCCAAGTGCCAGTGTACACACACACACACACACACACACACAGTAGGCTCGCGGGCCTGGGCTCCCCCGATAAACACAGCTCCACACAGACAGTGTGGCATATCTGCAGAGATGACATCGACAGTCCTTTCCCGCTGAATGCAGAAGTACTTGATGAAAGTGTGACATCGTGACTGTGTTTAAACAGTCACAGGTAGTTACACTTCCTCTTCGCGTCACTTCTCGGCTGTCGGCGACTGTTTTATTCCCACGTACACAACAGAGCTTCACATACTTGCATATTGGCAGATATAACTTTTTGTTGTTATATTTTCAATGCACTACATCGGTTTCACGCCACCTTGATTCTATTTTTGGAACCATGACACCGAAAGTTTCCATTTCAACCATCCTCTTTTGTTGATGTAGATACACACACACACACACACACACACACACACACACACACACACACACACACTTTGAAAGATCCGAGCAACAGGGAGTTATCACTTATAGGCGCTAGCATAGCTCTACCTCTGGTGGTTACTCCACATTAATGCAGCCTGTATCCATCCTCCATCAAGACAACGCACACGAGTGTCAATCAGACCTTAAGGTATAGGTCGACAGTATTTCAGTTATATAATCAATTTCACTTTCTGATGTTGGCTGTTTTAACAGTATTTTAGGATGTTTTGGTTAAATTGTTCGAATCAATCCAGTCACTGTTTAACATCCTTCTCTTTCTTTGCTTTACAGTGAATGAGATCATAAGCAAGGACCTGACGGGCGTTCAGGCCAGCGGACAGACATAGAGGACGGAGCCGAGCAGGAAATTACAACATACCCCCATCCTCACCCTCCAACACACACACACACACACACACACACACACACACATACACATGTACACACACACACACACACACAGACATGGTCTTCAGCCTTCCATGGAGGTGACGCACATCCACCAACAATCAGACCTTCTCTTCCTCATTTTTTTCTTTAGCGACAGAGGAATAAATATTAGCTCCCGGCTGCTGTGTTTGCTTTTGGATGTTTTTAGGCAATAAACAGCTTAATTTGGCAAACAGAAGAATTCATTTGACCCATAAACGTCTGCCACAATCAACCCAGAAGGTCTCTAAA
This sequence comes from Clinocottus analis, assembly GCF_023055335.1. NCBI lineage: Eukaryota > Metazoa > Chordata > Actinopteri > Perciformes > Cottidae > Clinocottus > Clinocottus analis. The sequence continues at coordinate 22,199,925 of NW_027176153.1, read as the reverse complement.
AACACTGAAACAACAGGTGACTGTGCCTTATTTTGTTGACTTGTTGTTGACTTTAGATGCAGTTTGCGTTCCAGAGGAATAGCGATAAAATGAAACAAAGCATTCGCCATACTGTTCAGGTTCTGACCTCACACCGGTTTGCCTCTCACATGTGTGCCTCATACTGGTGAATGACAGTTGTGTAGCATGCAGCAGTTCAAATTGACAGATTTTCTATTTCAAGTGAATTGGTTGGTCAATAGCTTGATTTTTGCTCCAAAGATTCAGCCCAAATATTATATATCAAATATGTCATGTGGCCAAAAAGCTTGCCATCTTGTTTTGTTTCATTCTCCTTTGCACAAAATGCGTTGATTGTTTGACTTCATATGCAGTTTTTACATGAAAAGATTGTCTCGAGCTTGAAAGCGGATCATCTCATTGTTAGTACAGTTTTCTGATGAAGTGAAGCGCACACTGCCTTAACCCTTTTCAAATGAACTACGCCTCCTAATATGCACTGTTTTCAATAACAGGGGGTCAATGTTATTACTTTTTTTTACATACTATTTGAGTCATGTGAATAATGTACCATTTTATATTCATACAATCTATATATTGCATTATATTCAGGTCATAGTGCCAAAGTGGCTTCACAGAGGCCTGCCATGCGACGGCGATTGCATGGCTCTACATCGTTTTCATGTTTTTTTGCTTGAGTAGATTTTTCTTCCAATCTTGCAATGAAAATAATACAAAAAATGGATCTGAAGTCTGGCTCATGCAAGCTCAGTAAAAGATTCTGTACCCAAAAATGTCAAAATGGTCTTTTTGCTTTTTTAAAATCTATGTTTTTGTCCAATTTATTGGTATTGCTCTTAAAATTGATTGTAATACATGATGTGGCTGCTTCCACAGTCTCAACCAAAAATATTCCAAAGCTTGTATCTGTGTACTTTTTTGTGTATCGTTACAATTTTAGTGTATCCATAATGACAATCGTGATACTCGGAGCTCCATGCCGTATGCAGAAGCTTCATGCTCTCTGAAGTAAAGAGCAACATGATGTCATTGTACTTCATACACACTGTAAGCACAGTCGGGGAACACAGTGTGTACAACTCATGTGCTAATGCAGCTTGCTTTGACGGGAAAAGCTGTATTTTAAAACAATATTGTTGTAATATTTCACTGAGTGAATTGGAGTATACTGAAAGTGCATCGTGCCATTTTCTATGATTGTAAAGAGAAAAATGTTGCAAGTGAAGTAAAGCGGTAAAAACACAATTAAGGGAAAATGTAAAATTGAATCTCAGTTTTTAATAATGGAAATGCACCTATTTGATATAAAAAGATTTTATTTTGTAATATTAGTAAAGCTAATATCGATCTATTCATGATATTGTTCATTGAGCCAGTGCATTTGACATTTCTTGAATGTAATCTATAATAAATATATTTTCCCCTTTTTTTGTAAATATTAAGGTGTAAGTGTCCACGTCTTATAAAAATAGAAACAATATGTTGTCTGTTAAGTGTCTGTTACATGTCTTGTGCTTATAAATTACACAAAGTTCTAGTTATCATCATATCTTATCTGTTTTGTTACAATGTAAAACTTTTTACAAAGTGAAGACATTATCTAAAAATGTTTAATCTGCCTTTAATAGTTTATATTTTTGTTTCTGCATTTGTTATTATTATTTTACAATCGTTCAAGAAATCATTAGAAGTGAAAATGTTATTAATTCTGTCTTATTGTATTGGCTTCGTGGTTGTTGTGTCTACTAGACTTTGTGCCACCTTAAAAAAAAATCTGTTTCATGCTATTTTTGTATCCTTAAAAGTAGCAATAAATAATACCCATATACATCGCAATTGTCTTCGTTTTGATGCATTATTCCTCTGCAGTTAGTCATGGATGAATGAATGCACGAGTGACCGATTAAACATGCCTTTAACGTCCCGACCCGGGAACATAAGTACCGTCGCTGTGTGCAGTAAAGACGGCTCAGAGGTGTCTCTTCGCTCTCCGTGCTCCCGATTATGAGAGGAAAATTGAAAATGAGTCGACCCGCAGTAGACGGTGACTCATCAAGCGCTCCTCTCCGGTCCTGAACAGCCGGACTCAAGGGGAGACTGTTTGTTTGTAATGTATTTCATTTAACATCAAAAACTGTTTTAACCCAGTAAAAACATGTGCTATTTACACAGACACACACGTCCCGTGTACCATGCACACACACACACACACACACAGCTTCAAAAAAACCCTTTTCCTCCCCTCAAAATAACAAATAACAACCAGAAAGGGACTCGCATCCCCTCCGGAGGCTGCAGTTGCTATGGAGACAGCTTGTTTGGTGCTTGGGTCCCCGTGTCGGAAGGAGGACTCTGTGAATGAACCCTGTGTTCAGGAAGTCTCTGGTTATGACATCACCACGGGGTTGAAAAAGCAGCACGTGGGCTTCTCTGCATGAGCCGTCTCATACGGCCCACTCGTAGAGATGCCGCGGTGACTCACTCGCCCTTTAGCTCTGGATGCTGTAATGAGTTCGGAGCGCATACAGATTTACTGTGTGAAATCCGACAAGAATGAAAATACATGATGAGTTTGGCATTCCATTCAGCTGGCTTTTTTGTTGTATTAAAAAAAAAAAGGACTGAGCTCATCTGACACACAAAAGGGCATCGAGTTGCACGGGCCGCGATGATAGCATGAGTTAGATGAGAAGATCGACTCTTTGTGAACTACATACTATGTTCATATTATGAAGCTACAGCTCACAGCAAGTTAGCTTAGCTTACTAGCAAGACTGGACATGAGGAGAAAAGGCTAATCTGGTTGTTTCTTTGTGAAGAAACAAGAACCAATTTATTTAAAACGAGCTAACTCACCACATTTGCGGTTTATATTGCTTCTCATTGAAGAAAACATCTGTTGAGTATTTAAATATAAAATTGTTTGATTATGTTGAATTAAAAACGCCAAAATACAATGGGTCCAAAGACCCACAACACCTGCTGAGTAACAAACACCATACACGGGTTAATTAGTAAAAGTGAAAAGTTTTTGTAATGCTAGCTGTTCACTCCATTTCCAATCTGCGTGCAAAGCTAAGCTATGTACATTAGCTTTTGGCTGTAGCCTCATTTTCAATGCACTAATATGATGTAATGACCCTATGCAAAGCTGAACTGGCTGTATTATTTATTTGAACTTTTTACTGCTCCACTCAGGTGTCTTGATATGGTGTTACCAGAGGAATAAAGTATTTTTAAGAAAGTGACTCGGTCCGCTGCGGAGCAACAGTATAACGGGCTGTTTGTGTGGAATAAAGATGACGTTGTCCATTTGCAGACACTTCAGAAAAAAAGCCACAAAAGTTTTTTTTCAGACATGAGTCAGTTTCCTGGGCTTCAGGTGTGCAAATCCCCTCCTGAATGCTCAAGTAGTTTGTCTTATTGAATTATTAGGTGGAGTATGGATTTGAGGAAAGTTGCATTAAAACATTATCCAAAGCAAGGCTTAAGGATTAAGTACGTCAATTTTAGAGATGTATGATATTATGAGTAATCAGCTTTCTTTGTTTCAATAAAAGAATCATTTTGTGGTAAAGTTTCTAACATAATCATACTTTGACCCATGAGAAACATAGTTGGAGAAAACACAGATCTGATGATCAACTATTTTATATGAACGATGCAAAGGCATGTATGATATGCACGGAACAAATACACAAGTCCAAGTACACAACCGTATGTCCATTACAGTGACAACTAGTGTAGCAGGAGGAAAGTAAACGTGAGCGGTGAGTTCTGCTGATGTCCTGCAGGGGGAGACAAGAAGTTGAGAATGAGACCCAGAAGCACTGGACTCAAGAGGCTTTAACTGAGGCACGTTGTACAACAGAGGAGAATACTTCAACACAGTGTATTTTTACCACTGAACTGGAAAATTCCATCAGTATTGCAAATTGAGTCAAATGAAGCAGTTTACAAACGCTTCTTTGACAAAACAGCTGTACTTTATTCAGCTTTTCTGAAGACATTTTAGCATTTCAACTGCAGTGAATTTCACCATTTTGAGTCTGTTGAAGGCCGACCCAATCCGGCAACTTCTGAGGAGATGACAGACGTGTTTTCTTTGTTGTACAGATTGTAAAGCCCTTTGAAGCAACTGGGATTTTGGACTGTTATGATTTAGCAACGATAGTCAAGCCCACGTCCTTTTTTATTAACCCATAATTAAACATCAATGAGAGGCAAACCATGAACACATTTTACAGTAAGAAAAACAAAGTAATGCACCTCTTTTTGGCCTTGAGCGTCACTTGACTGTATCATTTAAAACTGAAGTCATATTGAATATCACACATTAAACTAAGGCTTTCAGTTCTGAGCTCCACCTCTAAATCATGATAATCTGGTTTTGACCAGTCGGTGAGGCCAATGTGGAAGTGCCTTACACCTGCATTCTTTCTACTGGCCAGCAGGTGGGACTAATATACAAAAAGTCAGATTTCATAGAAGTCCAAAAGTTTGATGATAATCCTACATCACACTTGATTTATTTACCTCAATAAACATTTTCCAAATGTAGTCTCTCAGACTTCATTAGTTAGAATAAAATAGTCAATAAAGCAGGCCAAAGAGTGATGATCGGTTCAGTGCAATATTGTGTCATATTAGACAAATTAAGTGCGCCGTAAAACCTGGTGTGTACTTCCTGAAGAACTCACTCGTCACGATCGCTGAACAAGAGGATGATGTGTTTCACTGAAGGAAGAGTAGCCTTCAAGAGTGAGAAAAACATACTCATAAAATATTAAAAACAATAAATGCAGTCTATTTGTAAATGGCTAATGCCACAGTGACTATGTCCATATACAGTCTCTGGGTCTGAGCAACTATGACATAGCAATAGTCAATGTCTGCAGCCACATCAGGATACAGGTAACACACAAGGGACATAAACACGGATGGATGGATGGATAATAATTGAAAATGCAGCAAACCTTCTGCATTTGAAAAAAACACAATACACAATACCTACTGATTAGACTTGACATTAGCTACACAACAAGCTAGCGCCCAAATCAACTCACAACATGTTGCAGACCTCAATGCTACTCGAGTATCCAAATGTCAAGTGACACCACGTCCTCATGCAGCAGAGCCCGAACTAAAGCAGAGCCTGCAGAGAGCTGTCCACACTGTTAAATTGCTGTGTTCTTATTATTATTGTTATGATCGCAACCAGCTGGTAAAATCCAGAACAGTGACGTCAGCTCTGAAGTGGCCTTGATGCTCATTAAGTCGCAGGAAACAAGCGGGGTCGAGTGGTAAATACAGCTGCCGCCCACCACCAACAACACGGGCAACGCACGGCTCCATAGATCACTTCTTTACTTCTCTCCAGTGTCAGAGTTATTGCGTTTACATAATGCTTCCTTCTCACCGCAGTCCGCTCCTGACAGGGGAGTAATTGGCAGGATATATTTATAGAAAATATCCGGATTCATGGAAAGGCAATCCAGTAAATCATCAGATCTCATTGGTTAGTTAATCTAGACTGCGGAAAAGCAGATGTGAGTGTGTTGCCTGTAATCAAATGTATCTACCTACACACCTTGTATGTGTGGTTGAAGGTAGGCCAGTCTCAAATTATTGGCTGGATATACAGATTTTGGACATTCATACATTCATGAACTGATGAAGAACACGTGAAGAACACCTTCTCCATCGATCCACCAGATGCTCTCGCAATTCTCCACCTGTCTCCGTCACCTGACTCTTTGTCATTCTCCTCCTGGTCTGTTTCCACTTCCCCTCATCAGCCCACTCCCACACACTCCTCTCCTGATTGTCTATTGTGTTTCCATCCTCGCTTTCCAGCTTCATGGTCAGCCGGCCTGTCTTTCAGACTGCTGCCCTGCAACCAGACCCCCCTTTTTTTTAAAAAAACAAACAAAGAAAAGCTTACCTGCTTTTCTTTGTTTTGTGATACAATGTAAAAGTGGACCGTTTTTACTTCATCCCTCTTGTCTGAGTCGCACACCTACGTTCAAATCTTTTGGCTGAGCCGCAACTTGGTGATGTCTGCAAGGTCAGCCGCAAAATAAAAAACAACAACATGTACTGCAATCTCACGGGTTTATGAATAGAACTCATTGAATATGATTTTTTGTATGTATCTGTGTGTTGGAAAGACTCAATTGAGTGACAATTGTTGCACGGTTGTTTTGGTTTATTATCATATTTTTTCTTTTTTACTCATTTACCTGCATGTTTTTCTCTGTGTGTGTGTGTGTGTGTGTGTATGTTTATTTCCTTCTGTTCTTCCGTGTTCTTGTGTTCCTTCTTACCTTTGAGTGGCGTAGTTTTTGTGGTTGTATAAATACCTAAAGTATTTTTTTTAAAGTATATTGTAATTAGCTGTACTCTATTACTATACTAATCTTAAGCAAAATATTATTTTCTGATAAAAGGAAACTTTCAGTGTGTTCCTCCTCACGAGTCGTGTGTGTATATAGGTGTTTGTGTGTGTGTGCATGTGCATAACTTTGTTGTTCACAACTTGTTAGGAGCAGCAGGATTTTGCTGGTGGAAAAGGGGTTCGCTCAGTTTTATCTAATTGCTTCCATAGAGGAAGTGTTTTTGGTAGTTCAGTAGGAAATGCCCATAAGACACATTACATAAAACGGTCTTTATCTTCTTCTCTCACATTTCACGAGCACTCGGCTGCAGCCGCGTCTCAGAGGAGAATCAAAGTGGCGTCAGCGGTTTGATCTCAGAAATCAAACCGCTGACCGATCTGCACGGTAACAGCGCTGCTTTCTGCTGCAGTGTATTTATAACTCATTTCAAGAGACACTTTCATTCAGTGTGTTGACAATTTAGGACTTTTTTCTACACCGAATAAGCGTTAGGATTCTTTCAAAATTGTCATATTAAAATGTAATCTGCATTATTATTTCTTTTTTAATAAAAAGTTATTTGGGGAAAACGGTTAATTATGTATTTTATGAACTGTCGTGAATTAACTAAACAAGCAAAGACTTTGACAAAGTCCAATTTCTACATTTATGGAAAAACATGTATGAGATAATTGCTCATTATTTCAAGTGCTGCGTATTATCATATTCTGTTTCTTGCTATTCTCCAAAATCTGGATCTTCAGAGCTTCCACACTGTGTAATATAATAATTATATATGTTCTGTATTCACGTGTTAGCTCAGTTTGAGCGTAAACATTCAAACACAAGAGACAACGAGTTAATTTGCTTCACAAGTATTGCCAATATAAATACTCTAAATATTCTGCCCACAATGTTGTGCATTCTTGACCTACAATGCCATGTTGGAAACATTGCCATATTTTCTTCGTGGAAAGCGTGAGAAAGAGCATGGGGGGGAATCCATCTGCCGAGTTTCGAACAGACACCAAAGGCCTCCTGTTCCTTCATCAAAAGATGTTATTTACATCTAGCAGAGGCTTCATCTCGGTCCAAATGGTGTAAATAACCTTGTGCAAAGATGAATAAAATGACACATATTAATGACCGTCAGAAGCTTAAGAGTTTGGAAAGAAATCACAGCTTCTGCTAGCGTCCCACGAGAGGTCTTCGTTGGTCAAGCACCAAAGGAAAACCGATGCACAACATGCAGTTTAGAGCTCGGGTTGCATCGTTTTAGTTGGACTACTGATGGAGGAAGCATACACGAATACCTGTGGGTATTTACCAACGAGCCAATAAGAAAAAAGCACATTGTTAAACCAGTAATACAGTGCGAGTGATAACTATGATCAGCGAAAAAGCCTCAAGGAAACAAAAGGAGCCTCTAAAAGGCACACAGCAGAGCCTGCACAGATTGCACGGAGAGGAGAGCTGTTATTTTTGCACAGCTATAATCAAAGCCACAGTGATCAACAAGACCTGCTGAGTTATAAAGTGACATCTTAACACTGACAGCAGACGTCAACTCCTCACACTGCAAGTTGACTTTGCAGAGAAGCGGAACAGAAGGAAAGAAAGCAAAAGAATACTCTTTTTTTCCTTTGGCATATTCATGCGCTTTCTCTTGAATCATTTGGTGTTTTTGTGAAGCTTTTATCACAAACACAAAGAGGCTTCAAATAACGCTGGAAGAACGGAGAAAAGCAGGAACCAGCTTCATTGATTAAATTAACCCTGAGTAATTGAGTTTTGCAAGTGGTTTGACAAATGGGCCTCACGTATTCAGTGCTAAATTGAATAGTTATCCTCACCACTGACCTATATAAGTACAATTCTAAATCCAATTTGAGGTGAATATTTGCAGAAAAGAGCGGATAGACTTGCATTTAATCTGTATTACCGAAATAACTTGCTAGTACCGATAAATCCCGACAGACTGTTTCTGCAAAAGCAATGCTGTTATTGTCAAATAGCAGAAGCAATAGTTTCTCTCGTCATAAACACACACACTCTACATGCATCACATACCTTTACATACTGCATACAATCTCCAGCTCCTCTCTTCACTCTGCCACGTAGCAACAGAGCCACATCCGGATGAACTTAATTGAACGTAAAACAAAGGATATTTATGTCTTCATCACTTCTGTAAATAGTAATGGGTGAACCAGCAACACTTTGCCTTGGCCTTTACAGTATTTGAGGAGCTGGCCTCACGATGATCTGTGTTAATTAGATGACTATCCTGTTAACAGGATTTTGAACTCAAGTATTTCTGTGACGCTTTACCGCTCAGGAGTTGAGCTCATTCTTCTCCTTGGAAACAGTTGACTAGATCATCTCGCCATCATCTTCCCTCTTCCTCAGTCGTGAGGAGCAGGTTGTGAAAGGGGAACTAACAGTTGATATGGTAACACTTGCTTGCGAGCAGCTGCTTTCAGTGTTTACACACGCAGCAGTGAGAGAGCAACGTTAGCGTTGGTTTGACCCGCGCGTCTGCCACCTGGCGACTGTGCACTCGTTTTACCTGAATCTGTTTTTAGTCTGCGGCAACTGAGAGAAGCATTTCTGTTCAGTCGATACGTTCATTTAAATCACAGTCACTGCATGATGCTATAAGATAAAATAAAATAATCCTTTATTAGTCCCTCAGAGGGGAAGTTACAGGATTACAGTGGCACTTCTCACAAGTAATAACATGAAAAGAAACAATATAAATAAACAGAACGGTAATAAACAGATTAAAGATTTTAGAAGAAAAAAAATAGCAATAAAAAAATAAATACATTTACAGATGGAATAAAATATACATATCTAATACAATAAAAATACAGATGGAATAAAATAATAATAAATTTAAAAAAGCAAAATATCATAATTATTATGATGATGCATTCATCCTTGTATAGTTAAACAAATATGTCCAGCAGGTTTAGTTTTATTACATTATTGTATAATTTCTAGGAGACTAGGTTATCCTGCTTCGCAGACAGGATTGAAAGTTTATTCCAGTGAGTAAAATCACAGCGATGAAGTATAGATTGTCATGGGATGCACTCAGCGCATCACACACATTGATCTCAAGAGCCTCAATGAATGAAATTATTATAACACTGTGGTCTAAAAGTCTGATATTGAATTCTGCATGATGATGTTTCATTACTAATCCAGAAGGTGGATATACTGTGCTGTGTTTGAATGGCTCAGATGAAGGTCAGCGGGGCTCAGAGCTCTTGAACTCGTGCTCGATTTCAACACGTGGGTTATACCTCCATGGATCATGCAGATGAAGAGTGACATTTGCATGACAACATTCAAGTAAAGCCTCACAATCCGTGTCATTCTGAAATTGCCTTCGACATGCGGGGCTCCATACGGTTGCTCTCGACTGAAGGATAATGTCAAGTGTGCCTTTGAACAGCTGGATCTCCAGCTATTTTTACCGACGCACTCTTCTCTCGTCACTGACCTCTTCGCCAGAGTGACCTTCCATGTCATTTTCCAAGAGGATGTACTGCATGTGTTGCTCATCTTCGCAACCCTCCCGAGTGATCGGATGACTCTGTTTGCACAGGGATGAGTCCTGCTGCTCGCTGCCGAGCCAAAGGTCATCAGCTGCTCACCGTCAGCGCCGATGAGATCCTTAAAAGCTGGCTGCACAGCGGGAAGCCTCATTTTCTTGCGTAAAGCAGTGTCTTCTGCAGAAAGCTATTAATTTCACTGGGAAGTAACGAAAGGCAAAAGGCCGTAACGACGTTTTACTGGAGGCTTGAGATTCCTTGAATTCACATTAATACTTCAATGCTAACATGACGCTTGAATGAGGATTTGAATACATCAATGTTTGTCCGGCCAAGATTAAAACTGTGTCTATAATTAAAGGTATTTCATTTGGTTTTATGTTCACCTGGTGAGGATTCCAAACGTGAACTCGAGCGTGGCCTGTGTTGTAATATGTATCGCACCAAACGTCTCAGTTCAAAAATGATCAAGGTCAAATCACTGTAATCAAGTCAAAGATGAGAATTACTGTTATACAGCCGTTCAGACTGAATGCCGGAGAAATAGCAGAAAAGAATGAATAGAGAGAAAAGTGCTCACTTCAGTGGAAAAATAAGGGCCAGTAAAACTGATTACTGATTGGTCAATGTATCCCCAGTGTCAGAGAACAAAATTATCCCATATATATATATATATATATATATATATATATATATATATATATATATATATATATATATATATATATATATATATATATATATATAAATACAGGAACACAGTGAAGTGTACTTTTTTCTAAAAAAGAAAAATTGTCGATCGAGTATTGAGTGTTCTCACTTATGATAAAAGATGGCGCTTTTACATTTTAGAGAATCAAGAGAGTCAAGAGAGTGCTCGTACAAATACATCTTCTGTATAAACTTGTGATTAAGCTAAGATAACAAACGCGTTTGTTCACTGACACTTGGGGAGCTTTATTGTCCCTATATTCAATAACTACTATTTCTTATTATTACCAATGGCGTTAAGCAAAATGTGTTAAATGCTGTGCACAGCTGCACAGTCTTGTTAAAGCATGACGTTGTTCATGAGACGTGGAAAATGGTGTACAACTTGTTGTGCTTTAGGTGCCAGCAGGAATAGAGTAGATTTGTATGTGTACATTCCCTTTTTCCCCCTGTAAACAGGTTTTTATTATCTTCGTTTGGGGGAGTTTTTCCTGATCCGATGCGAGGTCCTGGCACAGGGATGTCATGTGTACAGATTGTAAAGCCCTCCGAGGCGAAAATCTTGTATTTGTGATTTTGGGCTGAACAAAATGAATTGAATTGAATTGTATGGGTGCATTCAACTTAACGGAGCAAGTTCAAGTCAAGAATGGGCAAGTGGAGAAATATTTATCCCTCGTTATTAGTGGCAGCGCAGGACAAATTGATATTGCACATGCCGGCTCACACGGAGACCTCCAGGGACTCTTAATGGAACATAGCAATTGTTAAAGCAATAGTTGCACCTCAGTCAAAAATGTTTTTGATATTTTACATCTTAAGTGGCCTGACCTGAGGGCTTCGATGGAGTAGAAGAAAAAAAAGATTGTGTAACAGTTTGCAACAACTTGTAAGAATAATTATTGGAGAGCAACAGATCTGAAATTTTGGTCAGCTTTTGTATCGTGTGCTTTAACAGCAGTCTGAGCACCAAGATTAGCCCGCTCAGGGAATTAAGGATGAAGTCATGCAGGTCACACTGAATATACGCTCTCTGGAGGAGAGGGAGGGAGGAAAGGAGGCAGGAAAGGAGACATTTTGTCCACGGCAGCAGCCGCAGCGCTAATAACACAAATCATTATTCTGCCGTCGCAGCATGTTCGTCTTGAGAAAACTGGATGCAAGGCTAAGACCGTGTGCTATTTATGGTACCAAGCCATGTGAACTCCTGTGATATTTAAGCTGCAGAAATGGGGCTATATTACCATGCCAACTGCGGTTTCTTTATATTATGTGAAACGCTGGTATAATTGCATTCTGTCATCAAGCGCTGGAGCTCTGTGCATTTATACTCATTCTCCTGTCGTGTGAGTTATGAATGAAGGACACAGTATTGACATTGTGTGTTATTCTTCTCGAGGAGGACAGCGTACTGTGTACTTTGCAGTCTCAGTTCTATAATTTCTGAAACACTAATGAGTTCCTTAATCCTGCTTTTGTTCTGTTCTTACTGGATGTTGAGTATGGAGCAGTTTCTGCAGAGGAATATATGATTCTCTCAACTCAATTTTCAATATATGAATTCACTCAACTGCAGAAAAGGAGACACTTTCAAAGAAAATGTCTTGAAAGAGTTACCTAGAGGGGACATACACAGCTCATGTTCAGGTACTTGTATTTTGTGTTTCTACAGGGACATATTTACATGCTCTAAAGTTAAAAAATCTTCTTTTTCTCAGACCATCCATCTAAATATATACTTGTATTCTTCTTGTGTCTGAAATGTTCTGTTAAAGTCTCTTTAAAGGCCAAGTGCGTAAGATGTAGTGGTGTGTTATAAACTTATATACTTTTTAAGACCTGTTTCTAAAACATCTAATAACACATTAGATTTTCTTGTCTCTAGACATGTAAATGGTGCTTTTATCAAACAAATATGCGGATGCACATATACAGGATGCAACGCCACATATATAAGTTTAGATCCAGACATTGTTGAAGTGTTGCATGGTTGTTTTTATTTTTTCTTATTATTTTTACTTATTTACTTGCTTAAACATTTAGTTTCTTCGTGGCCCTCTCGGCCAGATGGTTAAGTACTTTTATTCTTTTTTTACTTTTGGATGATTTATTTCTCGTTAAACTGTTAGAATACCTAAATATAAATATGAAGTATCAAAAGTTAATCGTACTTTTTCGGGACTATATGTCTGAGAACATCTGATCGCCAAGTTACAAAGAGGTGCACGACCAAACACCGAGACTACGTCAACCATAAACTAAGCCTACGTCCCCCTGACTGAAAATATTTCAGTCAGCTCTCATTGGCTTGTGAGAAAAACATGGTATAACTTTTGCAGAGGTAGCTCTATCCAGCCGTGGGTGTTTTCTGGTCATATATTCCAATAAAGCTGCATGAGACGAAGCGGAGCCAAGTCTGAATGGCTTGTTGACTCACATGTTTTCTCTCGGCAGCCCACCAAACCCGACTGGCTTGTTTTATTTTACAGATTGTGGGTTGATTGGCACGCCAGATACCCAAATGTATGAGCGCAATAAGTTAATCATCAGGTCCATTTTAAAATGAATGAAAAAGTTTCACTCACTGGAGATAATTTAATCACAGTGAATGTGTTAAAATGTACTTGTATACATTGTTTGCCTACTTTGTTAATCTATAATACACAATGATTGACGTATATAAGCATTTTCTTATCCGACAAAGTCTTTCCAAAACTGATAAAATATCACAAATAAGATACTTTTCTGATCCCACACAGCGATGGTCTGAAACATGAGCTCAAATCAGTCACACGCTGTCAGACAAATTATGGATTGTTGAAAGAAAAGTCCAAAAGGAAAACTAAATATTATGAATTGATTTAGAAAAGTAGGGAAAATAAATGTTGGTATTTGGATCTTAGGATACACTGAACTTCTCTCGCCTTCTGGACAAAGTCACGTCTCTTCACTGCACATTAGCAACTCTACTTCTTCCTCAAAGTCTTTACGCTTTCTCGCCTCTCAAGTTGGCCTCCTGGGTCCTACCTTCTGGGTCCTCCCTCCTAGGTCCTACCTCCTGTGTCCTACCTCCTGCTGATGCCCCCTCCTCTGCACAAGAGTCTCTGAAAGAGGGGAAACTGGTAGTCTAACTCTTTCTTTTTTTTACCTTCAGGGGTCTTTTCACCTGGCAGGAAAGAAAGAATAAAAATATGATTCTTGCCTTTATTCTGCAACGGGATTAATCTCACTTGCCTTTTTTTTTTTAAAGATGTAGATCTGTTCTGGTGTTTCATTCTGATCTTGTTATCAAAACTATCAAAACATTAATACAACTACAAGTGTGGCTACTACTGCCATAAGACGTTGCAATATAAAGCTTTTGTTTATGACGCTGTCTCTCATCAGAAAGACTCAGTTGGTGTGTGTTGAACTGATTGGATCATATGAAGCACCTGTGTGCTGAGTGAGCGCCAGCAGACTGATTGGAGGCAGACTGGACTGTGGATTTAAGGAAAAAAAACTACTGGAGGTACTGAACACACGCCAACGTATATGAAATATCATACCACCTTATTAATGATCACAGTGTTGACAATTACACAATATAAAACACACGCGAACACGCACGCGACCGTAATATTGGTGTAACACGAAGCTAACTTCATGCTAGCAATCCAATTAACTTCTCTGTCTCGCCCCTTTGTTCACGTGACAATCACGTGACCATCAACAGTCAACAAACGCTGCTTGCTCTGTCTTCACATGTCTCTTCATCCCATCCCAGGTCTAAACATGCAAACTATGCTTTAAGAAGCAACGCAGAGCTCATTGGAGCTCTCTATTTATGACATGAATTTACGGCGGCAGAGATTGTTTGCACCCTGTGGACCTGGGGAATGTTTAAATCTGCCTTGAAGAGTGTTCAAGGATGTTTTCCATGTGATGAAGATGTGTTCCATATCTGTGTGGACCTAAAGTCAGAGTACAATCTGAAATTAACAGAAGGTCAGTGAAGGTCTCATGACCTGTGTCGCTGTGAGCGAGCGCTTGAGGAGTTAACGGGAGCAGAGTTTGAGGGACGTTAAGAGAACGTTTGGTGACCGTTGATGGTGGAGCCTGCGGCCTTTTTTTTTTTGTCATATACAATTTTTTTTTGGCAATTTTTTTTATCACAAAAAAAAAACATAATTTTGACCCCCCCCAAAAATATTTTTTTTGTTGTAATTTTTTATTATATATATTATATATTTGTAATTTTTTGAATTTTTTTGTCAAAATTATATATATTTTTTGGTTTGTGGCGAAAATGGGCTTCCCCGTACAGTGTGTGTGGGGGTAGGGAGAGCGAGGGGGGGGGGAGGGGTTGTAATGTCCAATGTCTAAAAGTTGATTCTTCTGTCACGTGACTTCCGTACTTGAGTGGCGTTGACTTCGATTTCGATTTCCCAGGTAAATGAAACGCATCGTAACTGCTGTGTGCTCGTGAGCGGTGGGAGGCTTCAACCGTGTTTTATAATTTTACAGATTAAGCTGATTTAAAATCCTGCTCCTGAAATCAGAAGGCAAATTCTAGCATCAACCTCTTCAGCCAGTTGGACGCGGCAGCTTTTAAATCTTTAGAGCCCACTGTGTCTCACTGGAGTCGATATAACGCTGCCTAATAAGACATTACTTTAAGAGGAAAATGTTCAAAATGAGTACATATTTTAGGAACTATGCAAACTGGCTCACCCAACAGATGGACCGCTTTACCTGCCAAAAATAAAATGGGTTTGAAATAGATCCCTGAGCTACTACTGGAAGATGGGTTTTTTAGACTGTGCAGGTGGACGATTTAACATTTCATGATTGGATGAAAATGTGTCATCACACACTTTTTTTAATATTATCTTTTCCTGTATATCTAATATTGTGTTTATATTAAGACCATGAACAAAATACATGTACTGTGTCTTGCATATTTTATCTTTATATTCAAATCCCACAAGCCCCCCAAAAAAAACGCATATATCTTCGTACATAACACACAGTTCTTGGTTGTAAATGTATGGAGTGCTTTTCGCGTGTGATTAGCATGAAGAGTGTGTTGTTTGAAGCAGCACTGTGGCCTGGCAGCTGTCAGAAATAGGCTGAGGTCACAGACACCTCCCACACGTTTCAACACTGTCATACATTGTGTTCCGACTCTTCCGCTTCGCGGTAGCCGTTCCCGCTTTACTGCGATCTCGTGCTTCTCTTATTTGTTTCCAGCACACACTGAGGTTATCTTTATCTCATACTCGCGCTCAAAGAAGTTATAATATTTACGCTTGCAATGCCAGATCAACTCAGTGGAGTTTGCAAGGTAAAGCTCATTACTGATCTCAAGTCAAACAAATGCAGCTGTGCCTCTTTTGGCACCTGGACCTCATTCTGGTTTTGGATTTTTTTACGATTTTTGAGCGATTTCATTCAAAAGTGAAGCACCTAAAACAATCAATTTACTCGAGCAGGCTGTACATTCACGTGTTGCAACTTAATGCATCACAAATTATATATCATGCACGTGATTGTGAGCCAGGACGTGCAGTGCTGCCAAAAGTCGAGGTTGACTTGATTTAGCTTACGTTTATTTGATTATTTACGAGGGGTGGAGCCGAAACATGTATTTGGAAAAGCATAGCTAGTTTTACAAATATTTATTTGGAGAAAAAATGTTTTAAAAATAGTTTTCGGGAAGAAAAAAAACACATCTAAAATGATTGTTTTTCCACATTAGTGCCAGCGGTGGGTTTTGCATGTGCAGCACAACCTGATTTTGAAATATAGCCAAATGATGGCTCAATTAAATTATGGCTCAATTCAATTATTTAATTAATCTTTGTTTTACCTTAAGTGGGTTGCTGAGTTAATTTATTGTAACTAACTTGTCTTGTGGCGTTTATTTGACCTGAATGAGGAAATTGCCTGAAAATAGGAGATACCTATTTCCACTTTTATTGGAATACATGTATGTTGCTGCCATAACAAATACAGACACACATACTGGGTTCTTAGCACATCCCTAAAACCTACATAACCGACCTTGAGGTACTATTTACCTACCTAGACTCCACTATGTTTACCTGACAGCTATCATTACTTCACATTTTTATTTTTACAAACCTTCGTTTCACCTCTAAGCTTCTCAGATGGATTCAATTTAATGGTCAAGGCCAAAAGACGTCTAATGATTTAGTATTTTACCAAACAAGCAAAGATTAGAAAACATTGTCAAATGTGTGTTGCAGAATTTTCTTTTTCTCTTCTTTATAACCTTGTTACACATCTCAACCACCTCAGATGTATCTTGTGATCCTTTGGCAGGGGGGCACACAGTCGGTGGCATATTCCAACACACTTGCATGAGATGAAAGGAAGTCAAATCTGAACGGCTTTGTTACACGTCTTCTCGAAGCAGCCCGCAAAAAAACTCAACGTGTTGTCTCACAGTTTCCAGATACCCAAACGTGTGTGTGTGCACAAAGACTAAAAGCTTTTTTCTTGATGTGTCCCTTTAAAGTCAGCATCTGAACCCTTCCCCCACCTCTGGAAATCACACATCATAGAAGCAAAGCCAGTGGGCTTCTGCTCCAATCACTGCTGCCGGTTGCACATTATACCTTGCTGCTGTTGTATCGACCTCTGGCAGAGTATAACATACTTTTTTTTTCTTGCCACAACAGGTCAGCTAATGAGAAAATTAGATGATCAATCTAACTGTCCCCTCCTACACTCATTATTTTTTCTTAATTAGTCAGCGCTGAGTTAGAGCATGCCGAATGTCATTCGGAGAACCCCCGAGCTGCAATTCCTGGAATATGTCTCCGTTTGGTCAAAAATGTTGTTTTTAACACGGGGACAATGAGCGTGATTCTCATTAACTACAAGGCCTTTGTCTAACTTTTTCAAATGAATGTCATCAGGGCTGCTGCACGGACAGCGTCAACTATGCAGTGAGCAAGATGCTAATGACAAAGAAAGCCGTTTCTGCCTCTCTGACGATGGAAGGGAACAAAAGCTATTGAACATATATATACAATTATGTGAGTGAAAGAGCTCCATTTATATTGAAAGAATACCTCCCGCAAAGTCTTCACCTCGTTCTCTCCTCGTGGTTAAAACAGCAGAGGCAAACGTGGCAAAACCTTGTATTCGTCTTGACCGTCTTATCAGAAGTCTGTCAGTGCGAACATGAGACGTTTGGACACGTGTAAATTAAATGAGTCTCTGCACGTGTTGTAAATGAGAAACACAAGCTTTTATTAAAAAAAAAATTAATTCTAGAAACAGGGGAGATGTCTCAATATTCAAGTCTATCCCTGCAAACAGGAGAGCATGAATCTTCTCGATCAATAACAGCGGACATCACTCAGATTGCAGAGACTCAGAAGCCAATTTACAAACTGAAAAGACATGAGCAGCCAGCGCCACTCTCTTCTTGGCTCTAAGTTTAAAAAAAGAAGCTCAATGGGTTCCTTTTTCTAAGCAGCAGAAATACTTCGCAAAATAATTATGATTATCTTCTGAGTGCTTTTTATTTTTACTCAACCACCGATTTTTTTTGCCCTAGACTCATTCAAACGGTGATAAGATGCCTGTGGGAAGCGTAGAAAGTAAAGATGGCTCTGAATAGCGGCGCCATATTCGTAGCTAAGTAGCACAATGTTCTGTGCTATCAGTGCACCGCTGCCAGGAAGCGTGTTTAGAAATGAAAGTTGAAATACAGCTAATGGAGAAAGTTGGCGACCACAAAATCTGATAATAACATGAACCCATTCAACAGAACCAGGAACTCATCGAGACGTGAGAACATGTGTAATGTCCGGCGTGACTCATACGAGCGTAAACATGAACCTCAATGTGCCGGCGCTACACTGCAAAGTCCAGGTGATGCTTAAATGAGGCCTTAAGAACGAGTTTCATGACTATCTTTACACTGCATGTCGAGGAAATCTGTCCACAGACTTATACCCTAGCAGTCACAAGCATCTGTTTGCTCATGCTAAATATTTTAGCGCAGTGGCACACCATACACACTACTCAGTGAAGCAATAGTCGAGCCACATTAATTCGTAGTGGGCCTGCTTTTTTAAAATTAAGATTTCGATAACGTTAAAAACTTTCATGGGACAGAGTTCCATTTTTTTTTTTATAGCATTTATCAAGTAGAAACACATGAGTCATGGCGACTGTGGCTCAGTGGTTAGCATCCCCGGCTTAAGGGCGAATTATACTCTTGCAACTACAGCTGCGGCCGGCCACGCAGTCGGATTGACGGACTGGTTTTGGTTTATAGTTCCTGTGCGTTTTCCATACGCCAGAACAGCAGGTGGCGCAACAGTAAAACCTGAGTATAAATCAGCCTTTACAATCAGAGGATTGGTGGTTCAATCCCCCGGCTTCACTAGTCTATGTCGTTGTGTCCTTGAGCAAGACACTTAACCCCTAATTGTTCCCCGTTGCTGTGTCTACAGTGTATAGAGCAAAAATGTAAGTTGCTTTGGATAAAAGTTAAATGTCTGTGGTGAGAATTAATCTTTTTAACCTTGTGAGAAATAACCGTGATGATGATGAAAGAGTATTTTATAAGAGTATTAAACACTTACAATAATTCAGCTGACTGAATAGAGCTCTTACTCAAAGCGGTCTAACAGCAAGTCAAAGGTTTTATAGAGCTTATGCTTCTCACAAAGTACGCATCCGTTGGCCTTGAAAATGGTATTTGATTATTAAGCCAAGACACTTCACCGCATGCTGGAGGTTCAGAGAAGATTTTTTAGCTCATGTAACAGTGGAAAGACAGCAATTCACCACTGAGAAAAAGAGAGTTTATAGAGAGGGGGCGACGTCATTCCTCACAATTAAATGTGTTAAAATTGTATCGGCAGCCTAATTAGCAATCAACAATCAGCAGCCAAACACCTGTAGGTGCAATCACTGCTGGGGACGACAGCGTCACACAACATCCAGTGCCTGCTTCTTTTCATTTTTTGGGATGATTTTATACTTCAGGTAGAGTACTCCAAAAGGGATCTGTATGAAACACAGCATGCCTGAATCCTAATGTGCTGATTTACAGTCATGAATTGCAAATACGGCAAAGGTGGATTTGTCACTGATGTGGTTTCAGAATAGATTTATAGACCCTTTGTTTGTGCCGTGCGTTCAAACCGAGCCTCAGTTAACACCTCTAAACTGGCCCACTCGAGTGTCAAGCCCGAATTAGCATACATCAAGACTTAGTCATGAACAACGAGCCATCTTTAATCTAAATCTAGAAATGCTCAATCGTGCCACCGAAAAAGCTGTAACATGAAAGTGAGCGCATATTTTTAGCCTCATTAGCAGACACTGGCTCTGTTGATGGCAACGCTGGTCTGGTTCTGGTCGGTCATCAGGAACAACTCTCCAGTTTTTGTTGCTCAAACTGGTTTTGAACTATTCAACTTAAAACAAATCCATCAAGTCTTTGGGTCGGCCCTTCGCTTGAGGATTTAACTGGAGCTCGCAGGTTTTATTCCTTCACGTCAACTACTGTTATCATCGTCATGTCTCAGCTCGTCAGCAAGAATTTAAAATACTTTGCTTTATGACCAGTTTAACATAAACTGTCTTGCTATCCACCTTCGCTGTACCTGAGTGTGTTTAGTGCTGATTAGTAAATGTTACGCAATAAACTAAAATGGTGAAAATGATGACTATTATACCTGCTAAACATAGAATATAAAGGCATTTAGCTCAAACACAAAGAGGTGCTAGTCTGTAAACCCCTACAGTCTTGTCTATTGTAATGAATATCCCACCTTTCCCATTCACTGTAATTAAACTTGACATTACAGCACTTTTGTTGTTACTTTACAGGACGTCTGGACTCTGGAGTATAGTGAGGCTTCTTCGTCTTGATGTCATGGGACATGATCACGTATGTCTGGTGTGCCACAGCGGTCTGGCTACATGCTGTTGAAGCTCAAACAAAATCAACGTGCAGCCTGTTGGAGGCAACAGCAGGTAGATGAGAATCATTTAACTTGGTTTGTTTTGATAAAAGCAACAGTTCTCAAATTGCTTCATGAAATCAGCGTTTCAGAATATCACGCCGTCTTGTTGTTGATTTTGTGCTGCATCAATATTGTATTGTCATTCTTGGTCCGTATCATTATCTTTAGTTGCTTTTGGTTGTTTTTCTTTATTTGTTTTATTGTGTATTTTACTGCGCCGTGTTTAATGTATATTTTATTATGCTTTCTCAACTATTTATAATGTTTTTGGCTCCTGTTATGATCATTTTAAATGATGTTTTCTTGTATTTTGTTATACTTATCCAGCTATAAAACAGCTCTGCTCTTGGGACATAATAGCTCACATGAATTACATGCTTCCTTTCTGTTACACTATATATCTCTATATGAAAACACACACTCAGTGCACAGTCATAAAATAATAATCTTTTTTTTAAATGCTAGTCATACACAGCAGGCTGGAAGAGAACCTTCACCAAAACAGTGATGCACATTTGTTTTTTTTCCCACTTCCATATGACGGATAATAACAGCACTGAAGGGAAACAATACACTGAGATTGATTTGTTGTGTGTGTTTACATCCTCGACAGGCAGATCGATAAAGGTATAATGAACCCAAACACACCTCTAAGGTAAAGGCTCAGTGGACAAAATGCTGACGTGCCACGCAAGCTGAAACGCAAATGCTCTGGTGTGCAATCCAAATATATTTTACATTGTTTTCTCTGTTTAAGTTGCATTTACTCAAATCACTTTCGACGCTGTATTCTAGCCACAATCGTCTGTCTTCTCATCTGAAGACAAGACCTCACTTCGTTGGCCATTGGGAACAAATGTTAAGAAGCAAACACATAACAGGAGCATTCTCTGTATGAGCTATCCGCTCCTCCTTATCAGCATACCTCATGATAGAATTTCCCACCACTTGTCTAAAATTGGACACCCTGCTGAGTCTGAGCCAGCCTCCAGCGGCCCTCCCCTCCTCTCCTCCCTCCATCCATCCCTCCATCCCTCCTCCTCCGTCGGTTTACCCACTGGACTAATATAAACCTTTTTGTGAGAAAAAGAAACAGGGAATATTTTCATTTAAAGGTGGAAGGGATGCACGGCTCTCTGGATGTTGGTTGCCATGGATTTCTCTCAAAAGCTTTTGGTGTGATGGCACACCCACCTCTGATGTCAGCGCTCGAGCAAGGAGTTGAGCAAGAGAGGGAGAGGGAGAGAGACGAGGGCAAAGGGAAGGGAATAAGGGAATGAGGGAGGGGAGGGCAGCCTGTTGCTCATGATCATCAAATAACCAGCTCGTACTCCACGAGCCCGCCGCCCGACGTGCACTGATGGAGCCGAGGTAAACGAGGAAGCAGCAGAAGCTGGAAACAGATTTCACGCGTTTCCCTCATGTGCGTCCTTCTCAGCGCTTTCAAACTACCAGCTGCCGAGGAACTGATTCTGGACGCACGGTGAGTATTTTCATTTTTTTTCGCTCGCGATGTTCATGCGTTTTTTTCAAACTTGGCGTTGGTTGTGCATTAAGACACACTTTTGGAGTTGTAAGTCACACTTTGAGAGTTTGTCACATGCAGCACGGTGGGGGGGTTGTTACAGAAAGAAGTTGGAAATGGCCGGGTTTACATGCTTTACCAGATGATTAGGGTTGGTATTAAGATTATTGTTTGGATATTGTATTTAATTAGAGTTGTACAATTATTCAGTGCACTTGTTTTTGTATTGTTAAAAGCTTTAATAGAGTAAGCTTGTGAAAAGATTGTACTTTGGATTAACCCTTGTAAGATGTTCATTTTTTTGTTACTCAGCAAGTGTTGTATTTTGGGGTTTTTAATTCAACACAATCAAACAATTTTACATTAAAATACTCAACAGATGTTTTCTTCATCCCAATTAGAAGCAATATAAACTGCTAAAGTGGTGACTTAGCTCGCTATCTGGGTTGAGCAGCTCGTTTTTTTTAAAAAGTGGCATTATTTTATTCTGGATCAGAGATGAAGGTGTGTACCGGAGACCCTGCGCTACACCGTGGTGACACGGCTGCAGGATCGACTACTTGGAGAGAGACACTTTCTCCGGCACGCTCGATAAGTTTAACGAGGCTTTTCGTGCGAGGCTTTTCGTACTTTCGAAATCTGAGAGCCACTTCAAGTCCTCCAACCAGTGAGTCATGTCGGTGTCAGTGAGCGATCATATTCCAAAACAGCACATGGTCTCATTTTGAAGATGATGTTAGATTACGCCCCGTAACGTGATTACGAGTCCACAACGCAAACGCCTCTCTCTTAGACTCTGGATCAGAGATATATATGACATGTAATAGATCATCCGCTCTCCCTCCTCCAGGTAATTGTGACTGTAATGAGATGAACTAATGACTTTTCCCTGTTCTGACAGCTAATAGTCTGATTTCCCCCCCCCACCCTCCTGCAAAGTAGGGCGCACAAACTAATTATAATGCTATTCCCAGGTGCCTTTACGTGTAAGGTATCTGGAATACAGGTCCTCAAGTTTCATTAGAGCAGATCGAAGAGTCGCCGTCCCCACAGTAACACTATTTCCCAGGAGCACCAGACACAACACAGATGGAGTGATGGATTTGCTCAGAAAGTGGAAGGAGGATACACTTATTCTCTCTCTCGGAAATCACATCTTTTTGCAAAAACATGTTGGTCTGTGGTTGAATGAGACCCATCCACACCAAAGGCCAATTGTCCCTTGCACCTTTTTTTCTTCTTCTTCTTCACATGGCCTATCATATCCAGTGACAGGGAAGCTGTAATTTTCTGCACTCAACACCAAACATTTAAAGTACTGCCCATCACTTGATGATCTTATTTCTTCACGTAGACTCATTTCAACGCCATCAACCAAGCCCGAAAGATGACCTGTGTGCTTGTATGTTTGGTCCTTTTCATCCATCCCATCAACTCTGCTTTTCACTCAGTGTAATGGTGCTAAGAGCTTCCTGACACCTATCTTTGACTGGTCATTGCTTGTGCCTCCTGTCACCTCGTCCCGCGGGGACGTCCGCTGTGTTCCCCGTTGCAGAGATCCTTTGAAACACTCTGTGGTGACAGTCCATCAGGTCTCTGCAGCGGCGCGAGGTCGTGCGTGCCTGCACACGCCCGGCTGGCCTCAGCACCACTGACTGCTGCAGCTGGAAAAAAGAGGAATCCAATTCTGAAAAGCGAGAATTGGTTAATGCCCACACAGACAATGCAGATAACTTAATGTTATGCAATGTTTAGATAATCGAGTTAGTTGAGCACCCGCGTATACGGTGAGTGTGCGATCATCCACTCGTATACAGTGAATATGTAGGTGTGATGGTGAGATGTTTTGCGGGCTGATTAGATATTATATGTCACAGTTTGTTAGAGCTAAGGAGTGCTGAGGTATAATGTGGAGCAGCGATGCAGAAATGTGGGGATTTTAGTGGGTTTGGCTCAGATCCCGTCTGGGGGGATAGAGTGCTTTAAGAGGACGGACAGACGGGGGATGGGCTGGGAAATAAACTGAAAATGACAGCGCCGTGATGCTTTTCCCTCATTTGCTCTTTGTTACGGTAAAAGATGGAGGCCATTTCAAAAGGTTACTGTCTGTTCAGCATTCACAATAATGACAACGAATGCATTTACTGGATGTGTGGGTCGCAGATCAAATCAAAACACATATTAAACAATGCTTAATGCAAACGCAGATCATTGTTGAAGTGCATTATATCCACAGCATGTTTCTCTGCACCTCAGAAATGGAGAGCAACACATTGTGGTGGACTGCATCCAGAGTTAGGGAGACACATATTGCCCCGGAGCTAAGGCTTTTTCCAGGGTTTTCAGTATGCATTAAAGCCGCCCACGAGCAACACAAAAGAGACATTTGTGTTTACAACTATTCCTGCTGGACTTACTGTAAGGAAGAGGGCTCCTGGGGTGGAAATGCTTCTGGCAATGCCTGACTGTTTCAGCGTTTAACCAGATCCCAGAGGGAGAAGGGCAGAGAGAAAGTTGGGTCTTGATGGTTTCAAGTCCATTTCTGGAAATAGTGAGCTGTTAGGGAAATGGGAGTCTTGGTTGTAGGGGAGGGGAAGTGGTCATTAAGAGAAAGAAAAAGACAGAGAGAGAGAGAGCGTGAAGGAGGACAGCTCCTGAAAACATCTTGCCAAAAAGCATTCTCTTACAACGCCACATTATTTCCACGCCAATACGAAGAGATACCGTTGTTCAGTTGCGTGCGAGAAAATAAGACGGCGCTCCGAAACAGCTGTCGCCAGACGGCTAACAGCTGTTCAATATGTTTCCTTTGATTGTAAGTCTCTGCGCTTCAGATTTTCATCACAATTCCCGATCACCCATTTAATTACCATGTGTTTGTATTTCACAGACTCAGTCATTGAATTGCAAATGCTCGATTTCGGAGACAGATTGGAAGTACGGTCCAAATCCTGACTCTTTTTCAAATTGCACAGCACCTCCACCCGTATGCAGATAAGCAGCACCATAAATAGTAATCATGAATAACGGAGCTATTCGTGTCTCTCTTTTTTTTTTTTTGAGAGACGTACTCTGCACCTGTTCATTTTTAAATGTATGTCATCAATCAGGAGCGTCATAAAGAACATGTCGCACGCATTCCTCACGCAGAAAATTAACTTCCCCTTCTCATCGGCTTCAAAATGCCTTAAAGGTTTGCTCTGCGTTGACCTCGCAGTGATAGCTATCGTTATGACGCTCGTTATAATCATCTCACTTAATATGGTGGTGCTCTTCAAAGACTCTAGAGGAGGGCACTGTGGGTAATGCATGCTCAATGCAGTCGGGCACCAGAGACTCAGAACCCAGTGACTCACTAGGCAATCTGGAGAACATGCCCTGTGGCTTAGCTGCGATAACGCTGGCACAGAGAGAGGCCAGACCTCAGCCGATCTGGTGGGGGAGAACAGCCTTCGCCGTCTTTGGAGTGTTTCATCTCTCCTTTTTTTTTTTTCGAGATAGACTTCGTACCCCGGAGGAGACATCTGAGGCGTAACACAACGGAAAGCAGTTTGAAAAAAAAAAAAAAAATGCTCTTGTGTCTGCGGAGAGGCAAAAAGCACAGTCGATTTAAGAGAGAGAGGGGGAGAAATCAAACAGCCTCGAGGGGTTAAGTGTGATTTAATCTAGTGTAGTCGCGGAGGCCTGTGCACATCCACCACGCTGGTGGTGCTTTGGAGGCGTATCGATAACCTCCGCCCCACGGAGGGAAAATGTGAGAATTGATGAATTTATAGCAGCGAACGGGAGGGATTTTACTCCATTTTGAGAATAGATATATTTTTTTAATCTTGTGTGTTGGTTTTTATTAATCACTAGCGATGATTTGATAGACAATAGTTGTACTCAAAATATGGAAAAATGTGCCGCTAAGGCTCCATTAGAGACGTATTTCAGTTTCAGATTTGTAAACTATCAAATAATGCCCAACAATTAAACACCAATAGGCAGAGTGTTGGAGAGTTTTTCTCTAATTTCATGGGTGGGAGATGGCGCTGACTGTAATCAGGGTCTCACAGTGGCTGATGCAGGTGCCTAATAACTATTCAGCGACACATTCACATCCCCCTTTTTTAGAAACTGAGGCCTCCTTCCTGAAACCAAAATTAGTGGTGCAGCAAATCCAGACACTGACATTTTAATTCCTCACTGTTCCTAACTTGCCTCCCCCTAGATTACTGTAATTGATTAAATTAGTTTGGACACAGGCCACGAGGTATATGCACTGGTGACGGTCAACATCTTCTCTATCCTATTTTTAGATGTATTGTTGTTATGTCTCTCTCTCTCTAACGCTCTGTTGTTTTATGTCTCTGCTTTTGCTTGAAAAAACATCTGAGTGCTGAGAACAAACTGGAAGAATCTGTGTCTTCAGTAGCCGCACAAAGCACATCAGTGAATAATCTAACAGCCAGTTTAACATCAGGCCATTATGTGTAATTCCCAGGCTACTGCGGGTAACAGATGTTCACGCACACAGTTGGGAGTGAAATTGTTATCCCTCGATGCCTCATGTATCAAGATCAGTGATCGTGTTTAATGGCACATAACTAAAATATTCATAGACGACGGCAAAGACATGTTGATTGCGTAATTCGGTTGAAGTTATAAGCTGAATTGAATTGTTTTAGTAATTTGACATCTTTGGATGCACGCTTGATTGCTTTCCTTCTAAGAGTGACAAGAGAAGTTCAACACGTCTCTCATCTTCTAACGCTAATCATGAAGCACTGGCCCGGAGTTTATTACACTGCAAAAATTCAGCTTACAAAAACAAGAAAAAAAAGTAATAAAATGAGGGAAATATTACTTGAAATAAGACAAATTATCTGCCAACACAACAGGAGTATTTGACTTGCCAAGACTTCTTGAAACAAGTGAAATGCTCTAAAATAAAAACTGCCTGATAAGAAGAAATATCTTGTCAATCAAAAAACAAGCGTATAAAGATATTTCATCTTACTTAGATTTAAATTTTTGCAGTGTATTAATTAGATTAACGATTGAAAGTATAGGAGCAGCCAGTAAACCCGGTTCTCTTCCATCTCGTTGGGTTTTTTCGTACAAAAGCATGAATTGAAGTTGTGTATTTGCGGTGAGTTCTGCTGCTCGTCTTGTCATTGCAGGGTCGGCCCACGGGAGAGCTTTCAATCTTTATGCTAAGCTAAACTAAGCTAAGCTAATCGCCGCGTGACTGCTGCTCCATAATTAGACGAGCGAGAGCGGTATCAGTCTACGCAGAAAAATCTCAGCAGCAAAAGCAATTAAGCGTCGTCCCCGAGTGGCGCCTCTGTGGCGCCTCTATGGCGGAAAAGTGAAGCCAGCGCCAAAAACTGATCATCCTCCAGTGGCAACTTTAGTCTGGCTCCAAAAGCGAATCCCCATCCCCAATGATCATCCTGTTAATACTCAACTTCATAGCAGACATGTTTACAGCCTGGTGTGAAAACGGGTGACGTCGTCGTCGTGTTCCTCGTAAACTGCATCATGACCGCTAAGATGGCGACGGCTGGCGCCACACTTTCAGCTTCACAAATGATTACTTTAAAAAAAATCAATGGGTGATGTAACGGAGACTACATTTTAATAAATCTCATACGACTGGAACACAGTCAGAGCTTTGATAAAGTTCACTCATCACAAAGGGGATTTTCTGATGTTCCTATAGGTCCACATAGTTTAACCATTGGAAAAACCATGAAAAAAAAACCTATTACAATTCATTCGTTATCTTCACAATACCAGAGGTCTTGTGGTGAAATAGTTCAAGCAGGTTTATGTGTGCCTGCGTGAAATATAATATCTAGGACTATGCCTTTGTGTGACCATTAAAATGTCAATAATCTAAGTGCTGCAATAATGCTGCACCATGGTTTTACCCATCCTCCAGTAAAAAGGATGTTGATGTTTTTAGTGGCAAAGCATAATGGCATAACAGTGTCAGTATTGCTCTAAATATTTAGTGTAAATCAGTTTACAATGTACCTTTAAATAGGCTTACTAAGGGAAACTCTTCAAAAAAAATCAACCTCATAAACGTCCTTTAAATTTCTGTTTGTTCTCTATTCCCCCTGTGAAGGATGACAGTGTGATGGTGGCCGGCTGAGCATGGACCAGTGAAGATGACCCTGTTGGCGGGTGATGGCTCCGACTACGACTACAGCGCCCTGAGCTGCGCCTCCGACTCCTCCTTTAACCTGCCTCCTCTTCACGAAGAGGAGGCTCAAAAGGGCGTCTTCTACAAGAGGGCGCAGCGGGCCCCCGAGCTCGGCCCCGTCCACGGCGACGCCCTCCTGTCCGCCGCCCGCAAGCTCCACGCCGTCATCAACGTGGGCGGCCTGCGCTACCAGCTGCCCTGGACCACCTTGGAGGACTTCCCCCTGTCTCGCCTGGGCCAGCTGCACCTCTGCAACAGCTTCGACGAGATCATGTGCGTCTGCGACGACTACGACGTGACGCACAACGAGTTCTTCTTCGACCGCAGCCCCTCGGCCTTCCGCACCATCCTGACCTTCCTGCGGGCGGGCAAGCTGCGCTCCCTCCGGGAGATGTGCGCCCTCTCCTTCAGGGAGGAGCTGCTCTACTGGGGCGTCCCGGAGGAGAGCCTGGAGTGGTGCTGCCGCCGGCGTCTGCTGCAGCGCGTGGAGGAGTTCGAAGCGATGGAGAGGGCGGAGGAGGAGGAGGAACTCCTGGAGGATTCGGACAGTGGGCACGGGGAGCGCGCGGGGGAATCCAGACTCAATCGGTGCATGGGGAACCTCAGAGACATGGTGGAGAGGCCGCAGTCGGGCCTGCCGGGGAAGATCTTCGCTTGTCTGTCGGTGATGTTCGTCACCATCACTGCCGTCAACCTATCCATCAGCACCATGCCTGCCATGAGGGAAGAGGAGGAGGCGGTGAGTTGACTTCTTTTTTTTTTTAACATGACACCAACAAAAATAGATAGTAAGAAAACATGTTGTTGTCAGAGTCAAGCGTTGTCGTGTCAGCGAGGAGAAGGCAACTTCATTGTCTGTCGGGAATTTGCCGTTCCGCATAAATGAGTCGCCCCAAAGTGAAGTCGGTGAACGTTTGAACCCCACACTGTGGCGAGATGGGCTTTGTCTGGGCTGCGTTCGAAGGCACCAGTGAGGAAAATTGACATGTTGTTCTGAAAAGCAGTGATTAGAAAATTCTAATGAAGGCACGCCTCAGCTGTCATGTCATTTAAAACAGCCGGCTGCTTAGAAAGCAGATTGTTTTGCCATTTAGGAGGAGAAAAAAAAACGGTTTTAAAATCTGCTTTCATCCTTATGTCTGACTTTAAACACAATCATAATTGGCACACTGGCCTTTTCAGTCAAATTACAGGGAATTATTTGAGCCGCACACATTTTCTTTCAGAGGAAAGTGCTGTTTTTAATTGATTAATTTATCTCTCTCTTGTAGAAAGATCTACTTTGGAGAGCAACAGTCACTACTTTGCTTTCCTTTTTCAAATGTTCTACTTTTACTTGTATACACTCAGGAAGTCAAGTACATGTACTGCATGTGGGGAACTGTCAGTGGGTGGAAAATAAAAACCAAAATCTCCACGTTTTTTTTGGATTTGAGAGTAACTGAACGTGCTGCTGACTCATCGTTCTGATCCAACAGGCCGACTTTAATCTGGGAATCGTTACGTTTCATTTACGTCATGTGGCGTCTGAGAGCTCCAGTGCATCAAGCAATTTAAATGTGGGATGAGTTTATCGTCCTCTCTTGTACAGTCATTAAGTCAATCATTAATCAATGTCATAGGAAAATGTGATGGGGAATAATGAAAAGAAAATGAAAGAAATACAACAACTGCATTGATGAAGTTCCATATTTGACCTGACACATTTGCTCGATGTCTGTTACAATCAAGCATTTTAATTAAAAGTGCCAGTAATCACTACTAACAACTCCGCCGCCATAATATCTTCCAGGCAGACGACAGAGTCTCGCATTGAAAGTGTTCCTCTCTCGGAGCAAGAACGGGTTTGCTGGAGTTTTCAGGTGCTTGTATGGGTCTACTCACAGCATCTCCTCCTCTGTGGGAGTGTGTTTCATAATGATATTTTGCCCTGATATGGACTGCATTCAAAGGCTCCGTGCCATGTGCTCTGTGCTTTGAAATGCTTTGAGCCTTCTCGGCCACGCATTGATTCAGCACCATCGCTGTGTCACACAACACACTAAGCTTTCCAAAAAAAAGAAGCTGAAAACATGCACTCTGAAGGACAAATTCTCTAGTTAACCGTTGCTATGTTTTTATGGCACTCCATTCCCAAAATTGCAGGAGACCCATTTTGGCTCTATAATGAGCAAATGTCTTTTTCTTTCTTTGTTTTCATTTGTTGTAGAAACTTCTTGCACGCTGCGAGCATCGCTGCGGCATCCCAAAGTGCCGAGCCTCTTGATTTCACAGAGACGTGGTTCCCTCTAGTGACTGCAGCGACCACTCGCACGCGCTGATGCTGCACACACCGCTAACTCCAGTGTCTTTAACAGGGCAAATGTTCCCAGATGTGCTACAACATCTTCATCGTGGAGACGGTGTGCGTGGCCTGGTTCTCCCTGGAGTTCACCCTGCGCTTCATTCAAGACCGCAGCAAGCTGGCCTTCCTCCGGCAGCCGCTGAACCTGATCGACGTGGTGGCCATCCTGCCGTACTACATCACCCTGGTGGTGGACAGCACCTCCAAAGGGGAGAAGCGCCTGGGCTCCGGCAACAGCTACTTGGACAAGGTGGGCTTGGTGCTGCGCGTCCTGAGAGCCCTGCGCATCCTCTACGTGATGCGGCTGGCTCGCCACTCGCTGGGCCTGCAGACTCTGGGCCTGACGGCGCGGCGCTGCACCCGGGAGTTCGGGCTGCTCCTCCTCTTCCTGTGCGTGGCCATAGCGCTTTACTCCCCCTTGCTGTACTTGATTGAGAACGAAATGGTCGCCACGCAGGAGTTCACCAGCATCCCCGCCACCTACTGGTGGGCCGTGATCACGATGACGACGGTGGGCTACGGGGACATGGTGCCACGCAGCATCCCGGGCCAGGTGGTGGCTCTGAGCAGCATCCTGAGCGGGATCCTCCTCATGGCCTTCCCCGTCACCTCCATCTTCCACACCTTCTCGCGGTCGTACGTGGAGCTGAAGCAGGAGCAGCAGCGGGTCCTGCAGAGGAGGACGCACTTCCTGCTGCGCAGCCGCATGGCCGGCCTGGGAAGCGACCTCTCCCTGGAGAGCGACGGCCTCTTCCCCGCGGGGGCGTCCGACGCGGGCCGACAGCGAGACAGGGAGTGGGACAGGAAGAGACGGAGAGGGAGTCTGCAAATATGACGAGAGAGAGAGAGAGAGAGAGAGAGAGGCGGATAATCTCAATAGAAGGGTGGAGGAGAGGGAGAAATCTAGAAGGTTGGAGAGTAAAAGATCATTTCAATAGAAGGGTGGAAAGTGAGAGAGAGTCTAGATAGAAGGGTGGAGAGGTAGAGATAATCTAGATAGACATGTGATCAAGAAGTCTTTATAAATTAAGTACAGAGGAGAAAAGGGATTTATTTTTTTCCCAGAAATGCAGCCGTGCCGTAGCAGTGTACTTTGGATGAACAACAGGAACACGCAGAAGAGGATGAGAGGAATATTGTGAAATAGATAAATATGATTTAAGCATTAAATATGTTTCTTTGAAAAGATTAATGAAAAATTGTAATATGGGATCAAAATACGAGTCCAATTTACAGAGCAAGAAAAAACACAATAAACCATAAAGCATTGAAGCGTAGAGATGATGTAACTCATGAGCGCGGCCTCCTCATGACCCAACAACATGCTGATGTTTCTCTTCTCTGTTTTTTGCAGATGTTTTAATGGGTTTGTTGATGTCATGTGCTCCTGGCCGGTGTCACGTCATGGAAGATGCTCTCTGCTTTTGTTAAGTCCCAAAGGTTAAGTGCTCAAATGTGACCCTTCAGCTCACAGATTATTTTCTGAAACTCTGAGAATTACCCCCACACGCCTCCACCCCGCAGTGCCGGCATCCACATATTATTAATTATGGTGTATTAATTGTCTGCTCCTTGAGGTTCCATATGCAATTTTTGAATACTTTTGGACATTGAAGATAACATTGTTGTGCTTGTAATTACTGCGGTTGCTATCCAAAGCCGTTTATGATGATTTCTCCCCTTAAAGTGGATTTCAACAGAAGTTTGTTTCGTTGTCGCTTCTCTTTTTAACTTCAGACGTCATCGTCCCAGAGTCCCGGGGTGAATTGTTTTTGGGGACAAAACAGAACACAATAAAAAAAGTCAGTCCACCACTTGGCAGACATCCAAATCCACTGACAGCCTCACGGTGTCATAACGCACACGCAGAAGGAACAAAATACAGCAATCAGTGGTGGAAAGTCAACAATTTGTACTTTTTGGATTCAAATTTCACACGGCCTCTGAAAGAGTTATTCAATTTATTTATTGTGTAGACTCAATGATGCGTCTTTCTCACATTTTCTGTCAATTTTGCAAGAAGAAATTTTTTAAAAAGATTGTAGTGCCCCCCTGTTGCCTATTCCACCATGAGGCGCTGCTCGGCGGCTCACTTGAGTGTTTGATCTGACGCGTTTCATTGAAGACAAAGTCCAGCGGTTAAGTCCATCATGTTTATTCTTACTAAAGAAAACAAAAATAATAACCTCACCGTCAGAAACTAGTTGCCGGTACTCAAATCATAAAATAAACCATAAACAATGTTCTTTCTTTGTTGCAGCACTGTCCCATAAAACGGTCAAAAAACTGTTTGCTTTCCTCACAATGAGCAACACCTGGCCCCAATACCTCTTCTAATTATAGAGGGCCGACAGCCGTAACAGTCGGCCTTGCGCCCCCAAAACATGCAAAATGGCTATTATGAATCTTCTCAATAATAAAAAGATTCCTAAAAATTAGATAAGGGAACACAAAATTCAATTTCCTCTACAACAGAGGTTTTCAAAATGGGAGGCGGGCCTCTCCAGATGTGTTTGTATGGAAGCCCATTTCACAGAAATAAATTAGGACTAAAGATATATCTATATATATATATATAATTTATTTATATTAGGACCAACAAAAAAAATATTAGGACCAAATTGTTTTTAAAATTAATTTTATTATTTATTTTTTATGGTCGTATTTTTTGGGGGGGAGGTGGGGAGGGGGTCTTAATTATTATTATTATTATTTTGGGCCTCTTTTTTTTGGTCCTAATTTTTGGGCCTCCATAATTTCAGGAGAGACTCAATGAATAAAAATATTTAACATATTACATTAGTTATCAAAACCACATACAATTGTCTCAATGTGAGTGATTTGGTTAAAGAGATAGTTATTTAGAGTATTTTTTGGGGAAGTTTACTATGTTTCCTTCTTTTCCAAAGAAAAAAAAACACAATATTGCAGCAAAAAGTAGGCCACAAGTTAGTGTTGGCGCTCTTGCAACTCATGCTTATATATTCGAGACCTGCTGCCTCTTTTAAACAGTAGGTGGCAGCATTGTGTCACCAAATACAAAGAAGCTTATCAATGATTTTGTATTTCACCAAAAGATAAAAAGACGTATATTTCCACGTATATTTCGTGTAGGTACTGTCTTTTGCTCGCCTTTTATTATATTTAAATGCCCTCTATCAAGGCTGCAGTCACATGGCATGGCTCGCGTTTGAAGTCAACAGTTTTGAGCACAAACTGTCAAAATGAAAAACGGATGCAAGCTGACTAAAACGCCTCTGCACGAACACAACAAACGGTCCAGTCTCCAATATGAATAACCGAGCAGCCACGTTCGCACCTGCACCCTCAGGTGAGCAGGGACTTCCACGAAACGCCATTCACCTAAATCAGGTCTCGGTCGTGCACAAAAAGCATCCCACCAATCGGAGCCCGACAATCCGCTGCGTCTCCTCCCCTGCCTTGCCTCTCAGATCTCCTCCCAGTGTTTTGCTCGTGATTTGGTGTTCGTCTGTCGGGAGAATCGAGCTTGACATATGCGATTGGCCCCCTTCTGGTCTTTGTACTTATTCCTGTTATTCATTTACATGTGCGTGGAAGATGTTTTCTTATCCTTGGAGTCATCCCCCGTCATGACCTCACCACCGGACCGCCCCTCCAGCTGAATGGGATTCCTCATCGCCTCTCCGTCGCTCCTTTTGGCACCGACTGTCTGCGCCGCCGCCGCCGCCGCCGCCGCTGCTCTAAGCCGCCGATTTGAGGATCTGTGAGCTTTTGGTTCCTCTTACCGGTTCATGAATGGTTTGAAGCGAGATCCGCCTGTCTGATCGTCGGAGCAGCGACGACGCCAAATCCGCGGTAGCCTTGCGCGTCAGGGTAAGTAGCCCGAAACTTGTTCTGTTGGTGCGGGGGACTTCAGTCATGACAGGCAGGGCAGACAGACTGGGTTAAACATGAATGGAGAGGTTGGATCACAACAACGCTGCTGCAGATCAGGCTACTATGCTGTTTGTGACAAAACTCTCCACTTTAGAGTCAGGCGTCGCATCTCTATGACCCAAATATGATGTGGACAAATATACTTTTGATTCTGCTTTTAATGATCAGATGGATTCAACAATGATTCATCAGAATCATTGTTTTGCCAGCAACTGTACCACAGAGTTACAGTGACGTGACTCATCAGAGCTTTCTTTTTTTTTTTTTAAGATGCAAGCTGAGGCCATATTCTGTACTATCTATACAGTCCTGTCTCTGCAGCATTTTTTAGGAGCATAATCACGCAGCCCTCTACTGTGCATACCCTCAATTTTAAGAGAAATGGCTCCCTGGGTGGAAGCTCTTTCAAGACCATCTGAAACCTGGCAGCTGGAGCTGCTCTGCAGTGAGAGTCTTTTTTTATGGGCTATCTGCTGAACTTGTGCTGCTGTATGTGTGAGTGAGAAGATCAGAGAGACTGTGTATGGATTTTAAACTGGATTTCCTCTAAATAATTAGTTTTTTTCACTCAGGATGCCACAGATTTTCCTTTCTTTATCCCACACAGACGTGTCTCTAATATGCTTAAAATGAGTCTCTCCCTCTTAACGTGACTCAAAGGCCCAAATATTGACTCTAATGTGGTGGTGAGGAAGGATACAGAAGACTAAGTAGCGAGAGCCTGTAATTGATGACCCTGATCATACAGATTAAGTCCATATCCTCCCAAATTGTTTGTGTCTTAACATTGTGACATTGGCCTTTACCGTTTGTCGGCTGCTGTACACGTCAGTTCTGACTCTCTGACTGCTGGTCCCGGATCAGCGCACAGATTTGCTAACTTAGTCAGTTGTCACCTGTCGAGAAAATTAAACCCGATTTAGCGTCTCGACCAGATTTACTGTCAGATGTTTGTGTCAGACGACACTATGTGAGACATTTACTATCACGCCAGCTGAGACACGACACTTCCTTCAGCTTGTGACACACACACGCACGTACACACACATACACACACACACTTGAACCTGCTGTGTCACTGATGCAGTGTGATTTCTGAGCTTTTTGATCTGCCTAAAACCTAAATATGATGTATAAACCAGCAGTGGATTCCAGCTCGTTTGTACTGTCTCTGTAATCCTGAGATCTGAAACATTTCTCCAGAGAGACATCAATCTTTTTTTTTTATGAACATAACATTGCTATTATATTTAATGATCAAGAGTGCATTACACTAATCCTCCACAGATTTTGATTTTGAATGTATTTTGCATTTTCCTGAAGGAATTAGAATGTTTGGCAACATGCAGGCAAAAACGTATTAGATCCTGTTTCAATATCCTTAAATTGTGTATCAGGCCAATGACGTGCAAACTGATGCTGAGCACAACCCCCTCCACACACACACACACACACACACACACACACACACACACACACACATGGCCTCTTTGATGCCCTCTTTTGCTTGTTTTTTTTATCACACATTCTGCTAAATTCCCACATCTAACGTCATCACAAAGAGCGACCCGGTTCATGACGCGTTCTTCCATCTCCCGCAATGCCGACACAAACTGTTGCAGCTTCTCCCATAACGCGAGCTAACAACACGCATTCTGCACAGCCGACCACTGAGTGAGAAGTTTTTCTCAAAGTGGTACGAGCTGGCCCATTGTACTTTCTGACTGCCTGCTTTCAGGCTCCACTGAGGGGACCTAATGCTCCTTGGAATCCCATGAATGCTCCCCAGTGAAAGCTGTCGATGTTTATGTCGGCTCCAATGCGATTGGCGGAAAGTGGCTCTCGTGGACCAAATTCCTGCTAATTGGCAACGTGGCTGTGGACTGGCCCCTTTGTCTCCCCCCCCCCCTCCTCTTATACTGGAGTGGTCTGTCTGTCACGGTGATACACTGGCGCTGGCATCAATGAAGCGCTTGTTTCCACAGCTATCCGGCCCTGGAGGAATCGGTGGCTTTAAAACAAGTCGCTTCCACTTTCAAAATTGCCTTTGTGCACCTTTTTCAGAAAGATGGAAGAGAAACATTTAAGGGTGGTCTATAGAGAGGCCTTTTTTCCCATCCAAGCACATTGATAGTGATGTGTGTGTTTGCCTCTGCCCCGAAGTGAACTGAGCATTCGCATTTAAACAGACTCCTCTCTCGCTGGGCAGTTTGTGGAATTTATCATTTGATCGAGTGAGTGGCCCACTTTCCTTTAGGTCAGAAGGGGATTAATTGGCATTGAGCGCTGAGGACATATTGCAATTGTTTGTGATACAGAAAGAGGATCTAGCTTATTGGCCAACAACAAACAACAAGAGCTCACAAACAGCAGGACAGAGGATGACTGTACATGAGTCGGAGCTCTAGTAGTAGTAGTAGTAGTAGTAGTAGTAGTAGTAGTAGTAGTAGTAGTTTGCCTCCTCTTTGTTGAAACAACGCATCATTCCCCTTTGGCGTTGGAGTACTTTGGAGTACGACAAAACACTTGTCTAATGCCAACGACCTCTCTTCAGTTTGCCAACGAGATGTGCGACGAACTCCGAAGGGAGAGAAAGAGAGAAACACCAAAGAGCTTCCTGCTGACAAACAGCCTTTGAATTTTTCATGCGGCAGATACTAAACTTCTGTCGCTCTGGCCCATATTTGCCGGTCATTAGTGCCCAGCCACTTTCTAAGGGCTCACGGTTGAGCATGGGAATGCCGGTGCCACCTGTTCTCTCCCTCTTTCTCCCCGTCTCTCATCTCTCTCCCGTCCCGCCTTTATTCGTCCGCCTCCCTGCGCTTGAGCTTCACGTGTCGGTGGCCTACTTCTGTGTTCCGTCGTTATTACAGCGAGCGCTTTGTCAGCCATGAACCTTACGGTTTCACTTCCTTGCCGGTTCTACTTTGTCACACACTTAGTGTGGTATTACTTCCTGAATGAGTGACCGCAGGAGAGAAGTTGATATACACACACACACACACTGCTCAAACATGGAGCGGCAAAGCCGGTGGGTTGCATCCAGTAACGGCAGTTGAATGATAAGGATGCAGAACTGAAGCGCTCCTGACATATCCCTCCGAGCGCTCTGTGCGCTTGCTGTCCATTTGAATGAAGTATCTGATAGTTTGACACAGACAAACAGAGGAGGGCTTGTGTGCTCCCAGGATCCCGTCGCCACTTCCTGTCCCTCTGCTCTGGGAACCGGCCAGGGTGACACAGGCCACGCATCTCCACTCAATCCACCCACTGTTGCCTCTGTGGAAAAGCGATCACTCTCACACCCTTCATTCCCATCGCCCCCCGTGCACGTTTTTCTTGTGACAGGAAAAGCGTCTTTGGCATTTGGAAAGAAGCCTCTGTGTGCGGCTTTGTGTAGGCGCAGCTGTGCGAGCCTGGTCAGGATGATGAGCTGCTTCAGGGGAGGACATGCTGCTCCTCACACACCCCCCCCCCCCCCCCCCTCCCTAAAGCGGGAGGCGCTCCATCCTCTGAGAATCACTGTGGGATATGTTGACATGGGAGTTTTTATGCAGATCGGTTACTTGCGGAGACAATCGATCCCGTCACACCCAACGTCTGAACAAAACCGTAGAGCAGGAACATATCTGTGTCAAAATATACATGAAGAGACGTGGGTACTGATGATTTTGTTATTCATCGTTGTACGAACCGTAATTACTATCACAACACAAAAAACCTGTTTATATATTGCTGTGCATGTCTTTACTTGTTTTGTCATTACTTCCTGACAATAAAACCAAAACATGATTAGAGCTGAAGCAATTATTTGTTTTTTTTGATTTAATGGAGAGAAAATATCTGTAATAACATAATCACATTTTTCAAGGAGTTTCTCTTTTGTCTCTCTTACGTGATAGTAAACCGAATGCCTTTAAGTTTTGGACTGTTGGTTGGACGAAACAATTCATTTGAAAAGACAGAATTTCGGTAGAAAATAACTGATAGAATAATGAAAATCATTGCATGCTTCATCTGTAAGTAATTGAGATATTAAAGCAGCAATAAGTCATGTTTTTACTCTCTTATCAGCATGACCATCAAGCTGTGATTTCTCACTTTTATCTGTATAGATGCACTCATTGGTGTTTCAAAATCCACCTACTTTCCAGGTTCTCTTTATGATAATCAAGGCACATATATAGCAGAAAACAACTGTTGTCTATGTAAAGATATATTAATGTCCACCTGAGCCAGTCGAGTCTTTCTGTGCGTGATGATCAGAGCTTTATTTACATAATGCCTTGCGTGCCTTTTAATGCATTTGATTCTTTCCTGTTGCGTCCCACTGGTGAGCTTATGGCCGCTGCTCTCATATTGACACACAGTACAGTACATGTGACAGTACACATGACGGGTAAACCCGTCTCCACCAATGGCATCGTTGTAGATAGAAGCGTAGCGCCCATTCTCCGGTTCCCCCTCATGTAAACACTGGAAGCTCTGTCAGCCCAGTTAGTTGTCCGCTCTTATAGTGCCGTTGGCACCTTTTAGCTGCCATCTTGGAAGCCATTTCGAGGCAACAGATATGCTTTGAATTTTGCATAGAGCTCCTTTCATGTTTAGCTGTTAATTGATGCACTCAACGCACACACACCAACATCTCCCTCCTGGACACAAAAAAATCAAACTAAAAGCTTTATTTGTGTTCCAGTGTTTTTCATCATCACCTCTTAGCTGTATGTACCCTTTTGTATGGAAATTCAGCTTTAATACATTTAACAGGTCCAGGTTGTTCCAGCGTTGACCTTTGCCCTCACCTCTGATGTGAGTCTGGATCAGATACAGAACAGGGACATTTTCCTCTTTCTCAGCAGGGAGGTAGTTTATTAAACCCAGCTGTAAACCCAACTCTGTCTCATATAGAAAAAGCTCCAACCACACAACCAACGCTCTGCTTTTGATTGTCTAGCAGTCAGCGTGTAGTTCCCGGCATCGCCGCCCCACTGAGTTGAATTTGAATATTGAAATCAGCGCCTTCGAAACAAAGGATTGGATTAAAAGAGATGCAGGAAATCACTCCAGTGTCGGGAGGTCTCGCCCTCCAATCTGTTATGGAAATGTCGTGGCTGGGAGCAGTTATGTCTTGATGATGAAGCGGGGACACGGGCACATTTAAACAATTTAATGCCAAATCGTTGGTGGGTGTTCTCAGATTTTTTTGTTTTTCTGCCGCTCTTATTTGTCTATCTCCAAGGAAGCAGGGCTGGGATCTTTGCGTCTTGCTTTCAGTTGTGAAGTCAGCCATAGCGGCTGTAGAAATGTTGATCCAGCGTGCTATATTTATAAGTCTGCATCTGCACAGAAGCACAGAGTCGGCTGTTCCCTCACTCCCAACATGTTTTGCAATGTTCTCTTCCCCCCTGCTGTCAGTGAAGCCTTACTTAAAAATATATACATTTGAACAATAGTAATAATAGAGATGCTCTTGTCTTGGGGACACAGCAGTATGACATCCTCAGCATGCTTTTAACTTTGTCCTTACACGGAGAACAAGCTGGTCCAGAGCCCAG
Source organism: Clinocottus analis (assembly GCF_023055335.1). NCBI lineage: Eukaryota > Metazoa > Chordata > Actinopteri > Perciformes > Cottidae > Clinocottus > Clinocottus analis. Next base: position 22,159,714 of record NW_027176153.1, on the reverse strand, counting down.
CAACCTTGACTCACATACTTGTTCTTCCAACGTGGCTGCTCGATGCTTCTTCTTTCCCCCGACAGACGGTAAAGGGAATGTGCATGGGGTGGGTGGCATGTGTGGCTCGGGGGGGAAGCCCGGGCATCTGACGGTGTCTCTACCTGCTCCCCCGTGCATTCCTGCTTTGGGCTGCGCGAGCAGGGAGAGAAGTTGCGACTCGCCTTTTTCTTCCACACTGCATTCTTCGACCATGACTGGGCTCGGTCGCACTGCTGCAACAAACCCGGGAATGTCACAATGCACACAAGTGCACATGCAACACCTGGCCCACTTTCACATATTTGAACACGCTAACATGCGATTATATTGCGTTATATAATGATCTAGTGTTTTCTATTGTATTTAATGAGCAGTTCTCTCTCCATGTGTATACGTAGGTTTATACTGTACATAGTTCCCCTTTGGGTTAAGTTGAACTTTACATGTCTAGGATGCAGGGGGTTCTCTTACTGCGTGGCTGTGCAGATGAGAAGTTTAATGCTGAAATGGTGGAAGCCTTAGGTTACTGACGCGTGAGGCACTTGGAAGCCAATGCGGACTTGAGCTGATCAAATGCTCCCTCTTTGAAATGTGATGAGAGAGGGGAGAATTTAAGGATTCACTGTCGGCAACATTCAGTTACTCTGAAGCCATAAAGCCTATAGGCCCATATGATATTAGCAGAAGAGCTAAATTGCATGCTAATGCTGGCGACTCTGGTACATTTGTCACGTCGCATTACCGGCGAAGGAGTTTCTCTTGTTTCTGAATGTTCCTCCACTCCCTTACGAGCAGTTCGCCAATGTTTGGTAAGCAAAGAAAAGGATGATGCCCCCCCCCCCCCCCCCACCATCGATGTGACACAGGGCTGACACATCAGAGGGATTGAGATCCTTTATGTTCACCTTTCTCCTTCTCCTGAAAGGATTGGGTAAATTATGGGCAAAGAGTTGGAGAGGGGAGGGGCGCGGGGATGGACCGAGAGTGAGCGAGTAAAACTGGGAGGGTGGGGGTTACCAAAGCCCTTGAGGATTATATTTATCTTCTCTCTCTCTCTCTCTCTCTCTCTCTCTCTCTCTCTCTCTCTCTCTCTCTCTCCCCCGCTTCTCGTTTGAACCACGTGACCGCAGCTCATCAGTCTCAGTTCACTTAATGACCGTGTTTATATGAGAGCAGAACAGAGAGAAACGGAAGTAAAGCTGGAGTTTGTTGGGAAACAGCGGAGCAGATTTCAAGCATTCTGTCTATTCTTGGTATTCAATGTGCCACCAAGGAACAATGCGCAGCTTTTCCCCCCCATATCAACACAACACAGCGAACACCCCCAGGTCCCTGCACACGGTACTGTGCATGCCACAGATGCCTCAGATCACATCGGTTTTCAGGAGGAATGATAGCTGCTGCTGCTGCTTGTTGCGTGTCTGTATTCATCACAAGCGATAAGGGAACAGCTGAGAGACCTTGGGCTGTAAAACAGGGCATGTGTTTTAACATGAGGTTGTTTATTGTTCCATCTGAATTCATGTCTTCCCTTCCTTATAAACATGCAACTGTAAAGTGTTTTTATTGCGCCATGGTTACTATTGGTTAATGTGCTGAAATTTATTTGTTGTTTTGCAACACACCTGGTGACCTAAGAAGAGGAAATTAATGTCCTCTGTCTGTCTCGCCTAAGCCAGGTCTGTCACACCCAGTCTAGGAAGGTTCGTGCAATGTCTCAGTCAAACCACGGCACTACTTTTGTGCAATTTCTTTTCAAGGTTTTCTAAGAACTTCAGAGGTGAGTGTTTCAAAGCAGGATACAGTTGACTTGGAAAGGTGCAAAATGAGTGTGTTTTCAATGCACAACCACAGCACATATGGTGTAACTTTCCTTGAAAGTGTGGCAGGAGAAATGTTGTATGACATGCGTGGCACCATGGGGTGGCATCTTCTCCATATTTAATTGCTGTGAAACAGGGTGTTGCCGTCTGGGATTTGACACACACGGGAGGAGTTTACTGGAGATGATTTATAATCAGGAGGAATAGGTCTCTGTGGAGTCCACGTCTCTTCCTGTTAGCTTAGCCTAGCATAAATAATGGAAACAGGGGGCAACAACTAGCCTAGCTGTAAACGTAAAACCATAAACAAACTTTTAAGCTAAATAAAGGCGATATAACTTTGCTTTGCAGGTGAAGGAAGGCATATTTTGCTTCCTGGTCAGCCTATTGTTCCCCTTATTCATAGTCTCTGTGCTAAATTAAGCTAACAGTTGTCATATTAGGCATACAGACAAGAACGTGGTATCAATCTTCCCGTCTCACCTTGCAGCAAGAAAGCACATTGCCACATTTCCCAAAATGCTGAACTATTCGTTTTATAAACTCTTTTAGGAGGTCTCGCCATCTAAAATGGCCCAGATATTTTCTCACTGAGCCTCAATCCCAAAATAATTTGGTGTATGTCATACTCAGATTAGGAACAGGGGATAACAGAAAATCCATGAACCTGCAGTTGGTGCCAGCAGTGTTTGTTGTTTGAAAGTGGACAAAAAAATTCCTCTGTAAGCACGGGGTTTAAGATAGAGCAGCCAGCTGCTCAGCTCTACGAGCCCAGAGATGTCATATGATTTTAAAGGCCGGGTTAGCGGTGTGTGTGTGTGTGTGTGTGTGTGGCGTTTGGCAAACAAAAAGGTGATCTGAGCACACGCAGGTCGCTTTTTTAGCACAAATACCAGTGGTGAGAAACAAACAAATAGGCACTCACAGAAAGGGATAAGGGCTCACGGCCTCTGATCCTATTATAGGAGCAGAAACCCTGAAGCCTCCTGAGAGACTGGAGGGAAAAAATGAGTAAACATAAATGTTTTTGATGGGAATCTTCCCGCGGTAGATCTCGGAAATACATCACAATGGAAAGAATTTCTTCAGGTGATCTCACCTTTCCTTTGGTTCTCTGTGTCGCTTATCTCCCACGTTATCTCACCCCGTCTTCTGTTTTCTGTCCCAAATGCTCTCAGGGAGTGACAGATATCGCACATAATTTAGAGGGATGGAGCCTCCGCTAATCTAGCCTTTGACTTCATCAGATAGGCATGCGGTAGTCTGGCCCAGAACGTCTACGTGCAACTAGACTACATCTGTGTAGTTTGTTGGTTTGTGGAATGCTTGACATCGCATCCATGGAAACAAGCTGTGTGTGTGCGCGCGTGTGTGTGTGTGTGTGTGTCTGTGAGTGCATGTGCATGTGTGGAATGGTAAATATTGACTTCACCACCTTCCCATCCCAGTGTCTGTCCGTGACAGGAGCACAGGGTAAGGGGTGTGTGTGGGGGTGAGATCAGTACACACACACACACACACACACACACACACACGCACACACTTTATCCAGGACTCAGCAAAGTCCTGCCACCGGGGGCGTCTGTTTACCTTCACACCTCCAAACACAGAGAAGCAGCTCCGAGTTCATAGTTTGATTCGGTGTGTACTCACAAAACAAAAGAGCTGCTAACGCTGCACGCTTTAAAACATTTACTCTCTGCTGCATACTGCTGCTGTGCTACTTCATCTTAGCTCTTTGTGACGATCAACCTAATGGGGATATTAATGGGAAGTGTGGATGGGTACGTATCAGTGGCTGATCAGAGAATTCAATGGTGTGCAAACGCATCCAAGAGCCATTTCCTCTATTTTATGTTTATTGAAGAGGGAAGAGAGACAAGATGACGTCCAACTCCAACCGATGTTTGCCCTGAACCAGGAACCAGCCCACCTGTCGTGACACAGTATGAGTGTTGCGTTACTTTATCAAACTGTATAAGTGGCTCGTAAACTATTGTGGGTGGAGTTTTTTTTAGCTGTTTTCCCACAGCAGATGGATTTGTTGAGACAAGATAAGCAGCAGGGTTTTGAGGCCTCGCAGCAGCGGCTACAGTTGTAGTGGTCTGACCGGTCTGTCCGGTCTTGTCGCAGCAGCGCCCGAGTTGTTCGCAGGCCCCAGATGGAATGTCATCACGGCGTGAATACGATTAGGGAATAGATGTTAATAATCTGGACAGAACAAGCAAGGCTGGATTATGCTACAATTGGTGGCTAGTGACGCAGGAGCCAAAGCCTCCGTGCTCTCCTTCCCCCCCCCTCCCTCGTAGTAATTACATAGAGAGCATTGCGATGAAGCAATACATCCGCCAGGCATCAGACATTAGGACCACGTCACTCACACATGCACACACTGTATATGTTCCCTGTTGACACACGCATACCATTTTAAGCATGTCCACTTATGCAAATGCAGTGAAGAAAAAAGACAATATCTCCCTACAGACTAGCAGCTGTTCACTCAGCTCCCTTAAGAGGACTCAGAGATTGGCCAATTCAGGATCGTATCATGTTTTTTCTTGATCTATATGTGCTTCTTTTGAAGTGGTCGAGCTGGGCACATGCCCGTCAGAGTCTGGGCCTGACATGACCAGCGACTAGCCGGCTAGAAACGCCTTCATTTATTTTGAATTCATCTGAGATTCCTGCATATTAAATGTAGGTCTGCATGTCTAAACTAGTCACAGGAACTTGAACCTTACAGAGCTGAGTAAGACTTGCTTGGGGTACAGAACGGTGTTGTTTTTTTAATTACATGGCCAATGATACATTAAGTTCAAATAGACCGACACAAAATGTTTATAATCATGTCAATAACTATATTTTCTAAGGTTCCTCTGCATGTATTTCATCTTTCATCTCAAAATGCACAGGGCTTCAGACTATCACATGTTGGTGAGCCATCGTCATTTGAGAACCGGGTCAAATAAAACATTTGCCACCACGCAGGAACACTTGTTATTCCTACAATGTGACGAAGTGTTTCGACAAAAGTTTCATTGTTGTAATTGTACTGTTTCAGCTCAAGCTTAATTGTGACCTTTAACCTAATGCCTGAGGCGATAAAGACCGGTCTTTATTAGTGACGGTAGATTGTCAGAACATGCCCAACCACGGGCCAACAACACCAGCTAGCACCGTGCGGTAGAAGTGAGTGGTCTTTTTTACTGTAGCTGTCATCGCAACATACAAGCCCCGACACGCCACGTCACATAGCAGAGTTTCACCGTCTCCCTCAGTATCACTTTGGGTTTGCTTCATTCAGCCCCGTAGTTATGAATCTCTCATTAAGCCTGCATACAGAACCTCTGAGGCAGCATTGTTCAATTTGGATGTTCCTGACTATTTGATCCTTTCGAATGATGAAAAGATTATTATTTTTTTTTTAAAGGAGCCAGAGCAGCGGAGACTTAATTACAAAGCCTGTGTTGTTGGGAGAAATGGACCAGTGTCACGATCCTGCCCCGACAAAGACTCCATCAGTGAAGCCTATTAATGGTTGAAAGACACCACCTCTTTTCTTTGATTTCAATGACAGGCCTCGTAATTGTTTTCTTTTCATATAAAAATGAAAAAGCCAGCGGAACAGGGTTATTCAACATCCTGTAGGGGGAAAACAACCCCGGCAGCAATATTCAAAGACTATTCCCATTTACCAAAAAGCCCAGGAGACTTGAAGGATTTGGAATTCATTGTCAGATCTTATGCATAATTAAACAAATCCCCCACATACTCGGCCACACACCCCCACTTTGCCAGAGGGATTTTTAATGTAGCCCCCCTCCCCATCCCCAGACAGTGGGTGCTTGTTACAGTACCTCAGTCCTATTAGGCCAGAATCAGGCTCTCGTTACCATTCGCTATACTGATGATACACAACACAAACATGATTCCCGCAAAACACGACATTGTTTGTCTTCCTGACTTCCTTCATTTCCATATTTCTGCCGGCTGTTGGAGCTAAAACACGCTAAGATCTGGCAGCCTGCAAGCTACAGGCCACTTCTGTGTGTTGTTTACGCCGCCTGCTGCGAGCCGACAAAAGATGGTTTTGTTGCAAACTGTGTGTGAAGAAAGGCCCGAGACTCTCCCAGTGCTCTGTTTGGTGTTTACTTGGTCCGATCTTCCCTTTCCGGGTGTTTTCAGTGTATTTTTCTGGGTATGCAGTTTGGGTCAGAGTATCGGGACGCTGCTGGCCAAATAAACAGAATTATTTTCAACCTTGAAATTTGTGAGTGGTTAAAATCATATCACATGCCATGTTACATGCACGACTGCTGTCCTACAAGCATTTCCAGCATGTTGGCATCAGTCATCATTATTTAGCAATGCTCTGTCCACATAATGTCTTATTAAAGCAGTTAAGAGTTACCCCGCATTAAGGCGACAACCCTCAAGTGAAAGAAGCATCTGCATGGAACGGGGAAAAGCTTTTTACTCAGCCGACAACTGTAGACGAGAGAGGCAGCGTTCTGCCTCCGATAGCTTATTAACTATGCAACCAGTCTGCCTGCTCGGGGAGAACGCAGATCACACAAAGAGCAGCTCCCAGACCCACCCGACATCTTTGTGTCTGCACTTTTTTGTGTCTGTCTGTCAACCTGCACGCTATATGTCACACTTGCTGGGATACGACCCCCATTTACACAGACATGCCCTGGGGGAAGGGGGAAGGGTGGAGGGCGTGGGGGAGGGAGGAGGGGTTGGGTATCGACTGCCCGGCTTCATTGACCCCCTCTTCGATTCCTCGCCCTACCCCTCCCCGTTTACGATGCCAACCCAAATGAACCCCGCTTGGTCCTCCCTTCCTGTTAATTTTTCCTGCTTCCACTTTCTTTCTGTTTCTGATACTTGCACATAATATACATCTATACATCTATAGGAATCCCCAAACCTGACTGAAAGCCATTTCCCAGCTGATTGCCAGTCTGAAATAAGGCTAAGGGGGGGGGGGGGGTTGGGCAAAGTGACGGACAAGAACCAGTGACAGCTTTGCTAATATCCCTTGCGTGGTTAGATAACCGTGCTCTTCTTTGTGCCACACATTTTCCAACATATGCCACTGCTGCATTGCCCTGGAGGCGAGCACGCCAGCGAGCCTTTGCATGGAAAGCTTGTCTCTTGTTGAGGATTAGGCCGACTCCAATGTCGGATCCAACAGATGTATGGCCTCCTAAATAGCGGGGTGGGGTGGTGTCAGCTGAGGGCTGAGCATCCTGACACTACCCATATGCACTGTGACCCTCCTCTGCTTATCACAAGGGCTCCCCAGACACCCCACCTCCAGTGTTTTCTGTAAATTAGCATTTTCTAGTGGACCCCCCATGGTTATATCTATCCATGATAGCACAGGCTTGAGTCTCTAAATTATCCTTGGCTTAGTGTTACAATTTCCTGGCACTAAGCTGTTATTAGAGCCACTTCATCAGCCCGAGTAGGCGGGAAGCTTCAGTCATGAAGAGACGTAGAGTCCAAATCCAATCCAAAACTGCCCTCTTGACCTTTGGCCTGTTCTCATCGTGCTTCGGGAGAGAAGCTAACACAAATCCCATTGTTAAAAAACTGACTGATTTTCAACACTGTCATCTGATGACTCACTTGTGCTCACACTCGTTAAATCTATCTGGAAGTGCTTCACTGTTTCGACAGTCAGCAACATGAAAAAAATCAAAACGATGTTCAAGTAGTGTGCTGTCAAATATCCACACTGACTCGAGCACATGAATGAATCAGTGGCTACACAGTAGAGTTGCAAGTGAGGATTCATTGTCAATTCATGTGTTGATTATTTTTACCATTTAAAGTTGCACCGATCAATTGTTTCAAATTAACAAGGGAGCAAATGAGCCATAATGTCCACAGGGTCACTCCCTTGCAGTGATTGAACCACAGGGAGTTATTACATTTCATCCAAATGACAGCGCATTTTCGCATCTTTCAGGCAATTGTTTAAGTTTTACAGTTCGTGATTATGTCTTCAATTTGCCTCTGTGGTCCAACCAACAAAATAAAGAAAATCCTCACATTTGAGAGTGTCAAACCATTGAATGTCTCCGCTCTCACCAAAGCCAAAAGACTCCATTGAAATAAAAATAATTAAAAATACAGTTATCTTTGCGGAACCATTGAGTTTCCAGTCTACCGCTGCCTTCATTGGTAGTATGTATGTCTTCTAGTGTGACTTTGGTGTCTTTAAAGTGTTAGTTTGGATGTACCAAAGTCTGCGAGGTAAAACCACGCTTATTTTCTCAATGGCGTCTGTTGGCTGTGGAGAGAGCATAGATCAAAACGACTGCTTCAGTTTCCTGTCAAAAATGGCTGCCTCAAGGCAAGGTAAACCAGCAAAAAATATTCTAAATATGGTGTACACTCAAACTGATGTGGATGTTTTCCTTTTGGTGGACAAGGTGTTGCTGCCCCAGCCATATCGTTACAAGAGCGTGGATGTGAATAGTGAATTTGGCAGGAGAGACGCAGCTTGACTACATAAACAACCTGAGTCTTCTTTAAATGATCAATTCGAATCAAGCTACGGACTATCATACCACCAAATTCAGATGGCTCTGTGCATCTGCGTCTGACACATGTTCATGCAGGAATGCGCGACATGTCTGCAGTGTGTATGTGCTCAGCTGGTGGCAGTAGGATGAAATGCATCTCGTGTGTATGTGTGTGTGTTTGGAAACTGTGGAGAGGCAGCTGCTCCTCCGTCCGTTGGGAATTTGGGATTCATGTGGTCTACATGACACTGTGTCTCGGTGGGTTTAGAGCCGTGGTCTCCATTCCGTCTCTGGTTTCCGCATCTGGCCTTGTTGCAGTCAGAGGAATGTTTCCAGGGAATGTATTTTGAGAAAAGGACATATTATAGCAAGTCTATCTGATGCAAACTGGTTCGGTTTCACAGTGCTTTGAAATGCATTTTCCATTTAAAAAAAAAAAAAAATGTTTTTCCACCTGTGGTCTCATAGACTGTTATATCTTTCCTCCAATGCCCTACAGGCCTTGGCCATGGGGGGATCCAAGAGTAAGCCCAAGGATGTCGGCCATCGAACCCGCAGCGTCGAAGGCAACCTCAGCTCCGGTGGAGGCGTTGGCGGCCACCACCTCAGCTCCAATCAACAGTCCTTGACACCCAACCGTAGTCCCACTGTGGATGGAGGTCTGGGTGGCAATCAGCCTATGACCAATAGTGCAGAGATGTCTCTGTTCGGAGGTGTGGAGAACAATGCCGTCAACTCTCCCAACAGAATCACACTCGCAGGTGAGATTTTTGGGGGGGGATTCCTTGTGTCGTGTTGTTTGAACTGTGTGTACAACTCTGGTAAATGGCCAAACTTTCTGTCCCGATAGGAGGCGTGACGACCTTTGTGGCATTGTATGACTATGAGTCTAGAACGGCCTCGGACCTTTCTTTCAGGAAGGGCGAACGCCTCCAGATAGTCAACAACACGTAAGGAAAATACCGCATCCCATGTCCTTTTTCTCTTTTTAAAAAAAAAATCAATCTTTATCACTCACTGTGTGAATGGTGTACATAGACGCGTCCACAGATTGTCCGTCTGAGTTATCGCTCGGTTGTCTGACTGGCTGCTTTGCACCCCGAAATGCCCGTCGCTTCTCTGAAAACCCACCGTAAACACAGAAACGGGGTTCCTCAGTCGAGCTTGCTGACGCGTTTTCTGCACAATCTTTGCTTCATTCACAAAAGACCAGCTCAACTCGCTGCTCGGCCCACCTCAGTAAGAATGTGGCTATTTGTGTTGGTTTCACCCGAGACCCAGTTGCCAAACACAAATCAACCTGTTTCTAGAGAATGTCTGTTTTTAGTGCTCGCACTATGAATCAATAGAGGTGCAGTGAACCAAATACTGTAGTGCTGCACCCCCAGTGCTGCTTCCCCACTTACAAACTGCTGACCTAGAAGGCAGGAACTGAGGACAATAGTGGATTATCACTGCATCTGCCCCCTTAAGCCAAGACCTGGATCATTATTGGGTCAAGTACAAGCAGAATCCATTAACAATCTCGAAGATTAGTTTACGGATTATCACAGGCAAACAAGGTGTCAGGCAGACTTGTCATAGCTTTCTGATGCATTTTGCAGCCATGTACGGTGACCTAAAAGGCTTTTATTCTAATACTGCTGTGCATCCTGCATGTTTTTCGGCTTTTTGCCTCATCACTGTGCCTCCCTTGTCTGCAAGTTATGCAATGATTTAAATATTTTAGGGTCATAGCTTTATGCACCATATTATGAATTCTGTACTCTGCTATCCTTCAACGGCTCGTAACGTGCTCTCTTTCTTTCTGTAACCCCTTCCTTTTCCACCATTTCCCTTCCATCTCTCTTTTCCATTTCATCACAAACCATCACAATGTTTTTTACAGGAGGAAAGTGAACTGCAGGTTTGTGAAGCTTCCCTGGAATTGTATTTGAATGTGCCATTCGTCTGTCTCTGTGTTTGTATCATCTGAAGCATACTAGAACATACTTTTGCACCGTAATACCACTTCACTAGAAAGGTACAAACCACATAAACTATGCCCTTGCAGCCCCTGAACCTTCAGTAAAGTAGTCTGGGGAAGTTGGTGCGAAGCCTTGCAGCACTTACAATCAATCCAGGTCAACTAGAGGCAATTAATGTAATCAAACGGTAATTTGATTTTGGAAGTGACTCGAGTGCTGCAAAGCTATTCACTCCCTGATTAAGTGTAGCACACAAGCACCATCCCTCCCTGTTGGCATACCTACATGAATGCATGTGTGTTTTCTAATTACATAACACCCAAATAGAGATGCCTGGGCTTGTATTTATCAAGCTTCTTCAGGACCCGAGAGCTCAATTGCTGTGGGAACTAAAACCTTGTGAGTGGCGACAGAGAAAGCGAAAATTATCAGCAGCAGCATCTCATTTATATTCTGAGACACTTGATAAACACCAGCCCTTAAAGTCAGACTGACTCATTTGTGTGTCGGGTGTGTGATGAGCCTGCGTAAAGTTGTGTGTTATCGTTTCATCTGTGCAGAGAAGGCGACTGGTGGCTGGCGCGCTCCCTTACCACTGGAGAGAGCGGCTATATCCCCAGCAATTATGTGGCTCCATCTGACTCCATCCAGGCAGAAGAGTAAACCCTTTTTTTTCTTTTTGCCGTCTCTTGTATCTGTCTTTAATAAGCCGCACTCAAACATTTGATTTTGAAGATTTTTCTCGCTTTTAATGTCAATGTGAATTTCAAATGAGGCCTCTGAAGAAAAGTGCAACACCTATTTGCTTTCTTGTCGAGAGTTAGATGAGACGATTCACATATTGCTAATGTCTGTCCTTTAGATTAATACAGTCAGATAGCTGCTTAGTTTAGCTTAGCATAGAGACTGAAAACGTGGGGAAACAGCTAACCTGGCCTCCGTCCAAAGCTAGCGAAATTCCCTGACCTAAACCCACGGAGCTCAGGTAATAACACACTTTATGTTGTTTGTGTACTTTGTACAAAAACCCAAGTGTGAAACCGTCACTTTGTGGTTGTGCGCGTGGTTCTGTGTGGGACTATTTCTTGGCTGGGAACCGCAACTTCCTAGAGACTCAGCTGTTTGTCTGGCAACCTCAGACGGAAGTCACTGCACCTAGAAATTATTTTTGGAGGGAGGGACAGAGCCGGCTAGCCGTTTCCCCTCTGTTTCCAGTCATTATGCTATGCTAGGCTAACTGACTCATGGCAGTAGCGTCATAATTACCCTAAAAACATGAGCGCGGTATTAATCTTTGCATATAGCTCTTGTCAAGAAAGCAAATAAGTGTATTTCCCAAAATGTAGAAGTATTTCTTTGAATGACTGAAGGGCTGTTCACTGTTTTCTCCTCCTGTCGGACACACACTACTTACCTCTACCTGCTAACCTGCTTGCTTATATCAAGACACACACACACACACACACCTTTTCTACTTTTATAACAACTCAATTTCTCACTTTTCCTCCTGCTCCTCCAGTCATCTCAGACTGACTCTAGAGTCCAGGTAAGCAGCTGTTGCACTGTGTGCATTAGTATGCATTGCACCTGGAATGCAAAGACGAAGTCTCACTACATTTTTGGAAACCATGAGCAACAACTCATCCTTGCTTTTTTCATTCCTTCTCCTCCACCCACATTACATCTTCTTCCCCTCACCAACCTGCTCCCTGTGTGTTCCATTTTTGTTTTCTCTCAACCTCACCAGGTGGTACTTTGGTAAAATCACTCGCCGCGACTCAGAGAGGCTGCTGCTCAGTTTGGAGAACAGGAGAGGGACTTTTCTGGTGCGAGAGAGTGAGACCACCAAAGGTAAGTGTGCCTCACACGGAGGAGACTGTTTGGCTGGGAGTCAAACCTCAATACGCCTCGAGTCTTGACCAAAATTTGATCTTTGCATCAAGTATCAAAACATGTTCAGTATTCAAAGCTTGCTCCAAAATTCTTTAAAATAAAAAAAGGCTTATGTCAGAGAAAATCCTCAACAGAGGTAAATATGCCAATAAATAAATAAATAAAAAGATCCTAATTTTATTTTTTTGGTCCTAATTTTATTTTTTTGGTCCTAATTTTTTGTTTGTTTTTGGTCCTAAGTTTTTGTTTGTTTTTGGTCCTAATTTTTTTCTACTTTTTTTTTGTTCTAATTTTTGTTTTGTTTTTGGTCATAATTTTTTTTTCTTCTTTTTTTTGGTCCTATTTTTCTTTGTGGGTAAAATGGGCTTCCATATTATTAAGATATAAATTTGAATTAAAAAAATATATATATTTCAATGAAACTCAGATAATGTGTAACACCTGAAGCAAAAAAAAAAATGCTGCAAATACAATTTATTACTGAAATCTTTTCAAATACAATTTGTGTGGGCTTCTTTGTGTTATTTATTTACTTAAAATTATTATTTTGTCAAAATAAAAAACAAAAAAAAACCTTTAGATCTCAACATGAAGCTCATGACACGTCCTTCCAAAATGCACAGAGGAGAAGAAAGAAAAAATTCTGTCAAGCATCGAGACGCGTCGCCGTGCGGCACGCTGCGTCGTGTCAGATGTGAATACATGTAGAGAGACGACGCAGGCAGATGGGAGAAGGTTGCATGTGACGCCTGTGGGACTCGGTCTGCAGATAGTTAGGTCCCCACAGGTTTTAGCTAGATCTGTGTGTATGCGTGTGCGTGTATGTGTGTGATTTGCTTACACGTTCAGGATTCCCATAGTGTCCCATTATTGGATATCTATGTAAGCCCTGCACAGAATGGGGAAAAGGGACAAGGTGGGGAGGGATGAGGGAGAGCGAGTGGATGAGTGAGTGGAGAGGTACTGGGTGGGTGAGCCCGACAGAATTAGGTCAGTGTGGAGCTGAGGCATGAGGACTGTACAACTACAGGCCGTATCACCCAGTTCAAACATCAGAGAGCTCTGGGATTTATGCTGTTTTATTCATCTGACTGACACTGCCCTCTGGTGGCGGAAAGAGCACATTGTCACCCAAACTTTACAGCCTTATTTCTCCTTTCAATATCCACACAAACACTTGTATTATGCCATTTGACCTGTGTGATATTTCTGATGGATTCAATATTTTCGTCCCAGTCATTAGAATAATGTCGACTTGTCACGTATAAATATATATTGCTCTTCATCAATATCTTTCCAGGTGCCTACTGTCTGTCTGTATTGGACTATGACAACACCAAAGGGCTGAATGTGAAGCACTACAAGATCAGGAAGCTGGACAGCGGAGGCTTCTACATCACATCACGCACACAGTTCAGCAACCTGCAGCAGCTTGTCAACCACTATCGCAGTGAGTCCATCAAGATTCATCTGTGATTTGGACAGAATCTGGATTTCCTTTTCTTACCACATGTCCTCTCTTGTGTTTCCACCAGAGCACTCTGATGGGCTGTGTCACAGTCTGTCAGACATCTGCCCTGTGCTGAAGCCTCAGACTCAGGGCTTGTCCAAGGATGCCTGGGAGATCCCAAGAGAGTCCCTTCGTCTTGACCTCAAGCTGGGACAAGGATGCTTTGGAGAAGTCTGGATGGGTAAGCCGGGCTTTGATCTATTTCTTGATTAAAAAACCCAGACATTTCGGGAAGTGTTTCTCCTGGTTTTCTGTCGTTCTGTGGAGATTTGCTGTTGAACTATTACTAAAAGTGGTTGTTTTTACACCTGGCACTGTTTGCATTCATATATCTAAAACTTTGATCGGGAGAAACCTTTTAGCCATCACATTAGCTCCATATTTCCATATTTCTGCCTGCTTTTGAAAGCTTTTTACGTATACACGTGGTGTTTAGGTGTTATAGCTAATCGCGATCTTTCCTCGTCCCTCGTTGCAACTACAGGAACCTGGAACGGGACAACACGGGTGGCAATAAAAACCCTGAAACCCGGCACTATGTCTCCTGAGGCCTTCCTCATGGAGGCTCAGGTCATGAAGAAACTCAGACATGAAAAGCTGGTTCAGCTCTATGCCGTGGTGTCCGAGGAACCGATCTACATCGTCACAGAGTACATGGGACAAGGTCAGCAAGGACTCATGACACATATAATCATGTTTACCGTAGAACTCAGGAAACAAATAAAGTTTTTCATTTTTTATATATCATATAGTTGTAGCCCAGTTAAAACGATATTTGTGTCAATCTAGCTACTGAAAACCTACATGACTGTGAGGATTATTTGTTTTATAACTGGAGCCAATCAATAGTCAAGCTATGATGTGCTTACTGACTACAAATATATGTTTTAAATGTTAGATTTTTTTATTGGAGCACCACAAGCAGAGTGACATATAACTCCATTACAGAGAAGGCAGACATATCTACAGAAGATCTTCAAAACCAATCAACTCACACTTGATAATAATAACAATTGTATTCTGCACACCTCATTCTGGATGTCATTAAATGGACTAATCGCACAATAAAGGGACACACTATCAAATCTGAAATGACCACAACAGCTCCAACAATGTCTTACGAGCCTGCATGTGTCTCTGCCGACAGGTAGCTTACTGGATTTCCTGAAAGGCGACATGGGTAAAATGCTCCGCCTCCCCCAACTGGTGGACATGGCTTCACAGGTCAGCACAAATAAACTGCTGCTGCATCACTTCCTTTAGGTGTATCTGGTGTTTTCTTTTAGTGCAGACCATCACAAAACTTTGTCTCTTCTTCAGATTGCTTCAGGCATGGCCTATGTGGAGAGGATGAACTACGTGCACAGAGACCTGAGAGCTGCTAACATCCTGGTGGGAGACAATCTGGTTTGCAAAGTGGCTGATTTTGGTCTGGCTCGCCTCATTGAGGACAATGAATATACAGCTCGGCAAGGTGAGACCAGGAAGATGTTGTTGTTGTTGTTTTTTACAGTTTCTCAATGTAGCGCAGTGGTTCTCCACCTGCTTAGCTTGTGACCAGAATAACGTCCTATTTGTTTGTGACACCACCTCGCAGGTTCTGGTGAGTTATGAACAGTGCAACTGAAGAGGGCTATTTCTCTCAGCACGTCTAATTTGAATAATTTCTTTAGATCTGAAGTGGTGAAAGTATTTAGTAAATTAAAAACAATCATTTGTAAAAGATTTTCATGCATCAGAGGTTTTTTTTCTTTCTCATCACTTTGATAATCTCAGGTTTTAGACTCAAGGAAACTTATAATTTATGCAGCAGGTGTTGTGTGATTTGTTTTTTCCATTCTCGATAATGCGATATTTCAGGGAAGCCTTCACATTTGAGACAAACATCCACTACAGTGACTCTAGTTTAACTCTCTGCTGACTGTTCCCATTTTAACTGGCTAATAAACCTTTTCCCGCCTCCAGGAGCCAAGTTCCCCATCAAGTGGACGGCTCCCGAGGCGGCTCTGTACGGAAAATTCACCATTAAATCTGACGTCTGGTCATTCGGAGTCCTGCTGACAGAATTGGCCACCAAAGGCCGAGTGCCCTATCCAGGCAAGGATTGTTTTTTTTAGCACATTTTGTCAGTTTGGAGAGATGAACCTGTGTATTTTAGATTGTGTAAGTCTATAACAGAGACTCAGTTACTGAGTCATCACGCTCCACCGGCATAAAGATTTATGATTAGGAGTCTATTAGTCATTAGAAATGATGTGGCACAAGTTGAGATAGTGTGTATCTTACATCATGCCTTCCTTCCAGGTATGGTGAACCGGGAGGTGTTGGACCAGGTGGAACGTGGCTACAGGATGCCGATCCCGGCAGAGTGCCCTGAATCCCTGCACGAGCTGATGCTGACCTGCTGGAGAAAGGAGGCCGAGGAGAGGCCCACCTTTGAGTACCTGCAGGGCTTCCTGGAGGATTACTTCACCTCCACAGAGCCTCAGTACCAGCCGGGAGAGAACCTGTAACTGGGCCGAATGTGGATGTGTGCATGCGTCCTGCATGCGCAAAACTGAGCATGTGCATCTACTCCCAGAGCGCACGTGTCGGGGGTAATGTATGTGCTGTATGAGGGGCAGAGAGCCGACTGCATTCTGGGTACTATGAGTTACTCCGAGGAGTATCAACGGGACATGAAATCAATCAGCAACTTTCAGTTCCTGCCTCTTTCCAAAGTCACGCTCTTCAACTTGTCCGCTCTCATGGGACCGTTTTCAAAGTAAAAGACTAAACTGTGATATTTTGAGTCCATTATACAGTCCTGTGTTATTCTGTCTGTCAGTCAAATCAACACCCGAAACATCCAAGGATGTTTTTCTACCTTCCTTGTGTCTGTAAGGCGCCCTAATAATATACATTCCCCATGCACTCTTCCTGTGTCAACTCACCCGACTGATCTTTTAGTTTGCCAGATTTAACACTGCAAGAGACACTAGACGATGACAAAAGACTCCATCCAGAGTCCAGAGAAGGAACGTTGGATTCAAGCCTTGCCCTGCTAAAAGCCCCTCTTCAGGATGTCTATTTTCTCTAAATTTTCTTTGGGGTACCATTTAAAAACACACAATGCTCAGAGTCTGTCTTCCACTTTGCCAATTAAAAAGCAACTATTTGGACCGTAGAATAATTTGCCAGGACGTTGTGGGTTTTTCTTGTTGTTGTTAGACTTGGATCAACTGGATTAAATTCAGGTGAACGATTTGACTTTATGATCATGCTTCCGCTGTGCAACATTTTCCCAAGCGTTGTGAGATTAAGTTCCAGACTAACACCTTTTTGATTCTCATAAGAGTGTGTAGTCTCACTCGCCGATTGGACGAATTGGTGTATCGCTGTGAATCAACATACAGCTGAAGTCAAAGAAGACAGCAGGCAGAGTCTATCTATTTTCTAATTGTGACTTTTCTTACACACAAAATGCAAAGGCTACTGATCACTAATGGTCATCTCAGGATGGAGAAGACAAGAATTCTGCTGCAAGGATTTTTGTGCCATTTGAAAATCTCTTTTGTACTCTCTTCTACTGTGTAAAAGTGTATTTTACTACTCTACCTTTCTTACAATGAAGTTTGAGTTATGTAAGCAGTTGTTTGTCAGCTTTTTTGAGATCCTGCACCCGAGTACAGTCCCAAACCAGCTCACCGGCAGGGTTTCACGTTGCTGATTTGTTTTTCAAGGATTCAAATTCAAATCAGGCGACTCTTCTTCTAGTCTCCGTGCTGACCTTCATTATTATGAAGATTTCTATCTTTAATCAGCCTCAGTATTTTCCTATTTACTGCATTTTTGTGCACAATGGTACACTGGAGATAATATGTTTCTTTGATAAATGAGCAACAGAGCGCTCCTGTGTTCTGGTTATGCCTCTTTCCAGCCTGTAGTGAGCAGACCAGAGCGCCTTCCCATATAAACAGCATGTACAGCAAATAAATTGGCATCTTGAGACTTAATTGTAAATATCCTTAATGCTAATAATTTTTGTATATATATATATATCATCTTTATAATTTATTCCTTTGAAAAATAACCCAATTGTTTATTTGACTTTTGGCATCATCATCGTTCAAACCTTAATGTGTATGGTACTTTCATGGGTTAAATAACATAACAATAACGATATAAATATATATTATAGAAATAAAAAATGTTTTTTTTTTCTTTTCTCTTTGTGCTCGTATTACTGTAAAACGTATCTTGGTTGTATATTTCCAATATGACTCATTCTATGGCCGAATTATAGAGGATAACCGCTCCGTATCCCCTGAGTACTCGCAGCAGTTCTGTCTTGCCAGATACTGATCATCTACCAGCGTTACTTCTTCCCATAATGCAATCAAAACCACAAATGTTTACATTGTGTTTCTCTTCAAATCATGTTGGTGCTGCTTCTGAGGCTGGTAAACGAGCAGGTAATCAAATGTCATTCTTGTGAAACGTTTTTGGAGGGTTTCTGGGTACACCTGACCAACATTGTGTGCGTTTGCGTGTGTGTGTGCGTGTGCGTGTATGTAGTTTGATCAACTATCTCCAGCTTGTTGTTCATAAAGCGCTACTCATCATGATTAAATAATTCCATACAGATAATGATTTGGCCGCCATGAATTGAAGAAGTTTTGATATCTGTGACGCGTACTGTGTCCTGTGGACATATGCCACCATGAATGCATTGACCTGCATGGGTGTGGTCGGGTGTTCTGGCATCGTTCCCTAATTTTCCTGACCTGTCTCACTCAATGCTTATGAGCAAAAAGTGCACGAAAAAGATCATATTATTTGTATGCAGCCTTGCTTACAAGCCAAGGTTATGTCCTGTTGGGTTCTGTGGGTCTTCTCTCTGGCTATGCAGATATTTTTTAAATCTGTGATATTCCTATCTATACTCTTTTCTACTGTATCCAATGGGAATTTTCAGCTGAATAGATCTTTGTTAAATCTTACTGACTATTGTTCAAATTTGAAAGTACGTTTCAATAAAATTTGTATATTGCCAACTGTATCCTATCGTGTTTATCAACTGAATAAACTCGGTCTTTATTATCAGGAAGCATTTGCTGAGATTGTATTTGTGAGTCAATAAGTCTGTGATCAAAGGTCGTAACTAATGATAGACCTGCTTTTTAATTTTGTCAGTCAGCTGCCTCAGAGTGGGGATGACATTTTAACAGATGTTTCCCACATCCAGCTGCAAGAATATCAATGAATATTGGGAACTAAATCCAAAATAATCGTGTGATAATTTGTGGAAATTAACCTTGCAATTAGCAGAACAAGTAGGAATACCGTGTTATAGAGGATGACACAATTAAAATGTGAACACCCAGATCAAATCCACGAGAAAATACAAATGAAAATAATGTTTCTGTCTTCATTCTATTGAGATAACATTGTATTAGTATGTACTTGTGTTTGTAAATTATGAGGCAATTATTACAATATTTTACTAAAGCAGAAGTGGAAATTCCACTGGAAAAGTACAGAAGTATAAATAGCTAAATGTATTTCAGATTTAAAAAACAGAAGCGCGACTGATTTAATGGTATTTAATTTTTATTACTGATGTATTGACATATAATCAGCATATGTATGCTGTATGTAGTTCAAAACTCTTTATATTTCGACAGCTGTGTTCGGGATCCTGGAAACCGCATGTGCCTTTTATCAGCTCAACTTTACTTATTTTGAACTTTACTTATGTCTATATTAATTCAACAGATTAGAGAAAAGCACATGGAAAACCACCAATGAGTTGTGTTTGTCAGAGTTTCAGGGCTTAAAGCCAATGTCAACAACACACTCAGGTTTCTAGTTCAACTTGTACAGTACATTTAAGGTACATTAACATTGTTATTAGATTTGAAGAATATGTATTTATTCTATTGTATCACTCATTCGGTCCTGGAAGCCACTAAAATAAAATAAAAAATCATAATTATTAGATAATGAAGTTGAAATTATGAGATAAAAAGTAATTATTATGAGATTAGACTTTTTATCTCATAATAAGGACTTTTTATCTCATAATTTTGACTTTATTATCTAGTAATTATTACTTTTTATCTCAGAATTTTGACTTTATCTCATGACTTTTTTCTCATATTTTCAACTTTATTATCTCATAATTATTACTTTTCATCTCATTATTACTTTTTACCTCATAAATATGACTTTTTATCTCATAATATTGATTTTATTATCTCATAATTATTACATCTCATAATTACGACTTTTTATCTCATAATTTCGACTTTATTTCATAATTACGGCTACGTATCTCATAATTATGACTTTTTATCTCATAATTTCGACTTTACTATCTCATAATAATGACTGTTTATCTATTATTTATGACTTTTTTTTATCTCATAATTACAACCTTTTATCTCATATTTACGATTTTGTTGTGGTGAAAATGGGTTTTCCATACGATGCCCTCAGGATAGCCATATCACCTCAGAGCCTTCCCACCCGGCCGTCACGTGCCGCTGCATCCGCAACGTTTACCAGAAAGTCCCGGAAGAGGCTGCATTTCGCGCAGCGTGAGCGCGAGGCGCAGGTGAGCGCGCGCACTCTTGTTACCTTGAACCAAAAAAAAAAAAAAAAAAGCAAACAAACATGGAAACGGCAGCTTGGATACACTTTCAACGGTAACCAGTTCCCGGTACGACTTCTAAACTACTACTGTAACTTCTGGACGACTTTCCTGAGCCCGGGCACCTTCTCATATTTAACCTGTAAGAAAAATATTCTTTTGTTCAGTTCTTTTGTTGTTCAGTGTGCGGGACGATGTATTTATTTGTCATTTCGTAAGTTATCTCGTGGCTAAGTTTGAACGTGTGTCGGTGGGTTTCGTAGCCTGGTGGTCTGCTGGTCCTCTGTGGTGACGTTCATAGACCGTATCGGTGTGTTTGGTAAATACAGGATGTATAAGTTAACCATGTGTCCTGCCTATACGTCATCTTTCATGGCATTCTTTAAAAAGTGGCTGCTCGCACTGTGTAACATGTTGTGACTGCAACCTGCTCATTCACGGCCACACCTTCCTGTTCCTTTATCAGCTTCCTATCGTTGTGAGGTCTTATACTTTTATTAAAGGGTTTTTTGTTTAATGTCTCACCAGCCAGATTAATGCAGTACATTAAAAAATATGTGTTTTCTTTCATCTCCTCTCTCCGTCCCTTTCATTCTCCCTTCTGTGTTTTTGTTTTTTTCTCTCTCACTCTCTCTCTCTCTCTGTGTCACCTCTCCAAAAAAAAACCTGCCAGGTTGGAGATCAGTGTTTTGATCCAACATCCTGATTCACACTGCGCTGCCAGACGCACTGAGAAGAGCTTACACATGTAATGAGGTAAGTCAATCCAATCCAATCCAATGGCTGCCAGGAAAATTAGGTCAATTCACCTTTTAAATCAGGCTTCATCTTGTTCACAGAATTCCTGCTAAAACTTGACTCTACCCTAGAACTGCTTAACACAAGTCAGATGATGAGGATGATGACTGTGTGTCTGTGTGTGTGTGTGTGTGTGTGTGTGTGTGTGTTTACCTTTGCCACAGATGACACTTCTTACAGTATGACCATTTGCACGCTATATTTAGGCTCCTCGAAAAGGGTGATTTATATATTTTTAACCACAGGAGAAGTAGTTTTCTGCTTTCATGTTTTTCGGCTATATTTCCTGTTCTAGGTGTATGGGAGCATCAGAACAGAGTATAAATACAGCAGCCTTCTGGAGAATTAGATAAAAGATGATCATCTGGAGTTATTTTTAGTTTTGACAGGTTGTCTTGTCTTCACAGGCGTTTTTTATTCTCGCTAAATGTTTTTGTTCTGGCAGAGCACTGGCTCCATTTGTAGCCCGTTAAGAGACTTTGACTGGTGCAATCTTGATTAATAGTTTCAGACCGAAGGTAACTCTACACTGTATGTCAGGGAGTTTATTTACTTGCTCTTGTTGTGTCCACATTACGCGTCATGGATAGGGAAACGGAAGATGGGACGTTTATTGATTTTAGAAAATTATTATCCTTAAAAAAATAAACATTGATGCTCATCGTGAGAATTCTGGTTGCACTAAAGCTGGATTATATTCACCTGAACTATGCTTTCATGTTAAAGCCTTGTTAAAGCCTCAGTATCATTTCGATCTCCATGGAGGCCCCAGAATTGTTTGTCTTTGTTTTTATTAGTAGGTCGTAACTTATTTGAATAATTGTATCTACATGCAGCAGAGTGAAAGGTAAAGAAACAGGAAGACCGAGAAGAGTTTTAACTCCTCGTCATGTTTGTTCTAAAGCTGTGTCATCAAAATGCTCTTTGACTATGAACATCTGTTAAGCCATGTGAGTGAAGAATGTTGATCTTAGCGGCAGCTTGAATGCAGTTTCCTTCAGGTCCACACTCGAGCACAGTCATGCACACACATGCAGTGGCTGTGCCAGTAATTACACAGACTGTGTCTCAGGTGGAAAGGCAGGGGCTGCAAACTTAGTAGCATAAGGGAGTGGCGGTGAGTGTATCATTAGGAAGTGATGCATAAGTTTTTTACAGGAAATGTCTGCAGCAACAGCTCGACTTCACATTTGAAGTGCATCTGCATTTCATGCCGCTGCTAGAAAAGATGTGGTCGACGTATCCTGTGGGAACGGTGCTTCAAACAGCGCTGCCTGCGGAGCCAGTCGTTTCTGAAAATACCCGCCCTTGAGTAAATGTTGACAGATAGATTATGAGCTTGTATAGTAAAACAAATGTTTCTGATAATAAGGCATGTCTTAAGTGATACAAATGTTGCTGATGTTGATGTCAACATTACCATTTTGTTTCATTCCAGGTAAACTGTAATTAAGAATCTGCTGCTTGAGTTTTTATTCTACACTTGTGTCTACAGCTGCAATGATTAGTCAATAGATGGAAAATGTCGACATTTTATTCTCGTAATCAATCCACTGCTGCTTCCGGGTTCTCAAATGTGAGAATTTGCTGCTTTTCCTTGTCTTGCATCATAGTAAATTAAATGTATTTGTCCTTTGCAGACAAATTGTTAGTTGGACGAAGCAAGACATTTAAAGACATCAGCTGGGGCTGAAAAGAATTGTGCTCATGTTAATCATGCTAATGTTTTTTAAGAGCAAACCTTTAATCAGTTGATGGAGAAGATGGTTGGCAGATTAATCTATGAAAATAATGTTCAGTTGTACCCCTTCTTGTGTTGGTTTGTCTGCGCTGAACTGCGTACACTTGCCGTCATGCGGTACTTATCATTTTCTTGCGATACTCAACAGTCATTCCCGTCCAGACATATAGAAAAAGTTACATGCTCACTATGTGTTTTAGCTAAGTGTTTCCATTAAACTCTTGCATACTGAAGTTGAAGACAGGCCCAACCTCCTGAGGCAGCGTGTGAGGATGACACATCAGCTGTGGGCGGGCTGTTCTGTGCAGAGCAGTTGTAAAAAAAAGGCAAGATGTAGAGCTGCAGAAAACAGATTGAGGAAGTTAGTAATGACTCAGTGTACGAGATGACAAGGAAGTCCTACACATTCAAGCATCTGGACTATATTTAGGAGAACACGAGGAGGAGCCTGCCCATAGCACAGAAGGCTGAAGACTCTATAAATGTTAGCAACAAAGGCGTCAAGGACTTTGTAGCCCTTTGATCATTTACAGTAATCCTATCCTCTTGACCCAGTTATCTACAGGCAGGAAGTTCTCAATATGTCTGCTATAACCTCCTCTTTCGCAGTTGATCAACAAACCCAGTGACCGTCATTCTCCACAATGGCGAGCAAGGACGCTGTCAACCCGTCACACGCTACGTTTGACCTCTTCGTCCAAGCCCAGAGCTGTAAGGATGTGAAGCACCACTTCGCTGCACTCTGCAAGCAACTGGACATCGATCCTAAGGATTTCAGGAGTTTCTACATCAAATTGAAGGAAAGACTAAACTACTGGAAGGCCAAAGCCCTGTGGACCAAGCTGGACAAAAGAGCATCTCACCCGGATTACAAGCAAGGAAAAGCCTCCACCAAGAACAAGGTAGTGGCAAGTTCAACTAGAGGATCTCTTCCTCTTTCTGTGTTTTTAAAAGGATGTGGTTGGCTTTTTTTTTTTTTTTGGTCAAAGGCTATTTTATTTTGATAATTATTTTTATTTCCATTTTGAGTAAACATACACTCAGTGGCTGAATACACACAAAAAAAATAATATTAGACGACTTTCTGATCCAAATATTTAATATAAATATTGGTACAAAATGTCACTATTCACAACTATGGATAATATGTTTTGTAGTTTTATCTGAACTGAAATTATTCAAACCGTATCATACAATTGTAATAATCTATTGGGAAGAGAGAATGGATCAACAATTTCCATTCATTGGTTTATCGTGCCGATTTTGTGGGACTTGTTTCTGATCAGATTAAAACCAACCGTGTCAATGGTCCTTTCAAACTGTTTAAAACATAATACTGACTGGCTAAATGAGGGAACTGCATCATTTGTTTCACTGTGACACACACAATGTCGAGGGCTTGAGGTTTTTAAAAGACACCAACAGGAAAATATGGAAATCTAAACCATGGCGTGGTTCCATTTTTTATTTTTCACTGTGATGGACTTTGACCTCATTTCCTTATTCCTTGTATGGTATCATATCACCCATGCTGGCCTTTTGCCTCCCGCCTCCCCTCCCTCCCTCCATCCCTCCCTCTCTCTCTCCCTCTCTCTCTCTCTCAGTGTCTTGTGTTGGGTGCTGGGCCATGTGGGTTGAGGACGGCCATTGAACTGGCCCTGCTGGGGGCTCAGGTGGTGGTGTTGGAGAAGAGAGAGTGCTTCTCCAGGAACAATGTTCTGCACCTGTGGCCCTTCACCATTTATGATCTCCGCGGGCTCGGAGCCAAGAAGTTCTACGGCAAATTCTGCACCGGGTCGCTGGATCACATCAGTGAGTGACGAATTACTGGACCGACCTGTGCTGTGGCTCAGGTCTGGTGTTGTTTTGCAAAGCTCCCAGGGATCATCATGAGAAAAAAAGACAATTAAGTTATAATAATTATACATGCAGAATATTATTGAATAATAATGTATTCTCTGACAAAACAAGCAAATTGAAGACATCACATTTGGTTCTGGGAAAACATGCCTTTTTCTCTATTTTCTGACACAGTCCAAACAATAATTAATCAATGTGTTGATTAGTCAGAATTATAAATAATGTGTTACAGCCCTCGTTCCCAATAACTTTCTGTTTGCATGACTTTGTGTGTATTCAGTGTCTTGCATACACACATATTCAATGAAATTTACACGTATGTTTACAGGCATCCGTCAGCTTCAGTTGGTTCTATTGAAAGTGTCACTTCTCCTCGGGGTGGAAGTGCACACCGGAGTGGAGTTTCAGGGCTTGATTGAGCCCTCGGGAGAAAACGGTACTTAAATTTGCCAACCAGCAGCCACTCTGCCCGCTGGTTTTTTCTCTCTCAGTGCACCATCATCAGTTGTGTTACTTACAGGTTGGATGGCCAAGCTGCAGCCGGGGTCTCATCCAGCTGCGACCTTCCAGTTTGACGTCTTCATCTCTGCTGGAGGAGGCAGGTTTGTTCCTGATGGTGAGAAAAACACACACATGCACTCATGCGTCACTTCAGTTCCCACTGTTGCAACAGCCGCAGTTTGACATTCTGCGAGGCCTCGTGGTTACACACAGTCACAAACTTCCTCCAGCAGCTACGTTCAATAAGTGAGCTTTCATCAGCCCATTTCCCCTTTTTTTTTTTTTTGGCTCTCCCAAAACTATCAGGTTTTAAGCATAAGGAGCTGAGAGGCAAGCTGGCTATCGGCATCACAACCAACTTCGTCAACAGACACACAGCTGCAGAGGCCCATGTAGCAGAGATCAGCGGTGTGGCCCGCATCTACAACCAGAAGTTCTTCCAAGAGCTGCTCACTGAGACGGGTAATTAATCCATGTGACATCTACAGTCGCATTCAGCTGGGTGGAAGAGGACATCTATATTTGCAGGGAGGCAACTGTGTGTGCTCCATTTTAGTAAACTGTTAAAGCACTTGGAGCAAGAAAAGAGGAAATCAGTTGCTTCAGATGAGCTAATTTTACATCGAGGCTTGCACTTGAGTGCGAACAGGGATTATGAGAGAGTCGCTGAGCCATAACATTTCTAATAAGAATATCAGCACTCTTATTGTCATTATACTGTTCTGCTGTTGTGCCTTGCTGAACGAAACCCTCAAGGCATGAAATGAATGTTAACACTGTCAAGTCGGGTTCAATGTGGAGTGTGAAAAGGGCAGTGAGGCTTTTAATCTGTGTTTCCAATCTTCAGTTAATTTCCTGCGACAGCGTTAACCCTGGTGAAACTCGCCCTTGCTTACAAAAAAAAAACCTTCCAGGAATTATGTGACGCCTTATAACCCTCACAGCACCCAATTGTATTTTTTTTTTATTCACTCTGACCCCGAAAAGTAGTAGAAAATCAAGCAAGCTAATCATGTAGAAAAAGATCCCTCTCAAATAAAAAACGTTGTTAAAGTCAGCACTCCTGATGCTCCCACTCTTTTCGCTGGTCCTTCACCATTTTTCATTCCAGGTATTGATTTGGAGAATATTGTCTACTACAAAGACGACACCCACTACTTTGTCATGACTGCCAAGAAGAAGAGCTTGCTGAAGATGGGGGTCATTAAGCGGGTGAGAACAGCACATCCATTACCAAGGAAAAAAAAGTGAGATTGTTATTGGCACCAGCTGCATCTTTGGCCGGTGAAGAAAAAGCAACAAACCGAATGGATAAAACAGCCGTGCAGGTGCTCCGGTGTGAAGACATAAACTGTCAATCATCTCCTCTTCCTCTGCAGCCTGGCCCATTAGTTAAAGCTCTAAACCAAATATTAGAAGTGCCACTCAGAATCATAACAAGATGCCGTGACTCATCAGATTGCACCGCTCACTCCGTCTCCGCAGGACTACAGCGATGCAGAGGAGCTGCTGGCTCCTGCGAACGTGGATCACGAGGCTTTGTGCCGCTACGCCCATGACGCGGCCTCCTTCTCCACGGGTGGCAAACTACCTGACCTCGAGTTTGCTAAGAACCCCGCCGGCCAGCCCGACGTGGCCATGTTCGACTTCACCTGCATGCACCGTGCTGAGAATGCCTCTCTGGTCAGGGAGAGGAGGGGGAAGAAATTGTTGATGGGTCTTGTTGGAGATTGCCTGGTGGAGGTATGGAGCAACATGTTTAATGTGGTGCAAATGTACCCTACTTAGCTACTCTGTGATGTCTGTTGGATCAGTCAACCACTTTGACCGAAACTGAAATATTTTCATGGATGAGCAAGCAATAACTCATGCATTCATTGTCCCCAGAGGATGAATCCCTGAGCGCTACACAAGCAGGTCAAATGTTTCATTGAAATATCTCAACATTCACTAGACAGCTTGGCAGAACATTTTTTACAAAATCATCCATGGTTGTCGGATGATGTAAGGAATTTGGTGATCCACTAACTTTTCTTTCACCCCCATGAGGTTCACTTTTGTGAGAGTGAAAAGACATTCATGTCCCCTTAATAACTTTGGAGATTCAGGTCACGACTTTTTTTAAATCAGCCATCACTCATAATACAATAAATATAGCCTACATACAATCTAGTATCCAATATGACTAAAGAGGCAGAGGCAGAAGCATAATGCCTATATATGCCTGTCATATATCAAATGAGTCCTTTACTTTACTTTATAACCAAAACTGTTGACTTTCCCATCAGCTTCAGCTGCACTTACTGTCCTCATTAGTAAATATTAGTTTTAATATGCCAACTAAGCTGGTGGTAAACATTGGAAACATTATATTGAAAGATCAGCATGTTAGCATTTTCATTTCATAGTGTTTGTTCATCCTAAATACCCACTGTGACTAACAACACCCTGACACAGCAGCTAGTGCTGCCATGAACTCTTATAGTGTTGTTTACATATAGATATTGATTATTCGGAAGACGAGCTCCTCCGTAGAGTTTGCACGAAAATCTGGGCAGTTGTTTCTTTGTCTGCTCCATCATCTTTTATACATGGCACGCTGTCGACTGTGTGACGACGTTAACGTGCTACAATGAGTTCTTCTGCTCGGTTCTCTGCAGCCTTTCTGGCCCCTGGGCACCGGGATTGCCCGTGGGTTTCTAGCTTCTTTTGACACAGCGTGGATGGTGAGGAGCTGGGGCATGGGAGCGCCGCATCTCAAGGTCCTAGCCGAGCGGTGAGCCGTTTTTTTTTAAACTACTACGCAGCAAACAATACAGACGATTGTGTGATGCAGCTGCTTCCTGTTTCTGACGTTAATTTAACAAAGTGTTACTTTCTGTTCAGACACACAGTAAACACCACAGGTTATACTGTTAGTTAGATATTTAGTTTTAGTTTGAACCCTAACACTGACTTAAAAAATGATTTAAACAGTTGTAACATTAGACAATAAGCACAAAAGTCATGTTAACCCATAACATCTACCAACTTCTTTACTCTACTAACTACGGTATCTGAGGTCTGTTTCTGTTTATCTAGTGTGAAGTAAAATGATGTGTATTGTGATCTCTAAACTCACACAGTTATTTATCACACTGTCTTTTATTATTGTTAGTTTCCATTTCCTGTTAAATTTCATCTGCTCACTGTGTTTCCATCTGTTGATTGATTCGGGGGGCCTTGCTCGGCTCTAAATGTCTCCTTTTTTTCGTTTCTTCACAATTGTGCAGAGAAAGTATCTACCAGGTCCTGTCCCAGACCACACCAGAAAACACCAGCAAAAACTACGCCGGGTACAGCATTGACCCCAAAACGCGATACACAAGAGCCAACCTCTCATCCATCCAGACCAACCAGGTCAGGACCGTTATCCTTTCTTTACTAAACATCTAAATCAGTCACTTTAATCATCACGGAGGTCAAGGCTGTAGATTACAGACTAGTACTCTCAGAAAGTGAAATACACCCTTAACTGTGCTACCAAGCAAGTAGCGTCTCTCTGCTATTTGGATGAGCTTAAATCAGGTAATACGCACACATCTAGTGGAAAATCGTCCCCTTTATATGCAAATAAGCTTCATCGCAAAGACAGTCCAATTCACAAAGATCCGAGCTAATCGCCACACAGTTTCTGGGAAATTATTAGTGTCTCCTACATTTTTATAAAGCAGTGACAGGATGCAATGACAGTTGTCAGTGTCAAGGAAAATAAAGGAATAAAGCTCCCTGACAGATAATTATGTTTAAATACAAGCGAAAATAAACGGATGAATGAATAATAAAGTTGATTTATATAAACAAAGTATTTCTTCTCTCCCTCCTTATCCAAATTCTGGGCGTACATTTTCATCCCTTTACTCTCTTAATTGCCTTCTGGAGGTTTGGATGGAAGTGATATCTGGGAAGCTCTTCCTGAGGCTACATCTTACTACTCGCAACCGATGCATTTATTTAGCGTATTTTTACTTTGCCACATAGATTATTTTAATCAGACTCAAAACAAGAACACATTGTACTTGCATGTCAAACTTTATGGCCGTGTTTACCGTCATATCATGAGCCCAATATCTTTTTGGCTTGGACCTTGAGCAGAGGCAGAATGAGGTGGCAAATAAAGCACATTTAATGGTGCTATCAGCAGCTACGATCCATTATTTTTTATTTTCCCCACGGTCAAAGCAAAATACTATTAACAAAATAAAATCTAATACTATATTAGAAAAAAAGTATTGGCTTGAGTTACTGCTCCATAGCTGTTTTCTTTTGTATTATGAGTTTTACATATTTCTTGTCATTCAAGTAAAACTGCTAATATTCATAATTTCTGTGGCTAGACAGTGGTTTTGATTCTCACAAAGTATACTTCTTGTTAGGTATTGAATGGGTCACTGTAAATCACAAGTATGGATTGGATTAAATAATATATTTAATGAACTGGTTGAGAGTTGATTTTGCCTGAATGTATGGATCTGTCTCTTCATTTAGGTGCAGCACCTATACGATGTTGATAAATACAATCCATCGATCAAGAACCAGAAGAGCCAATTGTCTCCCATGCGTCAAGGTCAGCCGCTCTTCATCGTGCAGGCACTCAACGATGACTATATTCAGCTGTGTTGACTGAAGGAGGAAGCGCTTTGTGGTCAACATTGATACATCAAACATTAAACAAAACAATTCCCTCACACCTTCACATGTCAAAGAGAGAAACTTTTATAACTCTGAAACCACGGTACTATGGTTAGAGAGCATTATCTGACAATTTGTCTTTGTTTGTCCCCTCAGATTCAGTAAATGGTTTTGAAGAGTTGTTGAGATGGTGTCAGAAACACACCGCGGGTTATAAGAACGTGAATGTAAATGATTTTACCCAATCCTGGCGGTCCGGGCTGGCTCTGTGTGCTTTGATCCACCACTTCAGACCTCAGCTCATGTGAGTTGTCGTAGCATTCATCTGATTTTAGGATGCTGTATGTATTGGTTTGATTTGTGTTAGTTTGACGCAGCTCTTTAAAAAAGAGGTTTGCATTCAGTATTTACATTGAACACATTGCATGTGATTGTCACCTTTTGATGGGAAAAAAAACTGTCTACAATTAATAATGTAGAGTAATCCCAGTTTATCTACTTCCTACACAGCGACATGTCCTCCCTGGATGAGTCCAGTGCTGTTCACAACCACCAACTGGCCTTCAGTGTCTTAGAGAAGGAGCTGGGCATCACGCCTGTCATGTCTGCCAGTGACTTATCCAAAAGTGGTCAGATAGACAAGTTGTCCATGGTCCTCTACCTCACCCAGGTCAAAAATGCCTTCACTGTGCCAACAAAAGGTAATAATTTTTAGGGTAAAAAAAAATGTCGCAGCATAATTAAAAAGCCCCCCAAAAAACACTTTACCACATTTTAATATATGATTGTTTTTTTTTCTTTTTCGAAAAGAAAGCTATTAATATTATGATGCATTTCCGATGCTACCTTTTGGTGACAGCGGCATCAGTCTCGGTTGCTTAGACACTGCACAGCATTTTGCATCAACTTAAAAGGGTCAGACGCCTTCCCACTGAAATGTGTTTGGTGTTGAGAAGCGATCAAATCGCTGTCTCTTTAAGAGCCCGCTACCCAGAATTCATTTGGCTTAAATGGTTAGTGCTGTGCTTAGAGCCAGCTCCACTGGTAGTGCTGTTCTCCTGCACTAAGCCAGCCGAGCAGCAGCAGCAGCAGCAGCAGCAGACAGAGCAAACAGTCACCGTGTGGACCTGGTGTATCAGGTCTGATGGGACAAGCGTCTCTTGAAGAGGAGCTACTAATCCTGCACTGAAGGAGGATTTTTCTCCCGGCTGTTTGCAACAGAGGTATTTTTACAGGCTTTGCAGCGTGTGGGGGGGGAGTATAGTGCAGCGCAAATGGGAGCCCAGCGTTCGTAGGCGCTGAATGAGCTGAAGTGGGTGTGATAAACGCTCTCTGTGTCTGTGATGCTGCTCTGCTTGGGATCCGCCGCCTGATGTGCAGGCAGGAGGGAGCTGTCACTCTCCGGTAACCTTATCTGAATGATGAAAGGATGGGAGTGGTAGTCCGGGGCAGGAGCTGAAGAGTTCTTATGTGGATCGACAAGTTAAATTCAGCCGCTGTGACGCTACAGAAAATACAAGTTAGATGGGTTATAAATATTTCTGACAAGAGTATCAACATAAAAGGATGTTACCTTGAAGATATTTAAGAAGCCACACTTGGAATATTTTAAGCTGCTATATGCAGAGCTGCAAGTAGGCCAACGCTAAGGCTCAGGTGTCTTTTGGTGTGCACCCTAGTGCTATAGTCAGATAAACTGATTTTGGTGTGTGTCCCTCTCTGGCAATTTCTTTTCCTTCTTTCTGTATCTGTTTGCTTTTAGACCTTGCAGCCTTCCTGCCGTTGTCCAAGCCTCTGAGTCTCTCCCAGGCACAGTCAGCTGTCTTTTTCCTGAGCAAGCTGAAGCACAACTCTCTGCAAAGACGCAAGGTACGCCCACTGTTACTGTGTGTTCGCTGTTTACACAGCACCGAGACATGTTTGATAATGATATTTATTGTGGGCTGGAGTTCACGTCTGGGCCTTTTTAGTCTGTGTTCTTGTGCTGTCTGTGACTCACGTCCGCCAGTCATCTGTTATTTGGGGACAAATTGCAAAGATGCTATAATAAGGAATATGGTTTTCTAGACACTCGTTTTAAAAGGTTTGAATATTTGTTTGAATGTCCTCCACAGAAGCAGTCAATAGTTGTTCTTATTTCCTCTGCAGGAAAAGCTGTCATCTGAGAAAAGAAAAAAAGAGACAAGCATGGGAGATGAGGACAGTGTGCGTTGTGTAGCTTTCTCTACTAATTCATCTCTTATTTATTTTTGTCGCCAGTGTGGCTTCACTGAATTTAACTCTTTCTCTCCTCAGACGGCGGCTCCTCCTGTGTCCCCCGAGCTCAGTCCTGCACCCGATCCGGCTCTTGATCTTGATCCTGAACCCGGTGCTGGCGCGTCGATGAGAAACAGCGAGGAGTGTTACTTCTGCGGTCAGCGGGTCTACGTGCTGGAGCGCATCAGTGCCGAGGGCAAGTTCTTCCATCGCAGCTGCTTCACCTGCCATCGGTGCAGCATCACTCTCAGACTGGGAGGATACGCCTTTGAACAGACTACAGGTGAGTTCTTCCTGTCCTCATTTGTCACAGGAACTAATGGAACACAAACACCCAACGCATATTTAATATATTGTTGTAATTCTCAGAGTTTCCCCAAGTATCGGTATATGTTTGGTGTGATATATGTTTTATGTTATCCCTTTTTTAGCAGTCTCTTGTTTGCTAAATCCTCAGTATAAGCACTGGATGTTTTGTTGCTCGGTATAAAGCACTTGTATTTCTGATTCAAACAGATATGTTAATTGCTAAAAGGAGTATCACATTAATGTATTTATAAATTAATAATTTTCACCAGGGCCCTTTTTTTTCTTTCTCTTTTTTAAAGTGGTTTCCATTTAGACTGAAAGGACATAAATCATTGACGAAAATAAGCAGGCGTTTTCTTCTTTAGCACGTCAACATTCACTTGTCTCTGACTTTTCAACTCCTTTTTATTGCTTTCGTCTGTGATGTCTCCTCAGGGAGATTTTACTGTGAGCTGCACTCTGAAGACCTGGAGCTGGAAAACGGGGCTGAAACCTTGTCGAAGGTGGGTCACTGAACAGAACAGATGTTAACCATTCTGTGGCTTGCTGCTCGGGACTCCACGTTGAATCCCTCTGTTCGTGATGCTCGTGTTACACAATCTTCTGTTGCATGATGTATCATCCTTCTGCTGCCTGCTCCGATGCCGTCAAACTGGTTCGCAGCAGTTGCGCACAACTATCGACCATGTTTGTGTCAAAGCAAACGTTGTCTGAGGAACAAAACATATTAAACAGGAAGTTATGCTCTTTGGTTGTCGTTTCTTTTTTTTTTCAACAACATTTCTGTCTTCAGGATGGCGAAGGAAATCATGAAGAAACAAACGAGGAGAACAGGCTTTCCAGTGAAGATTATACACCATCTCCATCAGATGAGGACGACGAGCATACGCTGGACTCTGGTCCATGTGCTCACTCGCCGTCACATAAACCTGAAGGACAGGACCAACACGTGCTTGACTTCAAAGAGGATTCCCCAAAACCACACACCTCAAAAACTCCCATACATCCTCCATCTAAACCTGAGCCGGCAGCACCCACCGAGGACGAGACGGCGTCCTATCCTGTGCCAAAGCCCCGCCTCTCTCAGCTGACCACACCCAGCCCTCAGCGCTCTCCTCCAATAGCAAAACCTCGCACGGTCCAGCTTTTTAACCCTTCGATACCAGAAAAGCGTTCATCTCCAACCCCGACAAAAGATACCTCCGCTGCAGCGCCGGACTCCCGCCCTAAGCATTCGCTCCGAAAGCTTCAGCTGAGCGACGAGGAGAAAAGCCAACTGGTGAACCTTCAGAGCCTCAGCGCGGACTCGGACTCGGAGACCCCCGGCGGATCCTCCTCCTGCTCCTCGTCTTCTGCGACCGCAGGAGGTCTGAGCCCTCCTAAACCAGCGGGTCTGGACGGGCAAGAAGAGGAGGGCTACTGGAGCGGGAGCACCGCGAGTCACGTCCGGGAGAAGAGGAACCGACGCTGCTTCAGGAGGAAAGAGATTCCGAGCGGGCAGACCAGGGTGCGATCCAAGTTTTCCCCCTGGAATCTCTCTTCTCCGAGAATCAGCAGAGACACCCGGCTCAGCGTCCACGTTCATCATCCAGGGAGAGTGGGTAAGTAAGGACACGTTCTCTTTGATCTTTGGCGGCGAAAAAGATCGCCGCTAGCAGGAGAATGGGGGGGAAAAACACTTGTCACAACATCTTTCTTGCATTTGTACGACAGAAACAACGTTCAGACACGCTCACAGCACCTCGGAGGAGGGTGGCGATGATGATGACGATGACGATGAGGAAGATGACATGTTTGAGCGAGATGATGTTGACTTATTTGATGAGAAAGTAAGGACGGCAATGGCACGGATATATATGTTCGCATGATGGTTAGCCTGTAGACTTCCAACACTGACACTTTGACTTCAGTTTCAGACGCTGCCGTCAGACCCCGTCGAGGCTGAGAAAATGGAGTTGATGAAGATGAGGACGCTCGAGCGGCGGGCCAAGACGAGCGAATTACAGCGTCTGCGCCAAGCCCAGGTCAGTGTCTCCCACAGCGTTGCAATACTCGCAGCTCATCTATGTTTTATTGGTCTGTGGCTCCTCTAACTTTACTCACGGGAGCAACTTGCATGTGAGGTGTGATAAGTGTATCAATTTGTTTGGAATATTGGTCGTATGCTGGATTTGTAGTCCTTGGGATTTACTTCCTGGCTGATTTGGTGACACCCGTGTTTATCTGTGGTAACAGCAAGTGTTTTAATACTATAGGCCTCACTATTCTGAGGCCAGCCAACACCCATTGTGCAGTAGATTGTTCAGAAATACAAGTTGATTTAGTAAAGAAGTCATTTAATAATCTCTCCTTACATCATAGCATGAGCTAGCGCGGTCTGATTTCATGCTGCACACTGCACAAG
The DNA here is from genome assembly GCF_023055335.1 of Clinocottus analis. Taxonomy (NCBI): domain Eukaryota; kingdom Metazoa; phylum Chordata; class Actinopteri; order Perciformes; family Cottidae; genus Clinocottus; species Clinocottus analis. The sequence continues at coordinate 22,124,787 of NW_027176153.1, read as the reverse complement.
TAGTTTTCAACACAACAGCTGGGTACAGTAAAAGCAGTTGGTTCCCTTGTCGGGACTCTTCATCTAAAAGCTCTTCATGTGAAATCTTAGTGTGCCTGCTCCCTCTCGTCCCTATACTCGCTTGCATATTTTAAACGGATCTCTATATTTCTTCAAAATATAAATCCATAAGTGGTAAAAGTAAATACTGCAGCTGATATTAAAGAGATAAAAGTAAGCAAATCTTTCATGCTCAGATAGGCAATTTGAACCCAGCGTTGGAATGACGTACTCCGCCACTGACGATACAAATTACTTTTGAGATCAATGATCATAGTATGTGTGCATGCAAGCCCCTTTCTTACTGTCTCTTGTCTCTGGTTCACAGTCCATCCAGAGGAGGCTGGAGGAGATTGAGGTGACCTTCAAGGACTTGGAGGATAAGGGTGTAGCGCTTGAGAGAACGCTGCGTGGAGAGGCTGGTGAGACCCGCACGCCAACAGCAGGCTCCTTGTTTTCACTAAAAACATAAATAGCCAGAACCATTGAAAAATATTTTCACACAAATGTTCAACTTTGAATTTTAAAAGCCAGCTGAATTCACATGCGAGATGTGCTCGCCTACATGCTCGTTGCGTCACATGCAGCGCTTCCCTATATCTAGAATTTGCATAAAAACCTGTCTTCCTCTCTTCTTTTCAACGTTCCAAACAAACATCCAACGCAGACACCCTGACACTGTATTGTTCCACCTCTTAGGCAGCAACGGCTCTCCGGACATGATTGAGCATTGGATCCAGCTCGTCCACGAGAAGAACGCGTTGGTGTCTGAGGAATCTGACCTCATGGTGGCGTGAGTGTACACCTTGCAAATAAAACAAAAACAACAGTGACGCCCCCACTAAAAGCCTGAGTCGACATGGCGGACCACAACACCAGCTTTTGTGCAAAGTAGAAGTGACACATTACCACATAAGAGCAGACGTCCACATGAAAACGCTGTGGTTACTGGTTGCTCTCACCTTGGTTGCAGCCGATGTTTACAGTCGGGCTACGTTTGTCACATGGCCTTATGATGACACGCAGCTACAGCAGGATGTTTGTGTTTCTTTCAGGTCTCGTCAGCTGGAACTCGAAGACAAGCAGAGCATGTTGGATTTGGAGCTCAGGAAATTCATGGAAATGGATGGTGCGTATACTTTGGCGTGCTTCTTAAATAGTCCGATTGATTTTGACGCAGTTGGAAGAGAGCGCAGTTGTGTTAAGCCAAGTGTATTTTTTCTAATAAGAACATCAATCAATCCGTGTTTGTTTTGTGGTATAGCGTACTTATCAGCTTTGACTGAACGTTTGAAATGCTAGTTTAAAAAAAGCTGTTCCCTACGTATGAGCAAAAGGCTTTACACAAACATTCTCATTCATTTGGAGTCATGCTTCTGTCCACGTGATGAATAAAAGTAATAATACTTTAATTTGATATAGCACTTTTCTAAGTACTCAAGGACGCTTTACATAAGGCAGAGAGAAACGGAAGAAAACAAAAAATAGAAAGACAAAGGAGAAAACAAACAGAACATTGTCTCTGAACACAGATTCAAAGTCGAATATTCACTTTCCTCCACCAACTCCTGAGACTAATATCTGTCTCTTTAGCTGCAAGATGGTCCTCCTTGATCAACAGCTAGTCATTAACTGTATGATGGTGCACAGTGTGAGCTTTTTCTCTGGAAACAAGGTGAACTAAACCGGTAGTTCACTAAATTGCAGTTCGGACATCTAAACACTGAACTCACTATAAACTCTGCAAAGCTGAGCGGTGCTGCAGATTCAAGTGATCTTTATTCTCACATTGCCAGCAGTACATTATTATTAGTATTGTTACTATAAAGATATTGATTGCAGCAACGTTAACACGTGCATATGTGTTTGTCTGGCAGACAAGACATCAGAGCAGCTGGCAGAAGAAGATCGGGTCCTCCAACAGATGATCGAAGTGGTGGACATGAGGGACTCCCTGGTGTTGTTCCTGGATGAGAAGAGGCTGAATGAGATAAGCGAGGAGCAAGAGGCCTTCTCCATCCGGGAGGCCAAGCGGCACTCGAAGGCAGGCCCTCAGGTTCACTGGGCGTAGGGCTTCTCCACACACCCACACACATACTCGGCATGAACCTGTGTGTACTGTGCAGCTAGATGCCCTCACATCTACTGTACGTGAGACTTTTCTGCTTTCAGACCTGAGACGTGACTTCTGCAAAGCCAAAGATGATACAGAATTGTTGAGGTAGGGGAAAGCGGTCCCTCTTTATACAACTAGGAGGAAGAGTTGAGGCTTATGGGCCAGAGGCTGAGTGAATGTGGTGAGATCTGCCCCCTAGAGGGAGACATAAGCCTGGGGATCTGATGCTTTGCGCTCAATACCGCCTGATAGTGTGGTCAAAGCAACAGAGCACGTATTAAGAGCCCTAATGTCTGCTGTACAATTGAGCAACCGCCACACAGCAGATAATTACTACCTAGCCCGGGCCTCGGCCTTGTTGTGGTGTCAGATGTGACTCGAGTGCAAAACCAAGACGAAGCATCGTACAATTACAGCGGTGGGGAACCCGCAGCTCTGGAGACGTACAGACGGATCTCAGTCGAAAAAAGCACACGATGGATGTTGTTTTTTTGAGAAATATTTTAATGAATAAATGCCACTGTACACAATGATATAATATACATACAATTCTACGTTTAATATTTGTACATTGTAAACTGTAGAAACATGATGGTGAAGGAAAACAAAAACAAAGGGGTAGATACAATATTACAATAAATAAATTCTACTAATAGTATTTATAATTACATTTTTATTGTCCAGTTTTCTTTTTGGTTTTTTGAATTTTGTAGCGCTCCATGCTGTTCGTTATGTCCTTTTACCGAGAGCGAGTGGGATGATAATCTCACGGGTGGATCCATCAGGCCTCGTGGATCAGAGTTTGGGTTTTCACCGTCGGCCCCCTGGCTGCTCTTCAAGTGCTGCTGGATTATACGAACACGGGGATTTGAGTTTGAATGAAAAAAAGACTTCACGGACTGGTTCATCTATTTCTAAACGCTATCTTTTATCTTTTGCAGGTGTTCCTCTGTGTGTGCTAGCAGAATAGCCAAAATTGAGTCAAGCACCATTTTGTTGTCGGTTTAAAAAAAAAAAAGGAAGCAAAGAAAGAAAGAAAAGCCTTATTCATTGATCTTCTGCCATTTTGTGCCGCCTGGACGGCACTTCACAGCATATCAAATAAAGGTCACGCACTTTGATGTTTTAGTTTTCATGTTTTTGAGTTTTTTTTTTCTGGACGTGTTGTGATAACCTTGACTTTTTTTATATGAATAGAGTACTTTACACTGTACGAGTATAACAGGTTTTACCGCCTGCGGTACTCTGACTTCTAACCTCTGGGGTGCACTCTTCTCCCTCTGCATGGCCGGTAGACTTAAGAGACGCCAACAGGAGCTTACCAGAGACCATGAAAGTGTTCAGAACCATCACTTCAAAAGTAAAAGTCCTTATAAAACAGAATTACCTTGTTCAATGTTATATTATAATATTTGATTATTATTATTACTGATCAATCATTTGGTGAGCAGCATTTTATTGTTGTCGCTAATCAAAGTGGAGCTCATGTTCGCTATTTTACACACTGGTATTTGAATCTATTAAAACATATTTAATTTCAGGTTAATGGAGTAAAAAGTACAGTATAAACTAGCATTAAATGGAAATACTTGAAGAAAACTTCAAAGCTGGACTGAAGGTAAGCGCCACAGTAAAATCACTGCGGCTAATATGTAAACGTGATTCTTTGTGTGGACTAATTTATGTTACTCTATGGAGCCAAATATAAAAAGTGTTACAAAATAACCTATTCTTTACAAATGCATTTCAAATAAATATATGTATTTGATTCCTTGCATAACCTTGATCGTGTGCAGATATCACTTGTGTCACTAGTTTCATGCCAGCACTAACTTCCTCTTAATCTCAGGTTGTGTGAGTCCTGATTACCTTTTTTTAATTGATTTCTGAAGGTCAGTAGATGTGATGAGTTTAAATGTCTTCTATGACTCTCCATCATGTGAGAACACTTCAGTAACCGATGAAGTTATAAGGCACTGAACACAAACCTGAACCCGTTAGTGTGATCCCATTCACCATTCATTTACTCGCAATGGAGCTTTAAGAGGGCCGATGTTGAGTGTTTGGTTTTTCCGCTTTGTTTTATGTCGCTTCAACAAGAGAAATTAAATTATTTCACTCCTTGTTATTTGACACACACACACACGCCTGAAATGACCAGAATGTGAACTGGCGCCTCCTCACTCTAGACTTGGTTCGTGTGAGACCTGAACCAGCAACCCTCCGGTCCCCCTGAACTGAGCAGCCCTGCTTAATGGCACCAGCAGGGAGTTGAAAAGGTTCAAACGGGTCTTGTTCTGTCGTTCCTGATGTTTAGTGTTTCATCAATCTGTAGAGACACAACACTGAAGAACGCAGGTCCTTCAGTAAAAGTATCAGTACATGTAAAAAGAAAGTCCTGCATTCAACTTGAAGTAACTTTAATAACATTTTCCTGATAATACTTTTCATCTAAATAATAATTTAAAAGTAATATTTTCAATGCAAGAGTTTTGCTTGTAAATAGTGTTTTTACAGTGTGGTATTAATACTGTTATTTAAGTAAAGGATCTGAATACTTGTTGCACAACTTAGAGTATAGAATGTGACATATTTGGGATTTAATATATTGGAATATTGTAATGAATCTGTTCTGCAAACTAAGGGTGTTTCTTGAGCGTCTATTTCCTGTCCTGTCCTGCTTAAATGCTCTCTACTTATTGATAACTGACCAGCGTCTGTGCTGCTTCTGACTCTGTACAGACGCTGCTGTTCCTGGACGGAGAACACTTGACCTCGTGTTTTAAAAGCGACGCCATAAATGGAGGATGCTCATGACAACCTCTAGAGCCAATATCCATGACAATGAGCCAGCTGAGCCATTGATGTTCTGTCTCTGTTTGCAGCACGTGCCATGTGAGGTATTATAAGCTGCATTTCAAGCTGTAAAACCTGAACCTGGCAGATATCAAACACGGCAGCATTTGACAGATGAAATCATAACGGTACCACAAAAAAAAGAGTGTTGTCTTTAAACATGCCTGCATTGTCAGAACTGTCCATCGTGCATAATTATTCTGCATGGCACACACTTGTTGTGTGTCCTTGTCCTTTGTGTGCAGTGAACACACGAGCAGCGAGCGCTGTCTTCTGCCGCTGCATATGTATTGCTTCATGTGCACATGATGCAGATTAATACATAAGCCTGTTGAAGGTCGCCTCGGAAGAGCACGTTGAATACTGCAACGTGCCGAGAGCCGAACGCCATCGTCCCCTTCTGTGGTCCAGGTGTGCAACCGGTTTCCAAACACATTTCTGCTTTCTGTATCACTTTCTGATTGTCGCTTGTTTAAGAGATATAAAAAACGTTTTTAATTCATAAATCATTCACCAATGTTTTATAGAGCATTAACAACACGTTTATGAGCATCTTTCGTTTTTCCTGTTCAAAAAAGTAAATGTTTCAAAAGAGTGGCCGAGAATATAACAAGATTGAATGAATTATGGTGAAGGCTTTATGATTGCTAGTTTATTTTCTATTACAGTATTACCTTTTAAGAAAATGGCCATTTAATATCTGATGACATAAAAAACAACATATTTGCAGAACTATTCAGCCATTTTAATAGGATGCACCTAAACCATCAGGACTGCTTTGAAAGTCAAATACAGTATTAAGCTGCAACCCCTAAATTCAAGTATTTATTTATCAAAACTCATTCAACATATAACATACAAGGACTACACACTCGATTGGACCTCAAGAATAAACATGAAACAACCATCACAGCTTTATTTTTCCTCTCAAAACGCAATTAATGTCATCTGAAGGAGAAAAACACATTATTAACCAGACCTCGTGAGGACATCTGTGTCTGTCTCCATCAAAAATAATTGACAGTGCCCCCCTCAGTTTAAATTAGGATCATTCTATGGTATCCATCCAATTGGCTGCAATATACTTCTGATTGTGGCGGCCTCTTTTTTTGGTAGTTTACAATTATGCCTATCACAATATATTGATAACCATCCTCTGTGTTAATGAAGAAATATAATATTATATATATATATATATATATATATATATATATATATATATATATATATATATATATATATATATATATATATAGCTTTTATATTATATATATATAGCCTTTTAGGGCTTTATAGGACCGTGGCACCTGTTGTAAAAAAAAAAAAAAAAACACCATTAGTGCTGAGAGGCCTGCCACACTGATGTGCGTGTGCGCGGAGCTGCGCATGCGCGTGCACATGTTGCTGTTTTGAATGAATCTGTCTAAACTTGTATAGCTGAAAAGATGACTGCAGCAGACGCAGCAGCAGCAGCAGCAGCAGACGCAGCAGCAGCAGCCTGACCTGAAGTCTCAACGTGCACCTGTGACACGGCCAGCAGCCCCTCCCCTCGGCTCTCCCTCATGGATGTAATCTCTGACTCGACAACAGGTACTTGTTCAGTCCCGGACAAAGTGAACTGTCCAGACCTCGGCGGGCATTTGGCAGGAGAGTCAGAGCACAGCGACAAGAGCGCAGAGTCTCCAGGTAAGTCTCTTCTTCTCTGTGAATTCACTTGGATCTGGAAGTACTAAAAACGACTGTTGTTGTTTTTATACAACTGTTTTCCGCCCAGAAGACGGGCCAGCTGCTCCCTATAATTTGTATTCTGTGCGTAATTTGGGGGTATTTTTGTTCGTGCATTCAAATGCAGCATCACGAGTCCAAACGTGCTTGTATTGCATGTTCAGTTGAAATCACAACTGCGTGCTGCAAGCTTGATCTGAATATGTGATCACTGCTTTTTGCCGCAGAGTGATGTTTCCGCGCGATGCCGCAGCCAACTTGAGAGTAGAGAAGAAGGGCTGCATAGCACCACCCGCCGCCAGTTACTGGTTCCCTTGTTATTGTCCATGTATTGAATGGTATCGGGGTGCAAACGTGTTGTGTTTTTGTTGCGCGCGATTCGACTTTAAACCTCCAAGTAAGGGAAGAGCAGTCGGACTCTGTGGAATAAAGATTTTTGCGCAAAAAACAACAACAGCTAATAACCGCAATACTTTGTGGATGGATCAATGCTGCAGGGTTTGATTCTGCAAACGAGTTTTGCATCACTGCTTGTTGTTGTTTTTGAGCACATTCTCCGGCATTCAGCTGGCTCCTCTTCGTGGCAGCATGTGCTGCTGCATCTGTTGAGCAGAGACACGATAAGGCTGCTGCTGCTGCGGAGGGAAACCATGAGAGCCGCAGACCCCCACAGTGTGGATGGACAACACTCTGGACCGAGCGATGTATTAGTATGCAAATGAGATGTCGTAAATGGATTGCTCTGCAACCTTTGAGCTCATGTTTATATGCATGAGGACAAATGAAACATGAGAGATGGATCCATTCAAACACCTGGATATCAGACCCCCTCACCCCATCTGTATATATTCATGCATTATTCCAATAGTTACATACTTTTAACTTATTATTACTTTTAAATGTAAGATAATATTTAGACATTGTGTGTTAGTACTTTTACTTTAGTTCAGGATTGGCATTCGTCCTCCACTGGCTGTAGTTAAATACATTACTTCTGCACTTAAAGTTAAGTTGTTTGAGGCTATACTGTGGTATTTATATACCTGTGACGAGGTCAAGTCTCCAGATCAAGAGTTACTTATCCTTTATATAAGAGAAAAGAAGGCAGGAACCAAACTGGGTAACCTGCTCATTTATAGTGCTCCTAATCCAGCTCAGCTTCAGTTTCATTGGATCATTCTTCCTAATCCTAAGAAATGTTCATCATCTAAGCAAAGACAAGTGTTGTCTCAACATAAGAAGTTAATGTACGATGATCAGAGTTGTGTTGGATTTTTATTTAAAAATAATTTACAAACAGCTTTTGATTATTATTTTTAATCCAAAATACACATTTTTCACATTGAAATCCTCACATTTCCACATCGTTTGACATCTCTGACAGATTATTGATTCACTTTCATATCATACAGTATAATTTAACCCGCGTTGGCTCGGCACTGCTTCCTTCATACCTTCCTGTGTGCTAGTTCCAGCACAGATTATCTGCTCTAACCTTTTGTCAGCCGGTCACATGTCGGTCTCATCTGCTCGTCCTCCTGCACAGTCTTGAGCAGACAACCTTCACGCCTGCTGTAGCATGACTCTTTAATAATCCCAAAGGACTTTCTGTTTATGATTATGAACGTGATGTCCAAGCAATAAGCCAGGATTATTAAAACTATATACTCAAAGGAAATGAAGCAGGAGCATTGTGGAACCTGAACACATGTGTGTTGACGTCTACTTTCTTCCTCCTTCACTCTAAAAGAAACTGCTGTCGAAGCTTCTGCAGAAATGGGTCGTCAGGAGGCGGAACACTTGTGGAAGAAGGTCACTGAAAACATCCAGGACGTCTTTGACCTCATGGAGGAGTTGGGATCGTAAGTACATTTTACTCAACGCAAGATAGCACCGTTTATTTATTCAGAATCAGAATCAGCTTTAATGGCCATGTCCATGTTCCCGTACATGGAATTTGACTCCGGTTTCTCTTTGCTCTTCATATATATACAAAAGATTAATAGAAAAGACAAAAAAAAGACATCTTAATATATATCTTAAGAAATCTTAATATTTACCGAGTTATAGCTTTAATGTCCTGTTCAGTTTTATTGTATATATGTAAGATGTCTTCCTGTGTCTCTGGGAATGTGGACCAGTGCTGGATGTTTCAGTTCAGTGATGTTGAGGCAGTACAACTTGTGTCTTGACTTGCACATGGCGTGATAATTCCCTCTGCACATGCAGTTTAAGTTGGAGGACAGATTACTGGTTTGATTGGATTGACATGGGGAGGCCGACTTTACTGAGGTCTTAGACAACAACATGTGCTGGCTGTTGGAAAGGGTTGTTAGTCTGTTTGGCTTTACGGGCACAAAATGATAAAAGCACAAAATTAATTCATTTTGTATCACCTTTTTTAGGCCCTTTCCTCAAAAAGTGCATAGTCAAACTAAAAATAGTGTATTTCTGAAACCACTAGAGCTATTTGAATAATTTTGATCTTATGATAAAAGGTACACATGTGAGATTGTGTTCAGATGTGTAAATATCAGTCTATATGTTGTTGGTTTAGAGTCAATGAAGATGACACACAGATACAAATGAAAAGGTTTCAGGTCTGCCGAGAAAAACAATCCCTTTCAAGATGATTATATCTTTGAAATGATGCAGCTGTGAGGTCTGACTCTAACCCAGATCATAGCACAATATGTGAACATCCCCTCTGCAAAGGTTCACTTTAAAGTTAAAGAGGGTTTAGTACAGAAAACAAATCAGGCAAGCACTCATTTGCGCAGATACTTGAATTTTCTCAAACCGTATATATCACTTGTATAATACTCATGGTGTTTAATATAGCCGAATACAGCAGTTTTGGGATTAATTTTTCATAAAACAAGCTATGATTTACATTGTTATATAACACTCGCTCAGTCTTCCTCCCCAAGGGGAAGGATTGGTTTTTAAAAGAATTACTTTCTTGAGAATCTCATTGAATTGTGACACTAACAAAATATGATAACATAAGAAATAAATGGTGAGAAAATGAGTAGAAAACATCATAATAATCAACACATATTTGATAACTTGAGTCATTTAGGTCATTTTTGAAGCAAAAATGTATAATATTCCCAAGACTTTACTGGTTATCTTTGTCTACAAAACATCACGTTTGGCTTTAGAAAAATGCGTTGGACATTTTTTACTCTTTTCTGACATGTTATAGAAAAATCAATGGATGAATCAAGAAAAAAATGAACAAATGAAATTAAAAATGAAATGAATCCTCAGTTGCATCCCTGAAAGAAAAGAAAGGGATGTTCATCAGTTCACATGGAGTTATTTTTAATAACAACAACGGAGATGATGTTCTGCATGTCACACTGCTGCATGTTACTTAATTCCCGTGAAGTCAGCGCTGATGATCTGCGGCTCCTCTGCAGGATTCAGCGAGTGGCTCGGAGAACAGAAGGTCATAGGCTCACGGTAAATAAAGGTGCGGATGCGAATGCTGCCGGTATGTTTCGGGAAAACACAGCGGATCTGCGCTGAGGGCCGAGGAGAAGGCTGCCGGGAACGCTTCCGGCGGTGATTGGACAGTGGAGGAGGCGAGGCCCTCCTGAGAACACTACATGATATAACACGCGGCCCAATTACTTTAATTTCCCCGAACAATTCTGTGAGCGTTGTGGAAACGTAGGGAGGAGAAGCGCCGACCTATTTGTGATTGGTGTGTTTCCCCTCGTCTTAAGGATTCAAATGATGCTTTAGTTTAGGAACCAAAAGAGAGTTTTAAAAGACGTGTTTCAGGATCACCGTTGCTGCCGGAGCCTCTGAATGCTTTTCCTTCCTGTTGAAGGCGTCAACAGACTGAACCCTCTGAGCTGTGACGCTCTCAGGTATACGTTGGGTTTATTTCCATCACAATAAAAGGAAGAGAATCCAGAAGGGACAGGATATCACCAAATACAACCTTTCTCACGGGGCCTCTGCCGTCATAGTTTACACAACATCTTAATGGTTTCCTGGCAATCAGCACCGAGTCTCTTCGGGGGTAAAAGCAACTCTCGAAAAAAAAGGAAAAAAAACGCACAGAGCAATTTTCATTCTCATCAACATTTTTGACTTTTAAGCTCCCAAATTTGCACACTCGAGTTCGTTCGCCGGTGATTTGTGATTGCCCTGTTGTGCTTTCGTAACAGGATGCTGTCCGTTGTGTTCGGGCCTTGATTGGCGATTTCTCTTGAGAGTAACAATAATCTTCAAGGAGATCGGAGGATTAGACGCTGTGGTGTAAGGAAGGAGAAATCAGTTGAGCAGTGGGATGTGAAGTGCTGGGATGACGCTGTGGGAGCAGCAGCGTGGGTGTGTGTGTGTATATGTGTGTGCGTGTTACTGTGTGTGTGGCAACATTGGCCTTCTAAATGTGAAACAATATTCTTGGAACAATGGGAAATCCCACTGGAAACCGTTCTAATTTCACATCGTGCTGTTGATTTAACACACGCATCCTCCATCAGTGTGTGTGTCGGTGCATTCCTTCATCCGTCAGGGTCAGAGTCTGCACCTTACATGCAGAGGGCGGGGCCTCCACATCTGTCCGTGGAGCTTGTTCCCCGCCGCTCGCGCTCAGCCTCGGACCTTCACGCTCGAGCTCTCTGCCAGTTTCTGTTACATCAGGGATAAAGCACCTAATCCACCTGGTGGAACAACTATTCCCAGACAACGCAGCGCAGAGCGGCGTAATGCGCCTCTGACATGTGAATAGTTAAGCCACAGAGATCTTCAGTAGACCTGAATTGAACCCCCTTGTTATTGCCGTGTGTTTATTTTAATTCTGAGGTGCACCAAGAAATTTAGTTTGTTTCCATCGCCGGGAAAAACAGAAAAAAAAACATGATGAAATTATAGAAACGAAACAGCAGACGTTTTTAACACTTTAATCCGTTGAAAACTGTGGGACGAATGTTTCGCTCCAGACCTCCTTTTCCCCTGTGTTTGAGTCGTCGTAGGAACCCCAAATTAATTCCTATACTTGTGTTTATTGTATGTATTTGTTCAGCAAAGTCTTGGGAAAAAAATGTATATCTGTAAAAAAAACAAACTAACTATGAACATCCAGCATGATATGAGCCAGATTCCCCAAAAATGCCTCCTGGAGCGGTCAATAAGACACCTTTTTGGAACGATTATGACCTAAATAATTGGAATTTGCAACAAAATCACAATTAAAAAAAGCCTTGACCTGTTATGTGTCGTCTCGTGTCGTTCGGTTAAAAAAAAATGGAAAAATTACGTATTTTATGCCAAAAGATTGTCTGGACGGGGCATGCTGGGACTTAAAATTGGTGCGGGAGGATTTTCGAACGGTTTCCAAAAGGTTAAGAGAGGATTAAATGTTGCTTGCTTCGGTTTAAAGGTAACGAAATCCACAGCAACCATAGCTCCTCTAACTTTTTTTTATGGCGGAAATAGGCACAAACCATTTGGGTTAGTAATTATCAAATTAAAAAAGTCACATTTGGCCCATGAATACAAAACAAACAAAGCAAGTAAAATGTCCCTGATTGGTTGAGACAAATGCAAAGTACACCACCAAGAAGTAATACGCTTCTCTGTTCAGGTCTAAGAAGAGGGAAGACTCATTTCCTATCGCTGGAGGAGGCTTGCTGTATCTTTCTGTGATGTCTCGTCATTAATAACTCATTCCCAATGTGTTTGTGTGTTAATGAACAGGGGGGCGTTCTCAGAGGTGTACATGGTGAAGGAGAAGGAGACAGGAAAGTTTTTTGCCATGAAATGTGTGAAGAAGAAACAGAAACGAGACCTCAATCTGGAGAATGAGATCACTGTGCTGAAAAGGTAATTAATGTGTGCATTTTTATGAGCCTATGGCTTTCATTTCATATTCTCTAAGTAGTCAGCGAAGGGTTGTTTATGATGCAAATATGTCAATTCCGCTGTGGGATTATGCCAGCAATGCCGTAAATGTTGTTTTTCTCCACAGAATCAAACACGACAATGTTGTGGGGATGGAGGATTTCTATGAGAGTCAGACCCATTACTATCTCATCATGCAGCTGTGAGGTTTTTTTTTAATTTTCATATGATTATTTAAATGAGCAGGTGAGCTAAATAAACTGGCATTTCAGATTGCACGTTAATGTTTGTGTGGTCTCCTTGCCAGTGTCTCAGGCGGGGAGCTCTTTGACCGCATACTGGACCGCGGGGTGTACTCAGAAAAGGATGCCAGCAGCGTGATCCAGCAGGTGCTGCAGGCCGTCAGCTACCTGCACGAGAACGGCATCGTGCACCGGGACCTCAAGGTGAGAGCAGGTCGAATGCAAAGTCATACGATTGCATTGACTGAAGCAAAGTCCAATACTTGTGTTTATTGTATGTGTTTGTTCAGCAAAGTCTTGGGGAAAAAAATGTATACCTGCAAAAAAAAATCCCTTTTAAAAGATATTTTGATCGTAACTATGAACATCCAGCATGATATGAGTCAGATTCCACTAATTTGTTTCTCGCCTACTTTATTCGTGAAGATTATCTTGTTGAACCAAACCTGTAAGTGTTTGCCACACATCTTATTTTTTGCAATAATTCAAAATAAAAATGCTTTTTGGCGAGGGAACCCCTCGATAAAAACAATCAAACTACTATTTGCAATGTAACCTTTAAATTAATAATTGTACAGTGTTATGTGCTGGATTATTGCAGTGGTCCTTTTATAGAAAGTGATACTCAAGAAGATGTTCCACCACAGACAAAGTGACACATTGCGATGCTATAATACTCCTTGAGGACATCAATGTGTGAACAGCTGTCCTGTACGTGTTGTCCCCTGTGCAGCCGGAGAACATCCTGTACTACAGCCAGGAAGAGAACTCCAAAATAATGATCAGTGATTTTGGACTTTCCAAGATGGTTGACAATGATATCATGTCGACGGCGTGTGGCACCCCGGGATATGTAGGTAAGGAGGCGTGTCTGGTTAATGAACGCACGACGGCGTCGTTTCTCTGCCCTTACAGGCCAAATTAATAAAGGCCTGACTCTTGTTTCCACTCTTTCAGCTCCTGAAGTTTTGGCACAGAAGCCCTACAGCAAGGCGGTGGACTGTTGGTCTATCGGAGTCATCACCTACATTCTGTAAGTATAAAAGTTGTGATGAATCAGTCAGAGAGAGAGAGGGAAGGGGAGGAGGAAAGCAAAAAAAAAAACCATGACCAAGATTGCAGATCAGCTCATGGTCTTAAGTAGATTTTCAGATTAAAAGCCACTTCTGGTCATGTGGGTGTTAAGCTTGACACAGATACCTAAATACAGAACAATGATGCAATGATTGAGCCACAGCACCACCTAGTGAGCATACTGACAAATAAACTGCACACATTGTCAACTATCTCTACGCGTGGAACGTTTCTTCAGCGCTCCAACAAATAATAAATGCTTCTGTTTCAGACTGTGTGGATATCCGCCTTTCTATGAGGAAAGTGAGAGCCGACTGTTCTCCAAGATCATGAAGGCGCAGTATGAGTTTGACTCGCCTTTCTGGGACGACATATCTGAATCTGGTAATTTCATGGCGAGACATAATGTACGGAGCCTGTTGTAGCAGCCGTATGCCTCTATACAGCCCCAGCCCTAACGTGTGTGCGTGTGTGTGTGTGTGTGTGTGTGTGTGTGTCACCTTTTGATCTGCAGCTAAAGATTTCATCCGTAACATGATGCAGAAAAATCCCAGCATGCGCTACACCACTGACCTTGCACTCAGACATCCCTGGTGAGTGATACAAATGTTGGTTATAATGCATTAAATTAAACACACACAGTGGGAAACTGTCTCTTTTTTAAAAAAAACAACAACATTTAACAGCATAAATTGCTACATATTTGTATTTCTTCAGCAGAGATAGGCTTTTCGTTTCACAGTAAAATGTCTCTTGGCTAACATAGTTTGAATGTTATATTTGTTTTGAAAGTTATTTAAATCCAACAGAGTTATTGCTCATTTTTTTCTTTTTTACTGTGCAGCACTAATCCCAAAAAGCAGCTAAATATCTCTTCTAGGAAAAGAGAGAGTGAAAGAAAATTCATTATAATCCTTAGATTTATAACATTTTAGTGACTTAACACATTAACAAAGTAGGTATGTGTCTTTCTACACAGATGGGTTTGGGATTATTTCCTACTTTGAAATATATTAAAACGTTCCGTTACATCATCTGTTTTTCAGGATTATTGGAAAAACGGCCCGGAGTCAGGACATCTACTACTCCGTCAGCGTTCAGATCCAAAAGAACTTCGCCAAGTCCAAGTGGAAGGTCAGTCCTTGCTGATGTCCTGGCTTTGATGTGGTAATCTCATTTAGGACCTGTAGGTTATTGTAGATTAATCAGGTGGCCGCCTAAATCCTTCCTGATGAAGGACAGTTTGATTCAAAGTTGCTCTGTAATCAAGGCCACTCATGTGAGCAAGAACCAAAGTGCACTTGAGTTTTAAATCAGCAGTAAAATGACTCTTAAACGTGAATCTATTGTACGCTCAGGTGTGTTGAAAGATAGATAAATATGTACTTTATTAATCCCCAAGGGGGAATTTGTTGTCATAGTAGCAGCACAACACACTTTACAGACATCACATGGAACAAATTGAAGAAACTAAACACACAAAATAAAATAATACAATAAAATACATATAAAATATAGAAACACAATGGAATACTGCAGTGTATTAAGGAAATTAAATTAAATGGAAACAAAATGTGCAAAATATGTAAAATATATATACACAATAAAATACAAATAACTGCATAAATACACAATAGAATACAAATAAATGTGCATAAATGCACAATAGAATACAAATAACTGCATACATATACAATAGAATACAAATAACTGCATAAATACACAATAGAATATGAATAACTGCATAAATACACAATAGAATACAAATAACTGTGCATATATGAAGTGTAAATCATCATAAATGTAAATCTAGATGTGATTGTGTACCAGAAGCAGAGTGTTATCGTATACGCATCATCATTGATAAGCAGCTAAAGTAGAGTAAGGTCATATATCTCAGATCTGTGTTTGTGTCTGTTCACTTCTCAGCAAGCCTACAACGCAGCCGTCGCCATCAACCACATGAAGAAGCTGCATCTGGCCAACTCGGAGCGGGCGCTGAGGAAGACCAGCATCCCGGACATCAAGGTGGTCGACGTGTCCTCCCCAAGGAACAACCACAAACGCCTTGATCCCAACAAATTTGACCCCAAAATGATGGAGGTCCACGGGAAAGCGAAGGCGACGATTCACATGTCGCTGCCCACGAGTCCCATCGAGACAAAGAGCCACTACCACACGCTGAAGGCCGCGCACAGTCAGGCCGTCTCGCACCACGCTCCCACCATGGCCGAGCAGGGGAAGAACGTCTACCACTCGGAGCCCGCCAACCTCAACGGGTGTGTAGCGGGTTTGGTCTTCTTGTTGTATTTCTGCTGTCACAGCAGGACTGCCGCCTGATGAAAATGTCTCCTCCTCGTTTTCAGGTACGGGAAAAATCGTAACGGCAAGACTCTCCAGACCGGAGTTTGCTCAGTCATGTGAAGGCGGCGGGAAGTTTACATGGAAACAAGCATTTTACTTGGTAGGTTCCAGTTGCGCATTTACACATCATCATCACACGCATTGTAGTATAAGTCATATGTGTATTGAATCACATCTCTATTACAAGTCCCCAATATTTAGCAAATATATTTTATATAGCAATCGTTGTATTACATCTTTATGATGTAATATATGATGTCATAGTCGGAGAAGCACAGGTGACTTTACAGAGGGCTCCATCTCAGTGTGACAGTGGACTAGCATGAAAGATAAAGCTGCTTCATGGAATTCAAGCAATATTGATTGTATTATTTACGCCGGCTTTTCCTGATGTGACATGTCAATATGTCTTCCATGAAAAATATGCCTATTCCTTCTTTAAGTACATCTCTTTTTGGGATGTGCAGGGCACTTAATTAAATGCTGTGACAATACATTGTTTGACTGTTAATGTTCTGTGCAGTGTGTGCATGTGTGTGTGTGTGTGTGTGTGTGTGTGTAACTGTCTCTGTGTCTCACCCTGAGTGTGTTTCTGTCCTCCGCAGGTCAGTGTCGCTGTGCTGACTCAGCATGCAGCTGTTTTGTGTCAGCGGGTCCCCCGGTACTGTGACTGAGCAGTGGGTCCATCCTCTGACGGACCCAAACGGTCCAAGAGGTTCCCCGCAGTCAAAGGGACATCTTCATCTTTGGAAAGAGTGCCTATATAAAGCTTCCCGACAACCACGCGGAAGTACACAAACACAAACAAACACACACACCAACCCAATCTCACGGGAAGGCGTATGAATAGCGAGACACGCCCACGTGTCGTTAGCATCCATTCTTTGGCTTTTGCTTGTTGTTTATATGCTAGTTTAACATCACGTGAAGTCCTGTGTTTGTTTCACACCACAAGCGGTCCCTCTCGCATATTTCATATGCGACATTACGTTTTGAAAGCATGTCATAGTTACGCGGATACGCTTTCATTGCAGTCAGCACAGACTACATGCCGTACGAATGACATGCAAAATGAAAGGAAGGTGTTTGTATTGCACGCTAAATGAGCTGCACATGTTCATATGCCATTTGGTTTGAGCGGGCTATACACGCACACACACACACACACACACACACACACACACACACACACTCAGATGCACAGGGTAGACTTCAGTTAAACATTACAGATCAGAATTAAAGCTTTGGAGCGATGGGCTCACTCACGGCTGCTGAATGTCCTGCGAGTTCATCGTGAAGCGGCCTCTGATCCCATGTAGCGTTTATTCATATCACACTTTTTTTTTATCAACGCACACTGGCCAGTCTTATTCGGACTGTGGTTGCATGTTGTTTAAGAAAATACACGCAATTTCATCGTGCTTCATGTGTAAAATAATATTCTGCAGCATTTGTAAGTGCAATAGAATTTATGAAGAAGAAAAAAAGTGCATGCTTACTGCTTCAAATAAGCCATACTGCTATAATATATCCTGGTAAAGTTGTTTCTTATCTGTATTACCCTCTTTGTGTTATTTGTTTATTGATCTTATTTATTTTTTTCATTTCTAAAGTATATCTTTCCTTTTTTTATCAAAGAAATAGAGCGATACAGACAAAAAAAAACACACACACACACATCTTCAAACTGACAAATCGTTAACAGAACAAATGCCACAAGTATCTCCAGAACGTGCTGAACTCATATTGATCACTGCGATTAAACAGCTGGGATGTAAATGTCCATCATAAACACTGTTGTAGATGTTTCTCCACTTCAGAGTCTGTGTGTTGTTGCTCCAGCTGTAAGTGGCTTTATTGTTGATCTAGTCCATGTATGATGATGGGATGCTGAATAAAGCCTGTACAGAGTCTGCTTTGCTTTGCTGCCATTTTGTTTGTCTTAATGCTCTCTCCTATTAAATATATATGTTTTTTTTCTGTTTAATCTTGCAACACTTGTAGTCTGGGTTTTGATGTTCTTTGTGCCATTTTAAGATAAATTAAAACAATGAATTGCAAAAGTAAAATGTTTTATCTGATTCCGTAACGTGACCTGGAAACCCAAATTAAACTCACCTCTAAACCCATCACCAGGCTTTACTTCTTAGATGACACATCCGCTCAGCCGGGATTAAGAGCGGAGTCTTCCGAGAAAAGTGTTTCAGCCGAGATAAATTACAGTAAGCCATCAGATACAAATGGGTCTAATTATAAATGACTGATAAAGAAGTGATTCTGAACTCTTAAGATTCTATTTTTAAATGGCAGCCATCTTTATACAATCCTTCAGTGTGTTATTCTTTTAGATTTTATTTTTCTTCAAGCATCACATAAAACCCAGTGTACCCTTTTTCTCCCTGGAGCTCCTGTTGAGAGTTGTTATATCTACCCCCCGCCTCCAAACAAACACACACACACACATATGACGTTGTTGACTTGGTGTCAAGTCAAGTGTAGAGACAGACTCTCCATTCAAGCAGTCGAAGCGAGAAAAGTGGGGCAAAGGTCTCCAAACAATCTGACCTGTTTCTCGCAGCGACACACATAAATGCCCAGAATCCATACTGAGTTGCTCAAAGAGGAACATTATTGGCTGAGTAAATATTGTGATATTATCATCAACATTTATACAAAGTATTCACTCCAAAGCTGACTAATAAGGGAAGGGCCGTTCTTGAATTTTGTCGCATTTTGTCACAGAGGAAGAGTTCAAATGTTGATCAATAATCCCCCGAAAGAGTCATTTCCCCTCTGTTTGGTCCCCATGTGTCTGTACTTTATATCTTCAGACCTTATAAGAGAGGAATCAGCGACAATAAGCCTGAGCAGCAGAAGTCCTTTTGGGCTGTGACACACCATCAGCTGTTTAGGGGAGGATTTCTTCTCTTTTTGACCCGAGGGTTATTAAAAATGAAAAGTTGAAGGATCACCAAAGATATAACAACTATCTTGAGGGGACAAAAAATGTAACCATTGTAAGATATTTCAAAGAAAAACTAGAGGAAAATTAAGGGGATCATCAAAATCAGTGGAAGATGTAATTTTAGGAACTATGACTATGTGACTCTGTGTATTAAATGGCAATCTATTCCACAGCTGTTCAAATATTTCAGTCAGAGTCAAAGTGGTCATTTCTTGAGCCACAACAATAAATAAAAAGTCTAAAAACCCAACTGGATCATCTGTTCTGGCGTCTCTCACGTGTGTTGTGCAGATGTTGAACCGACATGCTGACGTCTCGTGACATCGGCCGTTTTCACTGAGATTCGAGCACACGTCTGTGTCTCTGTGACAAAGATCAGACACATTTCACAACTTACTTGCCTAACTTCACTCCCTCCTCTCATCCAGTGACTGGACGAGGTCTAAGGTCAGAGAGTTTCAAACAAAGGTACACACACACACACACACACACACACACACACACACACACACACACACACACACACACACACCTGGCATCTCTCGCTGCTTCATGGTCAGCTATTGTTGGACAGACGGTGAGCATGAGCCAGAGACGTCCAAGACGACATGATCCCAATGCCTTCCCGCCAATAAATGGGATCGTCTGAACATAGTTGAATGGACTCTCGTGATGAGGATCAATATTTACAGTTTACACTGTTCAACAACATGGGAAGTATTTGAGATCTGCAACACATACCGACCTTGTGTGATGTCACAGGCAGGGTTTCACCTAAAGGTAATATTTGCTTCACTTCTTGTCCCGAAAACCCCATGTGCCCTTTTACCCAAAAAGGCCCTGATGTCCAAAAAGGCCGTAGCCTCATGAATATGCATTCCTTCACCACTGTGGGAGTTGACCGGGCTCCACTTTGGGTTTAAATCGCAGGATCTGCCCTCGTCTGTTTCCCTGTGAATCCTTGACTGGGTCGTACACTTGAGAGTTTGGCGTGTGCTTCAAAGTGAGTATCTGCATATCAACATTTTGTGTGTGTTGTGGAAATATTGCTTTACGTTTCCAAAGTAAAGTTCTCTGACAATTTTCTCCAACTTGTAATCTTTTTTTGCCTTTTAACAGACTTATCAAACACTACACAATGGAAACCATTGGCGAGATCCTCCCGTTCGCTAAGGAGATACTAACCCAGCGGCCGAGCCGATGCATGCTTAAGATCTACATGCTCGGCTCGACTATGGCGGTACTGGGAGTTGTTGGTGGACTGGTGGAAACTGTTTTGCTGCCATTTGTAGAGCAAGAGACTGTCGAGGACGCACCAGCAGAGCTGATCACGAAGGAGGAGAAGAAGCAGGCGTTAAAGTCACACACCACCTCGGTTCCCACTGCAGTTGTGGACGTGTTCAATACGGTAATGATTGAGGCAAAGACCAAACATCTGGAGACTGCTTGGCAGAGGAGCTCTAACCGCTTACATGCATCTTAAAGAAACCCTCAAATCCCGGTGTAAATGGAAACAACACTTGTGATGTTGATGGTGATGGTGGTGAATTAAAACCCCATGTTGAACTGGTTCCTTGGCTCTCATTCTTTTATTTCAGATTAACTAGGGGATACACTGAAAGATGGATGGTACAGCAGTGTCTAGCTAGGCAGCAGATACCTTTGGATGTGATGAATGTGTTGGGAAAAATCGAATGTGTGTGATTTAATTCATTTTGCAATTTAATAAAGCTAGTTTTCTTTTTTGGTATCTATGTTACAGTACTTAGGTACAAGTACTTACTCACTTACTTAGTTAAATTTCATCACTGCCCCACTATACTCAGTGAGGACAATGAATTAAACAAGATCTGGCGTCATTAAAAATGTGACCGCTGTAATTCTACACGCAACCACTAGATGCCGACAGTGAGCACGAGTTGATATACACTTCCGTCTGCGGAACAGGAAGTGACGACACAGATTCGCACCGTGTTTACCAAACGGCGGCTAGGCTAACCGGCCGTCGGACAAATCCCTCCTCACTCTCCAGTCATATTGGTTTATCCCGAGCAGAGTACACGTACTTACACATGGCGGATCCCGCGGTGGTGGCGGGAGGTTCACTGAACGCAGGAGGGGTAAGAGACGGTGTCTACACTCGCTGTCACTAGCTGGACGTCCGCTAGCTAGCTAGCTAACGTGACGCCGTTACGGGAGCTTGTAACGTTAAGCTCGCTGTGAGAAGACTCTGAATGAGTATCACTGACCTTAAGGGGACTCCTGTTAAATCCACAATCGGCACGCTATACTTTTTAACACTAACATAAGCTAGCTAGTTAGCTGAGTGAACCAACATGTCGCAGGCTGGACAAACAGACAGCAACATAATGTGTTATGTACAAATGCATATTTTCTGTACAGATTCAGTACTCAGTACCTCCTCATATGTAGCTATGTCCTGTAAGCCAAGCTCGTCATGTCGTGTACTTTACGTGCACTTTCTTTCCTATTATTAGTACTTTTAGTCAACTATATTACACTGTGAAATGTTGTACTTTTTACCTTCACTACATCTATATAACACTCAATAATCTAAGACAATACTAGATAATGGTGGTCTATACTTGGCACCTCAACTACTTAAGAAGATGCACTTGATGAAAACAGAGTAATGTGAATCTATATAGAATACTGTGAAATGTAACTAGTGTTAAGTGCATTTAAACATTGATGGAAGCTACCAGCCACACCATGGACATGTGCCGTCATAGAAATGAATAAATAGTAACAGACATCGTACAGTACTATATGTGTTATTTCATGCATGTTTTTCAGCGTGGAAGTGGTGGTAAAGCTGCTACCAGCCCTGCTGAGAACTACCACCTGGCCCGACGTCGCACCCTGCAGGTTGTCGTCAGTGCCCTCCTGACAGAGTGTGGCTTCGAGAGCGCGGAGAAGGCCGCAGTGGAGACGCTCACTGAGATGATGCAGAGCTGTATGTATGAACCTTAAAGTAGATGTGTTCATTTTCCTAAGCACTGCATATTTTAATACAATTCAAAACGGGATGCACAGTTCTTCTCCAAAGCACCATCCTGTTATGTATAACATATCTGTTATTTGTGCGGATGCATTGACTTCTGGGTTTGGACCCAGACTGCGGTCTGCCTATTAGAGACGCCTGCTCTATAAAAGTTTCATATTTTCAATACCAGTATCTTTGTGAGCTACCTCAGTACATGAGCATTACAAAAACATTCATCCCGCTGTAATCTACTAAAATATGGTTGTCACGTAGCAGCTCTAAAACAGGCCAATCCCAAAATGCCTATTGCATTTTACACAAGTCGGCTTGCAGCTCTGCTATCCATTGTGATGTAGTATGTCAGTGACATGACTTGGCAGTCAATGCACTGTTTACAAGGAGACAAGAAGCAACGTCCAATTCAACCCTGATAAAGGCAAGATGGTTGAAAACATTTGGCATAATACACACATGCATGAATTATACATTGAGAGTTTTGGGACAAGTTTTAATTTTGATGGACAATTGACAAAACTTTGAATGAGGGAAATAATTTGAATCTCTTTTTTAACTTTTTATTCTCTCTTGATAGTTGGCAGATCTTTAACAATCATGTAAACAGAGGAATGGAAATAATTTGTTTAACTTTTTAGAAACCTTTGCCCGAAAACATTTGTGAAGTCTTCTTTATTTGGAGATATAGTTCAATCCTTATGGAGGTCATTCATCATTATAGTTGCTACCATTGAGTTGTAGGAGTTTTATTTGATCGATCTCTACTCTGATGCGAAATGTTGAGTCTTCATAAGAAGAGACTTTTCTGATCCCCAATATATTTGGTCCTTTTTACAGATATATCTGAAATAGGCCGATGTGCTAAAGCTTATTGTGAACACACAGCCAGAAGCATCCCAACCCTGTCGGACACAGTGGTCACACTCATTGAAATGGGTAGGTACTGGAGGACACCATCGTATCAATTATGCGTTGATATCACAAGGTAACATGGAGAACATAATTCAATCTGTTTGTTATACTGCAGGTTTCAAAGCCGATACCCTGCCCGTGTATGCCAAGAGGTCACAGAGGATGGTTATAACTGCCCGTGAGTAGGCACTTTACTTGGTGTGGATTTATTGGTGATGGTATTCTCACTTCCTAGAATCTATTTTAATGTTCTAACTCATTATATTGACATAACATTGAACTTTGGTTTTGCTTTGTGTTTGGATTTGATGAATTTCAGCTCCAGTGACGAACCAACCCGTGACTCCCAAAGCACTGTCGGCCGGCCAGAAACGCACACATCCAGCTCACATCCCAAGCCACTTCCCGGAGTTTCCTGACCCTCACACGTACATCAAAACACCCGTGAGTCAAGCTTTCTCATATTATGACTTGGTAACAGACTGACTGACAGGCTGGAGGTTTTATGGACAGGTGTGAGAGGGGACAGATGGGGAGGAAGGAAGAAAAGGGTTGTATTTTCCATGGCGTAAAACATTTTCTAAATAATGAAAGGAAATGTTGGGATTTTTATAACTTTAATGTTACTAAAATAGATATTTTGTTATTATAGAGAGTACCAAAAAAGGTAGAAATGGGTACAAGTATTGGTTAAAATGCGAATGGTACCCAAACCTAGTTGTTACAGTGATTCTGAGACAAACCCTGAACTAAATTAATGTTCCTTACTAATAGTAATATAATATATGAAGACGTAATATAATCCATGCTATATAATGTTGGCTCTGACTTATTTATTGACATGGAAACGCCTTTCCGTTTTCACCACTGCGATCAGTAACAGATTAAATTCAGATGACGTGTGTTTTGTCCTTCCGCACTCAGACGTTCAGAGAGCCCGTGTCAGACTACCAGGTGGTGAGAGAAAAAGCAGCAAGTCAGAGGAGAGACGTGGAGCGAGCGCTCACACGCTTCATGGCCAAGACCGGAGAAACTCACAGCCTCTTCAAAGACGACGTCACTGCCTTCCCATGTGAGTGATTCCACCAAGTGGACCTTGTATTTCCAAAAGCGGCTGCAATACGTTGTTCACACATTCGGGTCGTCGGGTTCTGTCTGTATCCCTGCACGTCTGTTACGCTACCGAAGTAGCATGTTGTATTTTACACGAGTTCTAATACCTGTGAATGTGTTTTCAGTGATCGCAGCACAGCCAAGCACGATCCCGTATCTCAGCGCCCTCCTGCCCTCGGAGCTGGAATTGCAGACACTGGAGGAGACGGACTCCTCGGAGCAGGACGACCAGACGGACAGCGAGAACGCAGCAGGAAACATCATCAGTGTAAGTCTTAACCCCGCCTGGAAGTGGCCCGATATGGTCTGTGGTTTCTCTCTTTCTCTCTCTCAGCTCCCAGACTTTCAAAGATTTTAAAGCTACGTCCTGGGAATATGTCTGTCTTCATACATATGTGCATATGAATTTGAAAAGCTAAAAAAGTCCAACATTAAAGTGCCTTTTCTTAATTTTATTGTGGAATAATTCACTCAACATGGCCTCTAAGGAGAATGACTCTGGGTTGTCAGATTTAAGTAATTAATGGGAAATCCTGCTCCAACTCTAAAGCAAGCCAATTAACTAATTGAATTAATTTAAATGAACATTAATTTGTATTACCCCCCCCCCCTCCCTCCTTCCTCACTCAGGATGATCCAGGAGCTGACAAAGAGAACTCCATGCTTCCTCCTGGCGGAGTTCTTCCTTCCGCAAAGGCCAGCGAGGACAATGTGATCGACAACCCGTACCTTCGGCCAGTCAAGAAACCCAAAGTGAGAAGAAAGAAATGAGTCCAATGTGGACCAACAGACTCACATTCGCCACAGTGGTTGGCGCTTTTAGCAGTTCCGTCAGTGACTCTCTCCCCAGAAACCTGCTGCGTGAGCCGGGACCAGCACTGCTGTCTGCTTTTTGTAAGCTGACTTCTATTGGAGATAACTTTCCTTTTGTTGTGTTAACGATAAGAATTTCTTCTGCAAGCACTCACTTTGTTTAAAAAAAAAAATTGTGTAATGTCAATTTGTAAGCAACATCATGGTGTATGTGATGAGGTATACAAACCATACAGGAATACAGTTGTTTTGAGAAGAAAGACAAATACATTTTTTTTTTTACTTTCAACTTCAGATATCGGAGAAAAAAAAAATATAACAGTATCAGTCCAGTAAATTTACATTCAAAGTTCAGGTACAAATTATGTTAACGGCAACATCAGCAATGGGTTTACATCCGTCAGCTTTAGAGTTAAAAGTATAAACTCATGTAGGCCACTCTGTTTCTGTGCTTCTGCAATGCAGCTTCACTGTTCAGCTGAAGGAAAACAAGAGTATTAGATGTTGCTCTATCGTTCCACACGTCTAAAAAAAAAAGTATGACATGCAATGAGAAATTTGGTACGTTTTCTTGTGTTTGCATGTTTTTACATTTGGGATTTAAAAAACCTTACCTCCAAACTGAATGGCTTCTTCTCCGTCTGAGGCGGTCTGGACAAGTCTGGGCTCCCGAAACACATCGGCCTGCTTACTTTCCTGTTTGTCACTGCATCTTGAGGGTAGGTCCCGGGCCTGTTTCACAAAAGCATCTGTCAGCTGAGTTCAGCGCTGCCGTGTGTCTGTGCGAGTCTCTGTCTCACCCGGGGTTGTCATCAACCATAAAGGACATGATTTTGAACCTCTGCGTAGTTGAGTTGAAAGGCGTTTTGCCCGGAGAAGAAACTCTGGACTGGGTTTGATCCTGCTGGTACTGCTGTGGGGAAGGTGTCTGGTGAAAAATAAACATAAACACTTTTAAACAGGTATTCCAGCCATTTAGCGCTACACTTTTTAAATGTGTGTGTGTGTGTGTGTATATATATATATATATACACATATATACTAATTAGTGTTCATCATCTTAATCATTACGATAAACACTATTAAGACTTAAAGGTGCCGCTGGTAGAATCCAGAATGCATCATAGTATTAATAAACTGTTACTGGGAAGTAATTAATAACTAATATTACTAGATACATGTAGTTGCTTCAACGTTGTAGTGGAGTAAAACAAGTTAAAAGTAGCATGAAACAAACAGGTACAAGTACATGAACATTTTACTTGGGTACAATACTTAAGTATGGAGTTACATTTCACCACCGTCCAAATGAATTGAACTTCATCTGTAAAGTGTGTTTATTGCCCCTTGAAGGTAACTCCAGCTGCTTCAAAGCGTTTGTTGGAGCAGCTCATCGTTTCAGACGTTGTGTCGTGTCGCCTACCGCTGATTCGCAGGGAGGGAAGCGCACTGCGGTCCTCGCTGAGAGGCTGTACCCTTTCTTACTTTGAGGTCTCTTTTGTACGTCATAGAGAATGGTGCCAAACTGGGAAGACAATGAAGCGACATAGAGAGATCTAATGACGCATATATTCATCAAGCAAACCTGCAAATCATGGTTTCAAAAAACACATTGAACAACATGCGATGACACCGACCGTGTGGTTGTCGTAGCAGCCCGGGCCGACGTGCGGCCCCTGCGGGCGTGACGTTTCGGTTCCCAGCCGGTCGGGTGCAACATCGTCGGGGAAGACTTTCCTCTCTTGACAGCTGCCGAAATGTACTTTCTGAACAGGAGCGGGTAACATTTTTTAGAAACAATATGGGTGTGCTAGAAAGCAGTGAGAACTGAAGTAAAAAAAAAAAAAAAGAAGGTGAAGTTACACGAACACAGGTCCGGCGCCATCTCGTGTTGTCTTGCTTTAACTATGGCAACCGGGTTGGTACGTTAATTACGCAAACTGACGGCGCTAATTATAGTTGTATATTAATACATATATAAACTGTATAGCTTCCTTG
Organism: Clinocottus analis; assembly: GCF_023055335.1. Lineage (NCBI taxonomy): Eukaryota > Metazoa > Chordata > Actinopteri > Perciformes > Cottidae > Clinocottus > Clinocottus analis. The sequence continues at coordinate 22,097,686 of NW_027176153.1, read as the reverse complement.
GTTGACGTTAAATATCACACATTAGTTAAGTTTTTTGCATTCACAACAAGTCAACTAGAAACAAAATTTATATTTTTATTTTTTAATTTGTGACAATGCACGTCATGGCACATTTATACATTTCACAAAAACAAAACTGAGGCACTGTTAATTTAGTTATATATCTTAATAAATATATAAACTATAGCTTCCTTGGTTGACGTTAAATATCACACATTACTCAATTTCTTTTTGCATTCACAACAATCAAACTAAAATCAAAATTTGTAGATTTTTATTTTCAATTAGTGACAATGCACATGTCATGGCACATTTATACATTTGACAAAATCAGAAGTGAGGCACTGTTATTACATGTTTTGATAAAATCTGAAGCAATGGGTAAACTTTTTATGCAAATAAATAATTTGTCAAGAAAATATTGGATATAAGTGGTGGCACTTGATTTGGATTTGTCCGAGTAATGACAGCAGAACTAATTCAAGGTTAAGTATTAGTATACTTTTGTAAGGCAATTCCAAAACAGTCACAAAAAGCTTTCTAGCCTTTGCATACAGGCACTTCTTTCATATCCAATAGTCAATAAATTATAGATGGAGAAAAAAAGAAGTAAGAACGGAGGTCTGTGACGGTCCTGCAGCATCCAGCAATCACATTCATGTTGGCACAGAAGACATTCTCTGTTATCAGAAAATATTGCTCATCATTTTAGGAAAAATAGCCAGTGCCTGGTCAACAGTGGCACAAAAACCTCTTTTAGCACACAAAACCATATCATCAAATAGAAAAGGTGCATCCACTTTGGCACTTGCAAGTATGGAGAGGGGAAATGGATTGTGCCCTTCAGGATAACAATATGCAAAAGACAGCTGTGGAACGATTCAGAAAAGAAATCTACAGGAGAGAATATCGGCGGACAGGTCCTTGTGTCGGACAAATATCTTCAATGAATTAGGCCCAAGCTCACAAAAGCTACATGACAAGGAAGGACTCTCCTTAGAGGCACTGAAGGAACTGAGGAGTGTTTGTGTTTGGGAGCGTTTCACTCCGACTGAGGCACTGAAATCGATGGACCTTTGGGGTCGTCAAACCGATCCATGGTATTCAGCTGCATGATCATGTGCAGACCGTATACGAAAATCCACAAAAAGAGCAGTCCGGTCAGCAGCCCCATCCAAATCCCGGGGGTGAAGAACCCTGCACAGTCACTGGCATAGGAGAAATCCGTTCCATTGGCCAAACCGAAGCCTTGAATCTGTATCAGGAAATGCATTTAGAAATTCAGTGAGTGAACAGGAAGACTAAAAAGAGACACCCGATAATCAAAAACACTTTACATCTAAAGAGTACTTGTATGGCAGGATGTAAAATGCAGTCGTACCTGGAAGTCGATGAAATTGAGCATCCACGCAGTGGTGTTGGTGTTGGTGTTGTTTGGCACGAGCAGAGTGTCTCGGAAGCTGGTGACAGACTGGCAGTGGAAGGAATACTCTGCAGGGGCGTAGATGTTGCGGCTCCCAATGAAAGACGCAGTTAGACCGTTTGCCTGCAGCTGCACAGAATCCAAGGTGAACCAGAACCGTGCAGACACAGGAAAGAATCGCCGACTCATCGCAAACCTGGAGATCAAAGATTAAAGGCCATAAAAACATAATCAAACAGATCAGCTCGATACATAGTCCCTGAAGACGGTGCTTATTTAGTCAGACATATTTAATATAGTAGAGCATTACTTATAGATTTGAAGACGATTAAAGTAACAGTTTAACATTTTGGGCTTATTTGATGTCTTTCAATACCACTCTCATTCAGCAGCCGGTTAGCTTAGCTTTGAATGAAGACCATAGACAAGAGTGTAACATTGAGCCTGGCTCTGTCCAAAGGTAACGTGATCCACCTGCAGGCAGCTCTACAACTCTAAAAACATTTTAACACATATCTTGTTTTATAATTTCTCTCGTGTTAAGTGTACTACAATGGTTATATGGGGGATATATGTGAGCTCGCTATGATGTGTTAATTCGTAAGCTAAGCAGCGGTTGTCAGTAGTAATATATGGAACTGGTAGAATATGAAGGTATTGGGCGCAAAATGTATTAATATTGTTTAATATTTGTAGTCTTTTATCTTACCTTAGTGTGTAGCCTGATTCATAGCTGAGGACAAGCCTGTGGTGAGAAAAGAAGAACACATTCAAAATGACTTCTCTACTTTGAAGAAACATAAAAACTAAAGTTCACATGAATAAACAAAAGAACGCCAACATGGCGGCCATCTCACAGTGAGTTGCTGCCGTTGCATAAGGATCCTGCCATGGAAGGTGTTTGTGCAGCGAGGTCGATCCACACATCTTTTGAGGTGCTGATGCTGAGATTCTGAGCCCAAAGCATTATGCAAGGGTTACCAGATTCATTAAACATGATGGGAGGTGCGACGTTGGGCAGAACTGCTTGGAGCAAGGACCGCCCCGCTGGCTGGATAGACATGGATGTCTCTGAAATCACCTGCAGAGATAAGAAATCAAAATGTTATTATAATTATTTATTTCTTCATGAGACATTTGTGTTTGACTTGTTTTTTTTAAAACATTTTTTAACAGTTTATGATGATGGCTTGGCATAGGAATCATACCAATTTAATAAAATGTACATTTTTGGTACATGATGTGCTGTTAGAATATCTTACTCGTGATGGCTTCAGTCCTGTGTACATCGCAGTGTAAAGGACATCTTTGTCTTTCATGATACTCAGAACTTTCCCAATAGTTTCATCTTTTGAAAGAAAAGTACACTTAAGTTAAACATGTCTGAAAACATACTATACAGTGATCGAAATGCTGAAATGATTACAGTCTGAAATCCCATACATTTAAAACGTACCATTCTCATGCAGGACTTCTTTGCAAGTCTTGTCCAAGCTATGAAAACAGTAAAAAAAAAAAACAGTTACGCAAAAATAAAAATGGAAAAAAAGAAACAACTTTATACAGATATTGACGGATATGCTAAAGAACACAAGTCGTACCCAGTACAATAAGGGAGATTGATGAGCAGAAGATTGCTGGCAGATGTGTTGATGCTGAGATGTGACAGAGTATCTGCGTCTACAAGCAGAGGCGAGACCCCCAGCTTCTCTTGCAGCAGAGCTGGGATGGCAGAGGAATCCGACCACTCTAAAGCAGGGAGCATCCCTGATGAGGAAGAAGACTGCAGTGCAGCCTGAGGAGGAGAAGGGCGTAGAAAAAATGATCAGTATTCTTAGTCTGACAAAATCATTCTTATTTAGGATTCATGTATAAAGTTATAAAAACATACCTCAAGATTTGGAAAGGCACTATCCTGCTTATTTCCAAACACTCCACCAAAGACTGTGAAGTCATCTTTGCTTAACTGAACACAAGGAAAATTAAATGTAATAATTAAACTAAATGAAGATATTTGTAACTTAATACAAACAAAAGTGCAATGCAACTAAAAGATTACATTTATCAGTCACAACAATGATGATCCACAGATAATAAACCCGAACAGTGTGTTCGAGAAGAGCTGTGAAAGGGGAAGTAATGCTAAACAGTCACACCAGAGTGAGAAGACTGTTACACAGGGTCACATGGGACGGCAAAACTACTACACATGACTCACTGTTATACACAAATACCATATCCAAAGAGTGGCTATATAAAAGACGAACAGTGCATCTATGGAAATCTCAAAGTAGCCCTCCTATGCACTACTTTTCACTCTTAGCTCCAATCTGTTTAGTGACATACTGTAACCAGCATGTGTGCTGCAGAGCAGGATGATAGTTTTCACGTCTCAGGGACTGACCTTATCCTGCAGGAACAACAGCACAGTGTGGGGGCCAGAGCCGAAGGCAGAGGTAAAGTAGGCCATCAATTGGTCTTTGGACGTGATGTGACCAGCTGCAGTTGAGGCCAGTGCTGGTAAACTTAACATGTCGAAAGTATAAAAAAAAAAGATTGTGATATCTTTTACAAGTGTTCATAATAGCAGTTGTCAGAACATTAAGTAAAATCATCCCTTCAATGCACATGATTTGTTACGCTTAAGACGCCAACTCAAAAGTAAGTAAATGTATTAACAAGTGCAACAGAATTGTGTTTTTGTTTGAGATACAACACTGTCAAACATTGCGTGAATTGTGTCAATACAAGAGATAATACTGAAACAGTTTTTTTTTTAATTTAATTTATGATTCAGACTAGTATGATTATTGTAACTTATGTTACAATAACCCAAAAGTAAAATATAATCTCTTCAGCCAACTGAACCTTAGTCCTAAGTAAAAGTCTTACATTCACAAGTTTATTTTACCATTAGTGTGAACCATATGTTCATATAGGAATCCAGTACCAGTTATGTAAAATAAACTAAATAAAGTTGCCATAACATTATACAGTAAGTTAAATGTCTCCTGTTTAGCCATACAGTAGTATACTTTAGTATAGTAAATATACTATACCGTAGTATATCTGTGTCTGCTCCATGTATGAGGAAACTGTGGTAGCTAGGTGATGTGTTTTAGTAACGTTAGCTTACAGGGGAAGTGATTCCATAATGGCACTGCGAGATTAATAACAGTTTATCAAACATTAAGTTTGGCATAAGAGACAATTGTGACGTCATCAAATTAACATAAAATGATGAGTCTAAACGAACATTACATGTTTTGTTTTTAGACTTGAAACTATATATTTTTGCTAGCTTAGGTCGACCAGCTAGCGTTTTCATTATCAGGATACAAGTAGAAACACAGTTAAGTTAGCAACAGGTGTTAGCACACAAGCACGACAAACAGTCGGCTGACTACTCGTATGTCTTACATGACAAATAAATAATAAAAAAGTAAGTATTACCCGTCGCTGGACCACATCAGGAGAGGCACTTGAGCAACGGAGCTCGCTGTGGAGTTAAGGGTGGCGAAAATGGCAAGAAAGGCCATTAATCTCACTCGACTAGAGCACTTAGGTCCTGCCATTTTTCGTTTTTCCGCAAAGCTCTGCTCACGTGACTCCAGCCAGCTGACAGTCATGTGAGGCACTTCCTGCTTCTTTCGTTCGACCCCGCCCACAAGCTGTCTTCTCAACGCCACGACAGGCCGCAGCTTTTCCACCTTGCTGGTCGTGTTAGAAACCCAGAGTAGTTTAATTACTCAGTCTGGACATACGTTATCTAACATTAGCTGTAGTTTTTTAGTATTGTATCCTTTAAACAAAATAACATAGTACAGATGTAGTATACAAGCATAGTAAACAAATGGAACAAGGACAAAAGAGTCAGGGGTAAATCACACTAGACACATTTTTTAAAATAAAACATACAGATACGAAGTGTCTTGACAGCCTAATAGTTTCACATACTGCATGTGCAACATCCTCCACATGACAAAATAGGGTGTTTTAATTGATGAATTAATATGAATGAAAGATTTTGCAAAAATAGGTGTCAAAGTATACGCAACACACTTATATCCAAATTTGATGTAGTGAACGTTACTTGAGTGTTTCCTTTTATGTTACTTACTTTTATATCCTGGAAGCAAATATTACTACTTGTACTTTTTTACTGCACAACATTTATCTGACTGCTTTAGTTACTTTTTTTTATTCAAGCTTTCTTTCTGCTTACTAAAGGGTGAATTGTTGTTTAATAGGTTTAAAATATATATATTTATAAATAAATTGTGTATTTTTACCAAAGAAGAGTAGAGAGCATTTGATGATGTATCAATAAATTACCAATACTGTATACACAACATGCCAATCCTTTGACATATATAGATGACGTTGAACTTCATGAATGACTGACATGCATACCTGACAACTGTCCATGGTGCTGATACATTTAGGCATTTCACTCCTCGTGGCAACAGGTCCCATCAGCCACATTTGGTGGTGCACTGATTGTGTAACGGTATAAAAAATAAATAAATAAACAAGCGAGAAAATAAAAGTTTTGAAATGATGTTCTTTCTATTGAAAACGGGCCTGTTAGCACGACAGTCAGTGAAAACAACTCCCATCCACACACAGCTGTGGTGGCGGAGGGATACCACTGCGCCTACAACTGGAAAGGAAGGATAGAAAAGGAAATAGAGCACGCACAGACTGGGACAAAATATATTTAAAATTGCAAAAACATGTTCAACTCTGAACCAAAGTATGAAACGAACTAACGATATATAAAATCGCGTCATGACGCCAGCTCGTAGCGGGGTTTCCTGTTACAGTCAGCCTTTCAGTGTGAGTCTATTGTGTGGCATGATGGAAAGAGAGGAGGAGAATGCGCACTACTTTCCGACGCGCACTAACATTGTTCTAGAGCGCTCCACGATCAGGGCCATCTTTGGTCGTCCTCGCCGGTGACAGTGTGGACAGTTTATTCCATTGGTCATGAATGCCTAATGATTATTAAATAATACCTAACTTTGAAGGAGTCGTTTAAAGCACGCGGGCAGAGAAAAGGGAGCTGAAATCCCCGGTTTGTGTGAACTCGCTGGTGATTCTTTCCTTCAACACCCTTCATTTCTCAAGGCAAAAAAAGAGGGCGAGACGGGAAAGGCGGTGATACAACATGGATGAGGAATATGATGTGATCGTTTTGGGCACCGGGCTCACAGTAAGTAGTCATGCTTCATTTGCTTTTTGCAACAAAATAAAAAAGCGAAACAGATTGATTGTGCGAGCTTTCATAGGATTATTTAAACCATGTATCCTCTCATCTGTCCGAGCCCACAAGTGAAAGCCTCCTGCATCCCTGTGCGCTTGTGACATAAAGAAACAAGAAAAATGTGTTTAAATGTACTTCGACATGCGTGTGCATGACAGGAAGCAAACAATGCGTCTCGGAGTTAAACAAAAAAAAGTATGTTGTATTGTTCTCACAGCCGGTTCAGTGTTGTGTTACACCCAGTAGCATCTTTTAGGCGTAACCCCACAGTGTGTCATGGTCCTCTTTGCATAGACAGGCCTCCATCCTGAGGGTGGCGCAGGCCTGGCCACGGGTTTAATACATGACTGAGCCTTTCTCTGCGGCTCCCCTCGCCTCAATTCCCTCCACCCATCACACCCGATGCGGCGGAAATGTGCCCGATACATCTTCTGAGATATTAATCCAGGTTGCTTGCGTGCACAGTCGACATTTTCCTTAAATCATACCAGTTTTGTAACAGGTATTACATTATCGTTTTTGTGCGTGCTAGCCATAATCATTTGAATTGTATGATGTAATAATGCCATGCGCATATTGTTCTACGTATAGACATTATCACACATATTATTACAGTTATTATTATTATTATTATTATTACAGTATATACCGGGATGATCCGATCTTGTCGCGCATGCGCACACCGTTCCTTCTGTCCTCCCTGCACCCTTCTGTCAAAACCTCTTAACTGTCGTTCATGTCTTCTATTAACTCTTTGTGAGACTCCTTTGCTAAGTCATGTTCAATCATTTTTATTTATTGACGTTCAATTTTGTTTCATGCAGGAATGCATTCTGTCCGGGATAATGTCTGTGAACGGGAAAAAGGTTCTACACATGGACAGGAACCCCTACTATGGTGGAGAGAGCTCCTCCATCACCCCACTGGAGGAGGTAAAGGGCCCCTGGGCTCTATAAAAGCAATCAATATGTTTTATATCCCTCAGTACATCTCAGTTTACATCCCGTGTCATTGTGCATCAGCTGCTGTTTTTATTGTCTTCATTTGCTCACCGTCTTATCCTCCGGAAATGCTTTGGCTTCTGTCAGCTTCATAGATTTCATCCTCCAGGATGTTGTTTATGTTTCCCTTTACTGTCGTTTCATACAGCTGTACAAGCGCTTCGCTCTTCCAGATAGTCCGCCCGAGTCAATGGGCAGAGGAAGGGACTGGAACGTTGACCTCATCCCCAAGTTTCTCATGGCCAACGGTCAGTCCCACATCACTGATTTTGTTTTGTCAAGAAATTAATATATCACCGTGAAACTCACTCATATACTGAGGAGAGAGATGGGCAATTAATGCATAATTGGTGTTACTGATAAGTCCCAAGAATAAGGAATTTAAGGTGAAATGGCAATCTCTGTCTTGATGCAATTAAGGCAGAATGCTTGATAACAAATAAGTAGTCGTAACATGCGTTTGTCTGCGTGATTGCAGGTCAACTTGTGAAGATGCTGCTATACACAGAAGTGACACGGTACCTGGACTTTAAGGTAGTGGAGGGAAGCTTTGTCTACAAAGGCGGAAAGATCTACAAGGTGCCGTCGACCGAGACCGAGGCGCTAGCCTCAAGTAAGTCACTCAAATATGTCTTCGTCTAAGATACCGAGGGTGAAGTATATAAATCACGTTTAAGTGATCATGTGCTATATAAGCCTTTGATTGAATTTCCAGATCTGATGGGAATGTTTGAGAAGCGACGGTTTCGCAAGTTCTTAGTCTTCGTGGCCAACTTTGATGAGAATGACCCCAAGACCTTTGAGGGCGTGGACCCCAAAATCACAACCATGAGGGACGTTTACAAGAAGTTTGACCTCGGCCAGGACGTCATTGACTTCACTGGCCACGCCCTGGCCCTCTACAGGACAGATGAGTAAGAACAACAGCGTGATATCAAACATAAAACTGCATTTATGATCATGTTGACATGATAGAACGAAAGAAACTAAATAACATATGCTGAAATGACGGCTTAATAATGCTCCTCCTTCACAAAACTGTATGTAGAATACCTTTTGGTTGTGAAGATGCACATATTTAGAGGTATCTCAATAATTTAGTTTATTCACATTAATTATCTCCCTTTGTTGTCGACTCATCTCCTTCAGCTATCTTGATGTTCCCTGTTTGGAGACGATCAATCGTATCAAGCTGTACAGTGAGTCGCTGGCACGGTATGGGAAGAGCCCCTACCTCTACCCCCTGTATGGTCTGGGAGAGCTGCCGCAGGGATTTGCCAGGTAATTGTTAATATATATTCTATTTATAGGGCAATATTATAGATCCCAACTGGTCTTTAATAGTAAATACAAAAGCGCTAACCCACTCTGTGATTTAACCGTTCTTATTCACCTGCCATTGTAGATTGAGTGCAATCTATGGAGGAACCTACATGCTGAACAAACCAGTGGAAGAGATAGTGATGGAAGATGGCCATGTGGTTGGAGTGAAGTCTGAGGGCGAGGTGCGCTGATTTATTGCCCCATGATTATGCAAATTTGCAATCAGTCGTTGAGTTTATTCAAGCAGAGGTGATACAAAATGCTCCGTGCTCGTTGCCGTGTCGTTCCCCGCCGCAGGTGGCTCGTTGTAAGCAGCTCATCTGCGACCCCAGCTACATCACGGACCGCGTCCGGAAGGCGGGTCAGGTGATCCGTGTGATCTGCGTCCTCAGCCACCCCATCAAAAACACTAATGACTCCAACTCCTGCCAGATCATCATCCCTCAGAACCAAGTCAACCGCAACTCAGGTAAGGATCATTGTCACTGTTTGACTGATCGGCTGAACGGTCGAGTTTAGTTCTTAGAAATTGTAGCAGTGCTAATTACAAAGATTCCCTTTATGTTCAATGTAATTGATTTGATTTTAAGCTCCGGAGATATCAAGGAGCACTCTTATAACGACAAATCAAGCATGCATATTTCCAAAAGTGAAACAGGACAATTTGATTCCCATTGATTCCCCTCGTAGCTTCTAGCTATTTAGCAATAAAGGTCATAATCCCTAAGCGCTAAGACATTTAGAATATTCATGTAATAGCTTTTTTTTTTTACTATAATGAATGTTATTCAACATTTCTTATGATTCACTGCTCTTATCAGCTTGTTTCCAGACACAGCTGACTGTTTTCAGCAAGAAAAAAAAGCTCTAAAAATTCTTTGTACCAGCAACACATAATAGACAAAGTTAGTGACTTGGTGATGAACATAGTTAACCATTAACAGCTAAAGAACTAGACTGAGCTGAAAGGACAGTATGAACATTGTAGGTTCCCAAAAACATTACTTGAAAGAAACGTTAATGTTTCTCCATGGCTGCTGGGAGCATAAATAAACAACTTTTTGCCAACAAGTTTCCGAAATCAAGTATAAAGGGGGATAATACAGTAGTGTTGTGTGTACAGCTTGTTTCCACTGCCACCAAGTGGCCAAAAAAAAAAAAAGTTAATGCATCTTTTCTCCTCTTAACCCTTCTGTCAACTCTCCAGACATCTACGTGTGCATGATCTCCTATGCTCACAATGTGGCAGCCCAGGGGAAGTACATTGCCATCGTCAGCACCACAGTGGAAACCAGCGAGCCCGAGGCTGAGATAGAGCCGGCCCTGGAGCTGCTGGAGCCCATCGACCAAAAGTCAGTGTTAACAATTCATGCATTCATGGTTTTACAAACATGCAGCTATAAAACTAAACATGACAACAATGTGAAATAAGTGAAGCCCTATGATAATACTTGTTAATGGAGTTTTTCTTCTTTTTTTTGACAGGTTTGTGGCTATTAGTGACCTTTATGAGCCCACAGATGATGGTACTGAAAGCCAGGTACGAGAAAAGAAAAGTTAAAGTTACCTGAGTAAAACAAAATGATGTCATCATGAGTGAAAAACAAAACTGTTTCTTTTTTTAAAAAAAAATAGCGCAATACATTATAGAAAGTTGGAATTGTGTGTCTTCATATAAATGATCAACACGTGTATTTATATTATTACAATTTTACTTATCAAGCTAATATGGAGTTAGAGGTCACATTGCTAGCTAGCTGCGCTAGACTCAGATTCATCCATAATCACAATGTTACCATCATAGCTGCCCCTCCCCTGCTGTGGGAAGAATATAAATATATTCTAATTGATTGACATTCATGAGACAGAGTTAGATTAAAGTAAGACGGTGAACTTTGTAAACATTACCATCTAAATGTCGGCAGGTTATCATCATTCAACTCAACTCCCAGAGCCGCTAACAAGGCTGCAGATTCTCACTCCTGTTATTTTTGATCTTTCCCAGGTCTTCGCCTCAAGGTCCTACGATGCCACCACTCACTTCGAGACCACTTGCAACGACATCAAGGACATCTACAAACGTATGACGGGCAGCGACTTTGACTTTGAGAACATGAAGCGCAAACAGAACGATGTGTTTGGGGAGGATGAGCAGTGAGTGGTAGAGGGGTGGGGCTTCCGAGAGAGGGCGGGGCCGGGGGAGGAGGCGGGGCGAAAGAGTGCGGCGGTGCTCGTGGGTAGAGGGCCTTTAAAAAACAAAACGGGTGGGAGCGAGGCGGATAGGGCGTGTTCCTGAGCTCTGCCTGCCCTCAGCCGTTTGCCTCCTTTTCCTCACGTCCCTCTCTCTCTTGAAACACACAAATGCTCACAAACACACACACATACACGGCGTACAAATACTCACAATCCTTATCTGTGTCACTGAAAAGCAGGGTTGATATGGTCTTTCATTCCATTGTAGAATTTACAGTATAATCATGTCTTAACTATTATCATTAGAGGTGAATTTATTACTTGTTGTTGGCAATTTTCAACGCATTTCATTCTTTCCGTAACGTCATTCTCCTCTTACCAGAGGCTGGGTGGATGGAAGATTGATGGGATTGAAAGGTCTGAACTGCGAGCTCTAACACGAGAGATCTGTAATGGCTTAGTGTAGAATCCTCTGGAAGGGTCACCTCCAGTTGACATGCATGCATCTTTTACACACAGTAGTATTGTACATAGACTTAAAATGACACTGCGGTATGAAGGCTGGACCATTCCACACATCGCTCCTGTCAACCCTGCTTTCACTTTCCTCTAACTTGGTCTTTTGCCTGTTTCTCGTCAAAAGACGCCGCTCTTTTTTTTTTCTTTGGCAAAATCTGTTGGTCAGACGGCGAAAAAAAAATGTAAATGGGCTGTTCCGTCAAATGATCGTGCTCATTTTGCAATGCTGTTGTGTTCCCTGTGCTAGCAGGCAAGCTAACCAGTGGCTAATAACTGTCACCCACCCACCCCATCACCCCCCCGAAAAAAACCTGTTCCTTTGTTTATCTCTGTTGTGTGATGTTAATTTTGAATTTGAATACTTTACATTCTAACATTTTTAAATTATTAAAGAGTTTTATTTCTATATATTTGGTGCCCATTTCACTGGCTGAATTTATGAAGTTTACAGATCTGAGGTTGAAACTGTGGTCTTCAAGTGCGACATTGGAAAAGAAAAGGGAACGTCTGAAGCAAATGAGGCACGGGGAGGATTTTTCTAGTGTTAGACGAGGCTTTCTATGAAGTATTCTGTAGGGACTGGAACGAGCGATGAAAAACAAATTGATGACGGCAAATTGTACTCGTTGAGATGCGATGAAGTGTGTCGGGAGGGAACAGAATGCGTGTGGGAAATGTTTAGGATTTTGGAAAGTTTCACTTTTGAGTGAAGAGGATGAAGACTGAAATTTCGGCTCAGTGAAAGCACCAGATCATGTCTTGGTTGTTTCAACCCTTGTGTATGTCATTTAGGTAAGTCATTCCCTGGGGGACTAAATCCTATGGAAAATTGTAGTTGTTAAATAGAGGGAAAAGCTGGATATTCCCGTAACTTTCAAAGACTTTGTAGCAAAAGTATGGAGCCACAGTTGCAGGTGCTGCCCCACAAGAACGAACCAAGATGCTTTTATTTGGTTTTAGCCTTAATTTGGGGTCTTATTAAAACGTTTGGGCCCTTTCAACAGTTGACTGCTTTGTTTTAACTAATCGTTAGTGGCAGGTCGGTTCTAGTGCCAAAAATGGTGTCGCTGTTATTGGCAAAAGTTGCTGGCAATGTTAAAAGTACAGTTTGTTGGTGTGTGTGTCGCTCCGCAGATCTGACTAATGCTATAGAGATATAGGGATATTGTATTCTATTAGGGCTGTTATTGTACACCTGAGTGGAGGCAGACCTCTCTGCAGTGCACATTCACTCTCAGCCAGCTGATCTGTGGCTTGTTACACAACAACAACAAACAGATGAGACGCCCCGATCGGTTTCTTTAAAACACTTGAAGCAGTTCCATCTCACTTCACCCACCACGACAAGTCCCCGAGCAACTCTAAACAAAGTGATCCCGTGTTTGGGGTGTTGACGTGTCTTATTGTTATGCTCTATTTATTTGAATTTCACTGATGTATTGTGGAAAGGTTTATGTCAAACGCTGAATATGCTATGCTATTAGATTCTGTTCTGATGATAAAAATGGATTTCAAAGTGATGCACAAAAGAAATTCTTTGTTTTTGTTTGTTATTTGCTGTGTCACGTGTTACGTTCACCTTACTCAGTGATCTTTCCCGTGTTGCGTCACGATTTAATATGATTATTAGCATTTCTAAGAAACCGGTTTTGAAGGCAGACTGAAAGCAACAGTCAGTCGTGGAGCTGAAATTAAAATCTGAACGTTCACACTGTGCAGCTTTCAGCACTGTGTGTGGTCTTCATCCTGGAAACATGTTATCGGATCAAAACTGGAATACTGTTTACTTTTTGAACATAGACATATCTGAAGCCATCCCTCTCCTGCCCTTCCTCAGCATCAGATACTGTCATCTCGTCTTATTTATTGAAAACAAAAAGCCTCACGTGTGGTTGTACTGTTTTAATTTCCATCCAGTTTGGCATTTTTGGAAACCACTATTGACAATATCCCTTCAAATTGACAAAAAGAAATAGTTCAGGCTGAGTAGTAGAAAACTTACTGTCCTTGTTTGATCACTAGTTTGTGAGCAATGCCTAATGTCTTGTGTAACAAATAAAATGAATTAAACTATGAATAAAATGATAGAAAAATAAAAAGCACATGGCAAACCTGGAAAGACCCTGATTTTGTTTTGTGTATCCTCGAGAGAAGATGCGATCACAATATCCCGGTGACGTTTGTGGGAAGAGTTTCTACACATTCATACAATAATATTTTATATACACACACTTGTACTGGAAAAATACAACTTACAATAATGATACAGTTTTAATAATTACAAGTCGTCACGTGATAATAATAATAATAATAATCATTCCAAGATAAACATCTTTGAAGTCGTGAAACAGAGTGCAAGACATTTTGGAGCGAGCACAAACTGCTGCAGCATCGATGGACATTTTGTGGTTGCCATGCGAACAGGAGCACACGGCGTCATAGACACAGAACACAGAGCTTCAAATCCAACTCGCTGATGGAGGACAACTGCATCATTCAGTCCTTCATTATGTTTGCCATGCCGTACATCCTCATTACTCTTATAAAATGTTTTCCTCTATTGTGACCACACCTGTGTTCCACTGCTCCCTACACAATATTAGACAATGTGTGCCTGCGTGTCATTTTTTAGCCCTCACAGAGTCCCAATTTTCGTGCTCATGCTTTGTCCAATAACTGCTGTGACCTGAGCCGTGCAGCCGAAGAGGCAACAACGGGGCGGAGCAGACTCGGCTAGAACGACACACGATCCACCACGTAGCTCTCGTACGGATGACCCAGTAGTCTCTCCACCTCGGCCTTGGGCACCACCCAACACTTGCTCGGGTGGCGTTTCCGCAGCGTGTCTTTCAGCGTCTTGTCCTGCAAGGTGACCCGCGTGGTTTCTGATCCCCACCTCAGGATCCCCGCGGCTGAAACGGCTTCATTGTGAGCCCCTCTACCCAGATTATCTTTCACCGCTTTGACGCTCATGTCAGCGTGCTGAAACTGGCCTGTAGGCAGAAAATGGACAGCAGAGGTGGAGAGTAATTAAGTGCATTTACTTTAGCACTGTCTAGTACTTATAAAACAGAGGTACTTGTACTGAATATTTCAATTTCATGCTACTTTATAGTTCTGCTCCCCTACGTTTTAGAGGAGAATATTGTAACTTAAAGGCATCATGTACATGACAGTTAACGTTTTAAAAGATTACAACCAGTGGTTTCCAACCTTGTGCCATTTCAGATACTTATGAGTTGTTACAATTCCACCAGATACATTACTCCTCTAAAGATTTGAGGTAATTGTATTTCAATAAATGTTGTCCAATGTTTCGGGAAAAGTTAAAAAAAGAAGCTTTTTATAGCCTAACTTAACTTTTTTCTGCTGTATCTGGCCCATTGGGAGCCGCCATACTACTACTACTACTACTACTACTACTACTACTACTACTACTACTACTACTACTACTACTACTACTACTACTACTGCAACAGTAAGTTGCTTCTTCTGATGCATCAATATGACAAACAAATAATGTCATATATAATTACATATCAGTCACAGGACATTTTTTCTGCAGGATGGGTTGTTACTTTACTTTACTTGAAGTACATTTCGATGATAACAGTTCTGTAGTGCACGTCGGTAGGAATGAAGGGCCGCGAGCAGCATACGAAGATCTAGTGAAAGCTGACAGTGAAGAGCCGATGTGTACTTACCCAGCAGGCCTTGGGTTGAGGCAGACAACCCCCGTCCATCTGTGATGTAGAAACCCAGGTGAGCCATCTGCAGGTAGCTGGGGTGTTCATAGCGATGGAACATAACCAGGAACTTCACACCCTTGCTCAGCTCGATCCAGCAGCTCTGGTGATTGTCCACAGTGACCGTCACGCCCTGCCTCGTCACGGACCCTGGCTGATTGAAGAGAAGAGTGTCCCGCCCTTCCCCTTCCACCACCACAGCGTCCAACGAGAGGGTGATCATGATGTCACCGGAGCCGGATGCGGATGAGGAAATGGTGAGCCGGTCGAAGTAAGTTCGGGGGCGGTCTTCTACGCCGCGCTTCGAGGGAGCTCCCATCAGGTGGCCGTCAACAATGATGCCTTCGGGAGAAAGGGAGCACACGTTGAGAAATATACTTATTTCATGCCAGTAACAGTTGATCTCAAAACATGTGCATTCATGCAACTATAACTGAAACAAGAGATATTATTTCGAAGCTTACCTCTCTCTGGTTCCTCCAACAGTCTGAGGACGTCGTCAGCTCTTCCGTCGACTGTGAAACACAGGTTCTCATGCAGCTTCGGCAGCTGGACCACAAAATGAGGATCTCCATCAACTACAATGCACCACAAAAAGCATTAATACGGCGCAGGTACAGAACATATGAAAACGTATTTGGCATTGTATGTAAAAAAAACATTAAATGTTAAGTTCTTGACCTGATGAAGAGAAGACCCGGATGGTGCTCAATCTGGAGGGAGCATCATCTAAAAGCACAAGACATTCAACTGAAGGAAGTCTTCCTCACACCCAAACACTGAAATCAATGACAGCTAGTGTCTGAATACTTACCAAATGGTTCAGAGTCTGCAGTATCATCCCCTAGAAATAAGTAAAGAAATATATTTTTAAAGTCCTGAAAAGCATAGAATCACCTTTAGTAAGAATTTGAAACTTACAGGCATCATAGTTGAGATCATAGTCATAGTCATAGGTCGCATCATAGTCTGGGAAATGAAGGCAAGCGTTGAGAATTGAAGTTTAGTTCACGTTCAGCTGCTCATGAGATCATTGAGAATTTACAGAGAACAAATGTGAAACAAGAATTAAAGGTTATACTCACCTTTTACAAGGTCGATATCTATAAGAGATAGAACATCAGATTTATATTCAGTTCCAATGCTGTGGTGTAGCTGATTGTCATGGTCAGAGTATCTTATAACATTTGATTTATTTTTACCAGATAAACTGTCATAAAAATTTCAGAACAAAAAGTGCTGCCTGAAATAAAAAGAGAAAATTCACTTTCACCTTTTCTTTGAATGAAAGTAGAGACATCTAGTGGAGAGATGAATAAAATTCAGTTAAGAACAAAAATGCAAAAGTCTGCATCCTTGATATTCAGCTTGAAACTTTGATTGGTGATTGCAGTTTAGACTCGACAGACAAACCAGAGCATGACCTACCCAGAAGCCCCGCTGCTTCCCACAGGCGTGGCCCATCTGTCACACCAGGCATAGGAGCAAAGGTGGCCGACACGAAAGTTGCGATGCCGAGTTCTGTGTTGTTGTCATTCACAGCTGGAGCTGGTGCCGGGGTGGGAGAGGCGAGCGGAGACGACGGCTCGGGAAGAGCGGTGGTGATTTCAGGCACATCTGGAGCAGACGTGGTGGTGTTTTCTGCCTCTGCGGAGGGCACAGCCACTTTGACCGGAGGCAAAGCTGGCCTCGCTGTACCGGGCTGAGGGGTGAGGGGTTTCCCGGGCAGAGGTGCAGGGTCGGTTCTGGCCGAGCTGAGCGCGGGCGTGGTGCTGGTCGTGGAGGGCACGGTTGTTTTCAAGGCTTTGGGCAGCGGGGTGGACACTTTTCCAGGTGCAGGGGGCGGCGCC
The DNA here is from genome assembly GCF_023055335.1 of Clinocottus analis. Lineage (NCBI taxonomy): Eukaryota > Metazoa > Chordata > Actinopteri > Perciformes > Cottidae > Clinocottus > Clinocottus analis. The sequence continues at coordinate 22,080,365 of NW_027176153.1, read as the reverse complement.
GTTTTCAGAGCATTCAGCAGAGAAGTGAGTATTTTACCGACAGGAGGAGGAGGAGGAGGAGGAGGAGGAGGAGGAGGAGGAGGAAGAGGAGAGGCCGTTTTGGATTCATTGCTGGAAGAAGAGGCCTTTTTACCCGAGAATGGAGCTGGGGCAGTTTTGACAGGGCTGGGACTTGAAGTGGTTGAGGTTTTCTTGGATGGTGCTGTTTTTGCTGTGGAAGTTGGTGATGAGATTCTCTTTGTTGGCTTTGTAGGTGGCTGGGGAGGATCTGGTTTGTTTTTATTGGATCTGGGGTTAGAAGGTGAGCTGGGCTTCTTTGCAGGACCAGCAGCTGACATTGTGGTGGTGACAGTGGTCGTTGCTGTCGTGGTTATAGTGGCCGCGACGGTGGGTTTTAGGGTGGTTGGAGTTGGAGCGGCTTCATCGGCGTCCGGCTTAACTACAACTAAAGAAGTGACCGGTGTTACAAAGTTATACTTGAGGGATAGGTTGGTGGCTTTGTCCGCCAGTAACCTTTGAGTTGCGGGGTCAGAAGCCTTCAGTTTGGCAAGTAACAGCTCTTTGATGGTGAAGTACGCCCAAAGACGACGCACGAAACTGGATATTCCCTCTAGACCTGCCGAACAGTCCAGCGATTCTGCACTCCCATTCCCCTGAGCATGGGAAATCAACACATCGTTCTCTAACTTGACCCGCTGCTTTAAATCAGTGGCGGACATTGACACCTTGAAGTCCTTGACCCCTGGTTTGACCCTCCCAGCGACCACCAACTCCGAGCCTTGGAAGTAATTTGGGAACAGGGCGTGGGTGATGTCAAACGCCTGGTCGTCCAGGTACGACAGCTGGATGTCTGATAGCAAAGGGCTAGCCACTTCATCAAAGAAGCCCTTCAGCTGCAAGGCTGCATCTGCATCCTCATACACCATCCTCGCCACACCACGGTTATCCAGAGCCAGGCGTTTCAGGAGGAGGAAGTCTGCATCGTCTCCAAAGGCAAGGCCAAACAGAGAGGAGGAGCCCAAAGCTTCCTTGGCGTTGCTGAGGATGGTGTCACCAGCTGTTACTCCGGTGGTTGCCTCCCCATCTGTAAGGAAAATGACCAGAGGGACCCGACGGGAGGAGAGTTGGTTGGAGGAGTCGGAGGATGGAGGGTTGACGAGCCGGGCGGCTGATAGCAGAGCTGCGTTGATATTGGTCCCTGATACAGAAGAGTGGAATAATCAGTTTTTGAAGGAAGAGAACAAACAATAAGAACACTACGATACAATAATCACTTTGGCTGCAATGCCACAACTCAAACAGTATCACTTCTCAACTCACATCCCTCTGCAATAATCCTCTTTACAAAGTCTTTGGCATCTCGTACATTCTGCCGAGTCGCACGGACTGTTCGTCCTTTCTTCCAGGTGTGAACCTTGTCTGAGAAGGTGATGATGTTGAAGTGGTCTCCCTCTCTAAGGTCCCCGAGAATGGTGCCCATGGCCTGCTTGGTCTACTGACAAAAAACATTCAAATTATTGACAGAAATTCCACAATATCTTTGCAGAATATTGTTATATGTTCACACATGTTCTCATCATAAAACCACATGAGTCCATGAGGTTTGTCCACTTTACCTGTTTTATCTTAGTGCCGATCATTGAGCCACTGACATCGATGACAAATATAACATCCTTAGGAACCACAGGAAGGCCTCTGGGTGCGAAGTAATGCACAAAGTAGCCATCATATACCTGAGAGAAATTATGAAAAATAAATAGGGGAGAAGACAACCTTTACTGCTACCAACAACACATTTCTGTCTTGTAACAAATACTCATGTCTATTTGTCAGGCCAGGCTTAAACAGACGCTTCTGACCTGGACTTCCCCCATGAGATCTCTGAGGTCCACGTCGTACTGGATGATGAAGTCTGCGTTAAGGCCTTTGGAGGAGATGCTGTTCTGCTGCTGGAGAGTGGGACTGTAGCGAACCCGAGCACAGCCAGCGCTATGCTCAACATGAGTGGAGGCAGGGGCATCTGCATCACCTGTAGGAAAGTAGCATCCACGCCAGTTAGCTTAGCTAAGCTTAGCATATTTGTTGCGTTAGTTAGCTTTTTGTTTCCCGTAAAAAGATGTGGTGCACTGGGGATTAAAAGACGTGCTATTTTCTCGGCTGGGAGCAGTGATTTCTAAGAGTTTTCTGTCAACCTCACGGTTACAACAGGTCTTTGTTACCTGGAGAGAGCTGGGCTAGCTGTTTCCATGTTTCTCTTCTTTATGTGAAGCTAAGCGTACCAATTACATTCACAAAATGAGTGGCATCAATCTACTCATCTAACATGTGAATATGCTTATTTCCCAAAACTATTCCTTGAAAAACTAATTCTCTAATTAAGTGTTTGAAGGTGGAAGTCTCTTGAGATTCCTGGTACCAAAGTAATATTAATGTGCTTGTGTCATTGGTGCTGGGGGGAAAGCCGGGGAAGTAGCAGGAGCTTGTTACAGTGGAGCCCAACGTGGGGCCCCCTTGAAAGAGCACCAATGACACGAGCACACTGATATCACGTTGGTAACAGGTTTTATTATGTCATGCATGCTGGCAGACTGTGCCTCTGCTCTCTGCCCCCAGCGCTTCTTCTTCTTCTTCTTCATGAAGTTTAATGGCCGTTGGAAAAATTTGGTGCATTACCGCCACCTTCTGCTCCGGAGTACGGCTCAGACAGTATAGGCTCTCTTTACCCCAGAAACAAAACCACCCCAAAATAATTAAATTAGAAAAATGAAAGAAAAAGAAAAGAAAAGAAAAATAAATAAATAATGACCCCCAGATCCATTCACACTGAACCCCATATGGGGGACAAGACACAAACCCTTAAACAGCTTCACCTGTGGCCAATTAGGCCTAATCAACTGCACCTGTTCCCTAAGCCGCCCCTCCCCTCTTCAGCTGAGCTTAACCACGCCCCCCCCCCCCCCCAGCCACCACAGCCAGGTATAGCAACTCTGTCATATTTTACCTTGAGCAATGTTGGAGAGGAGCCGGTTCGTCTTGAGAGGAAAGGCTTTGATGAAACTGATGCCCGTCCGCTCCGTTATACTGACGTCCAGTGTGAGGTTCTGCACGGGCTGTCCCGGCCTCAAACCCAAACTGAGCTCATAGCGGCCGAGCCGACGAGGCAACAGCTCCTCGTAGGACAGGGAGAATGACATCCGAGCTCCTGACGGCACGCTGACGGCCACGCGGAACTTTTCAATCTCCCTTTCTCTGGAACGCAGCAGAGTAAGAGGGAAGCAAATCTCGTTTTATCTCGTTCAGACGTTTTATTTTTGTGGAAGTCAAAGGAAAAACCTGGGACTGACTTCGTAGCGACAAGTCCAGCTGTTTTTCCCTGCTTCTTCGCGGCATCGTAAATTTTCCTGGCAGCGGCTCTTTCCGTCACCTGGGCCACATACACCTTGCCATTGGAGGTGCTGATGGGAGAGAGAGGATAGAGGGAGAAGAAACGGCTTTCTGTGTGAGTCACAGTGGCCAGATTATGTTTCAGTCAGAAACACACCTGGCCCGCGTTGCGTTGCTGAGCGTGATTTACTGTATTTTGCTGCCTGTATTTCCAGAGCGATCACAAAGCAGCTTCACAAACACGCATCATGCTTGTTTACAAATGGAGTTCATAACATGTGAAAGGGAAGTGGGGGGGGTCATAAACAGGGCGAGTGGAAAAGAGTAATTTCCTTCTTAAAACAGCAATAATGAAGGGAGATCTTGCAGGCCGATGACGCTCCGAGGGAGTGCCGCCGCCGACTACACCCGCCAAAATCCCGACCAAAACCGCCGCTCCAAAGTGGGATCCAATTCACACAGTGCGGGTCCTAAACTTCGGTGACCACTGATGTCACGTGACAAGGTACTAAATTAAGGTCAAGTCCTTTTTGAACAAATATATCCAAAGAGAAAAATAACATCAAGGGCTAACGAAAATAAACCCACTGGCTTGAAGAGGTTCTTGTTTGCGAAACAGAGCAGAATGGCGAGAGTGGAAAATGGAGGCGCTTGTATTTATATGTGCGGCTGGCCGAGGGGGGGTGAAGGAACGTGTGTACATCAGTGACCTACACACAGAACACAGAGTTCTTAGTTAGACACAGAAATGCCAAACAACTAACGCAACACATTTGCCACAGCTTCCCCCCCCTCCCACCCTCTTCCTCCTCTGGGGTATTTGGTGATGTGCAGACGACTGTGGAGGTTCTGAGTGAGAAAAGGTGTGTGTGTGTGTGTGTGTGTGTGTGTGTGTGTGTGTGTGTGTGTGTGTGTGTGTGTGTGTGTGTGTCAATGAAACACAGAAGTGAAGGATTATAGTTGTAAAAGAAAAACCTGTACTAGCGCCAGACTCACACATACTTAAAAAATAGCAGTCTACATCCACCTCCATGTAGGCACGCATACGTACAGTCGTGTGTGTGTGTGTCGTATCTAAACTGGCAGGCTGCCTGAGTAAACAGTGCAGGGGAGAAAAGAGGGACTGGGCAAACTCTTGTCATTTTCTCTATCAACTTTCTGACTTGCATTTACAAAGCGTGGTATTCTTCAGGCTTCAGGTTCCCCCCTTTCATCCTCCTCCTCCTCTTCCTCTTCTTCCTCCTCCTTCTGACCTGCTTCCGCTCCCAAATCCAGCTCCAGGTTTGGCCTTCAATGTTGACTTATTTGTTTTGTTTATATTTAGCGTTTTTGAAAGGGAGCGCTGAGCAAACCCTCTTCGTAATCAAATTATGCATCTTTCCTCCAGACCGGATTTTTAGTCCCTGACATAAATCTTCTGAAGTTTTATTTATGGATGATGCCCATAAATGAGTAAATTACTTGTGTTTATTTAAACATACATGCAGGCAAGAAATAATATTTCCTGTCGATACTTTTTGACCCCTGTATAGTGTGAGGAATTACCAATCTGTAAGTGAGATAAGTATTGATAAGATTATTATTATCAGTCCCTCAGTGGGGAAATTACAGGATTATAGCAGCATTGCTCACAAGTAAATAAAGATTAATAATGTAAATGAACAGTAAAACGGTAATAAAACAAAAGTAAGAAGAATATTGAAACAGATGGAATAAAAATGTGTATAAAAGTACTTCAACATACTTAAAAGTCATGGATATTGTACGTATTAGATACTGCACCAGGGGATGAATTAAAGTGTTCACACGTGTTCAGAGTGCTGTTGCATTTCCTGACTTGATGTTTGAGATAAAGGAAATTGAAAGACAAACACTCAAATAAACTAATCATAATAATAAAAAATACAGGAAGTATTAATAGAAACTGAGCTGTTTGCTGTAGAAGAGAAAGCTGATGACTCACATGGTGAAGTTGGAGATGAAAGCAGAGGAAGGAAGGTCCACCTCAAAGGCAGCCTCCTTGGTGATGGGCAGCTGGTTCCATATTGAACTCTGGACGGTGGTGATAGCGTAGCGCGACACCACCGAAGTCTTCACATGGTAGTCTGTGACCTTCAGCTAGTGACATCACAAATACATGTGTTAGCATAATGGACCAATCAAAAGTAAAAGTAGTCATTGTGAAGATTTGAATTAACGCTTCATCTATCAGTTCATCACAAACATTTTAAATCACCACATTGTTTCCACTGAGCAGGGAGTTTATGAAAATATGAAACCTGAAAAGTAACTACAGCTGTCAGACAAATGTAAAGAAGATAATCGTTTTTCTCTAAGATGTAGCGCATTAGCTTGCAAAAAGTGCAAGTACTCAAGTAAAGTTCAGTACCTTGTATTTGAGCTTAAAAACAGTACTTGAGTAAATGTAGGCTACATATCTACCTTCCACCACTTTCTTTGTGACTTTCATCCTCACAGATCATAACTGGGGGTTCATGCCACATTTCAAACACAAACCAGGTGTCAGGGATGACTACCAGACAACCATGTATGCTTAGTTAAACCCCCACCATCACATCCCGGTTTGCCCTACAACACAAAGCATGGCGTCTCTGTCCACCTCTTGTTTACTCGGGTAACGCCGGCGCCTGCTGAGACCGACCTGGTCGGTGCCGGCCCACATTACTGCTCGATGAGGAGACCGGCAGGAGGAAGAGAGCCACAGCTCGCTGGTATTTAGGAAGGCTGTGGTTTGTGCTATACAAACCGAATGACTGTGTGCCTGCAGAGGATTGCTTCACAGTTAACCTTGATGCAAACTGAGGGAAGTCACAGTGGAGCTACTGATGATCCCCTGAGAGGTGCTGACGGTGTTTTCCTGTCTGTGAAGCTCGTTCTGAGAGTCACTTTGTATCAGTGCTGGAAAAAACTAAGTAGTTTTTACTCGAGTACCGTCCAAGCTCGTTTTGTGATCATTTCATGTCCATTCTACTACATTTTAAAGGAAAACAGACTTTTTACTGCACTACATTCATTCGACACTATTCAATACATAATTTAACATAAAAAACAACATTGAGATTAAGCCAGTGATTGACAGCTTGGCTCGATTGCCATGTCTTTTCAGATGCTTCTTTTAAATAATGGTTTGGATTTTGTACGCCAATATTTAACTAGACAAATGTAATTATTGAAGAAAAGTCTATTAATAGAAATGTGACCTTTAAAAATATATGTTTGTCTTGCATTCATAGTTATAATAAACGTTTACCAGGAGTGAAGCAGGAGAGACTCTCATTGAAGAATGAGGTGATGCAATGTTACACTAACAATTGGATTAATAGTATTTTATAACACAATTTATGACGGTAAAAAAAACTTACCACTGCTTTTGTTGGTTTGCTTTGACGTCTTACTCTCTGGGAAAGAAACAAGCAAGTCAATCAAGTGCATTTTTGCAAATAGTGCTTTTAATTAAACCCGATGGCACAACGTGATGATCCATACTTTATTAGTACCATTGTGTGTTCAAAATGCCTCCTTTTTTGAAGTAACGTGACTGTTGGGTCAAGATTTTGTGTCAAAATAGCCTGAATCAAAGCCATTCATGGATGAAGGGAAGTGGAACTGGAAATAAAAGCCTTCACTGTGTACAGGCCCAGTGAGGGTTGCACGGTTTGCTCTCAAATGTTAATTTTGCACAGAAGTCATTGCTGTGTCAATACATTACTACATACGCTGGGTCCTTGCTGGGAATTTAACATAAACATGAAAGTTTAGGAGTGGAAACCATTTCTAGGTAAACATATAAATTATATAATTGATGTAAAAAAAAAATTGGGCAATTGAATATGTTCGCACAAAGTGAGACACTGTACTGGTTGTCTTAGAGCTGCTGAAGCTCACTTAGGGGAAAAAAAGGACTTAACTATTTTTTTTACAGACCAATCAACCTCATATTTGTGACTGAGCTTGAAGTTGAGTTATTATTGTTTACACGTTATATATCGTTATTGTTACAGTGTTCTCCTGTCTTGTTTCTGCCGGGTGTTTTCAAAAAAAAAAGTGGCACAAATTGCAACAATAAGTAAGGAAAAAGGTGAATAAAATGAGAACATACCTGCAAAAGATTGTCTGCTCCGAGGTTTGCTTCATAATCCTTTGATAATCCCTCTCGCACATAGAAAGTGATGAACACTAGAATGCAGTGAAGCTTTAAGCTCATCATGTCCGTCGTTCCTCAGGTTTTAGACTCCAAGGTGAAGTGGTCTCACGGTGTCAGCGGGACTGAGGAAGCTCGTGCAGCAGGACGCTGTGCACATACTTCACATTTTACACAAGTTATGTTGTGCAAGGGGCAGTCTCTCCTCCTCCCTCACCTCAGCTTAATTTAGACGGCTCGACTGCAGTGAGAATAAAAACGTGCACTGATAATTGTTAAACATCCCTCAGATGTTGGGGAGGAGGGGGGTAAAAAAAAAAAAAAGGAGAAAAGAAATTGCAAAAAAAAAGCATAAAGTCCCGCTCGGCTTGAAGAAAGCAGCCCCCAGCTTGCGTTCATGCATACTGGAAATTTCACAGAGTGCTGCCACCGAGGTACACGAAAAACGAGGGATTATTAACCCCTGCTCGGCTATTTGGGGGAAAATACCCCCGCTAGCAAAACACCTCCCCTCCTCCCCCCCCTCCTCCTCCCTGTAGGAATGTTCCGACTAAATGTTCCAGTCTGAGTTTTATTCCTTAAATTACTCCTAAATGTGAGTTTTCATTTCCCCCCCGAGAGCTCTTTCACAAAGACCCATTATTGGCTGACTGGAACAGCACGTTGGTCTGTTGTGGAATCAGTTTGTCACATCGAAGTTCAGCTTCTCTGCGGGAGAGTTAACAACACAACACAGTCGCCAAGCAAACGCAAAAAAAAGGACTTGCACATTAGATTCATTTTCAGCAATGTCTTGGATGTTTGCTGCATTTATTTACATTATTTCATGAAACCCTGCCTGAAGTTTAGTGTCTATAACAGTCAACACGTCTTGTTTGTTTGGGTGCTGTCCGTGGTGCTGAACCCCGCCTTTATAATCCAATTATCAACAAGACATTATCAGTGCAATGGCAACCTCACTACAACCTTTTTCGTGTTTTCCTCCCAGCCTCAAAACAAGGTGCATTAGTATTTTCTCTAAATTATTTGTAAACAATGTGACAATTTACAAAAAAATGAATAATTGAACATTATCTCCAAATGTGTCCCATTCCGTCGGTGCAGCAGGAGTCCATGTGCTTTTGTACTGATGCGTTTTATTGTAGCTAACATCCCATTTCCACCATCTAGACACCTTTATTCCCTCAAATTGTCTGTTTTCACACAATCACTGGAGTGCATCTCTAATATGTAGTCACTAATATGTTGCACTACGTCGAGTTTCACGTGATTATAGTCCTTTTCTCCGAAAACAGCATTTACGCGTGGTCAGGAACAGTCACCAGAGCCTCCTCAGGGTTTCTGTTGATGTCAACATTCTGCAACGAAAGCAACACAACCACTGACGACCTGTTTGGAGACTGTTGGCTCATTCCATAATAACTATTACTACATACCAAATTTTAGTATGTAGTGTGTTCAAAGTGACAAAAAAGGGACACCATGCAAAATACAATGTGCCTGATTGGCACTATTCCCACAATGCACTGCAGACACGGGGGGGGGGGGGGGGGGGGGGGGGGGGGGGGCGTGAATACTTTTGCAAGGCGCTGTGGATATTAATTTCATCAATACATAAATATTACTGTCCCACAGAATAGTTGGCAAAGCTAAGTATCTATTATGACACGTGTGCTCATGGAAACTCACCACTGGCCTCTCTCTGTGTGTGTTGACCGCTTCAATATTGAGGAAAAATGACTCAACTTTACAGCCTGAAACAGAGGAGAAAGTCAGACTGTCAGCGGGAGATTTCCAAAGATATGGAGATGTCAAGACACTAAAACATTTGCCGCCTACCGTAAGCGACCGGTGTGAGTTTGAGCACTGTGTGAAGTGGGCATCTTAGATAAGGAAGCTCATCTTCACAGGGGGGAAAGAGGATTATCAAGAATGTTTGTGGTGTTGAAAATAGCATCATATTCTATCGTGTCAAGGTATTTGGAAGCCTGGATTTCTGTACCTGAAGGTTTGTCTACAAAGTAGGCCAACAGGCAGCGGAAGACGGCCTGGTGGCAGACAACCAGAACGTTTTCCTGCCTCTCCAGCTCCATGATCACCGGCTCTAGACGATGCACAAGGTCCTCATAGGACTGGACAAAAGACACGATAATAGAGGAGTTCATAACAAATTTAACCAAACTCATTCTCATCTTTCCATCTCAGTCTATAACTGACCCAACCTCTCTTTATTCAGATTCTCTCATAATGACGGGTTACATAAAAGTGTGAAAAATGCCCCTTGAGCAAGACATACTTGCTTCGTCTCATCAATGAAGCTACAGCCAAATAACAGTTAGCTTAGCTTAGCACAACGACTGGAAACAGGGGGAAGCAGCTAGCCTTGTTCTGTCCAAAAGTAACACAAAAATCCACCTTCCAGCACATCTTCACTCATTGACATGGTTACATCTCTTTTGTCTCTTGTAGCGATGGGAAGTAACAAAGCATATTTACTCGATTACTGAACTTAAGCACAATTTTGAGATGTTGTTAAATGGGCTCTTTTGCATTACTTTGCAGTACTTTGGTAGTTTACCGTGAGTGAAATCTTTAATGCAGGACTTTCTCTTTAACCTGAGAACTACTCCCCCCACAGCTTGTTTGTGTGTTTAATACGTAAAATAAATGCAGTGACTTCCTGGAGGGTTGTCATCGCTGTGAGCTTCTCTTAAAACCACAACTTTGTTATCTCTGGAGTTTAAACGCAGCAGGACAAGCTGTTCACACTTGTTTCCTGTCTTTATGCGACGCTTAGTCAACAGTCTACTGCACTCTATAGCTCAAAGACAAACATCTTCATGGTATCAAGCTTCTCATCTAACAATGAGCAAAAAAAGCAAATAGCGTATTTCCCAAAATGTTGACCTGTTCCTTTAACTTCCTGACTTGCTCTCGTGGACTGTAGTTGAACTGTGCAGCTCGCAGGTGTGATCGTGTGTTCCCGAAAAACTCCGAGTGATACTTCACTGGTTAAAGAAAAAGGTTAAAAACAAAAGTCATTGTGCATCTACAAGAGTACTCACCTCGCCCTTTGGGTAACGATAACGATACTTGTCCTGGTCTCTTAGTGCAAACTCTTCGGGGAAATTCTCCTGAATCTCTTCGTAGGTTAGCTCCTCACACACACCCTTTAGTTAGGAAAAAGTAACGAACATCTCTTCATGAAAACACGGCTGAACGTCTGGCTTTGAAGATCTCAACCTACATTATTTGGAGATTGAATGCTCTTTGTATTGCACCATTTGAAAGCATCGTCTACAAGTCTAAATTGTCCCTGTGTGTGTGTCTTTTGTTTGAAGCAACATGTTTTAAGATGGAGAGATGTGACTCACAGCGTCGATCTCATTGAGGGCCTTCCACTGCTCATACTGGACTCCCAGAGCTTCTGCAGTCTGGATGGTCCTCTTCATGTGGCTCGTCCACACCTTCAGGTCTCTGATATTCTGACCTCTGATAAAGGTCGCCAAGGCACTGGCATACTGGAAACAATTAGTGCAATTTGTACCCAATTTTTACTTCACCCAACTACCCATCAGTATTTACAAGAAAGGCTGAAATTGGCAGCTATTTTCATAATTGTCATTTGCCAAAACAGTTCATGGGTCCAGCTTCACAAATGTGAATATTTAAGGCCTTTTCTTTCAATTTCTTTTTATGTATATTGAATATTTTTAATGTTTGGACTGTTGGACAAAACATTCACTGTAAAGGTGTCATCCTGTGTAATTTTGACCGAATTTCTCACTTTTTCCAGAATCTTAAACCAAACAAACAATCAATGGAGATTTGCTGAAAAGTTTGAGAAAGAAACTTTATTTTTGTGTTTTACTTATTTGTGTCCGCTATTCTTATCACCAAATTTATCCTAAATGAAAATAATATTTTTTTAAAGTTCAAAATGAACTCCACCTCAACCACCTACAACAGTAAATGAGTATTAATAACCTTATAATGTCATTTATAATGGTGGAACATTTTTTTTGTTTGTTGCATTGAGGACTTCTACTTTTTATGCTTGAAGTACATTTTTCTGATTATATACTTCATTTTCAATGCAGTACTGTGACTTGTACTAGAGTACTTCTTACAAGGTATTAGTAATGTTACTTCTGTAAAGGTAATGAATACTCCCTCTTCTGGTCTCGTGTAATCTACTCACCTTTTGTCCTCTCGGCGAGAGGCCTGAATCTCCACCGATGCATCCCAGCAGGTTGAGTTCACTCTCACCGTGGCGGCTCAGGTAGATGGATCTTGGTGTGACGTGAATGTTCATGAGGTAGTAGACTATCCTGCTTTGAATGTGGTCCTGGACCCGGTTCACCAGGTATCTACTGCCCACGTCGAAGATCTTGATGTAGGAGAGCTTCCTGTTCAAAGTGGGCATTGGAGAAATGAATGAAATTAATCTGTTGGACATAAAGGGACGAGACTATGCCGTGTGTTCTCTTATTGATCTCACAGGAGGAAAAGCATCATGGGAATGTACCTGTCTCTCTCGTCGTCTATAGGCATGTAGCTGGCCCTGTAACACTCAATTCGCTGACTGAAGTCTTCCAAGGCCTCGACTATGTCACGATCCACGTAGTCTGGACTGCCAAATTTTACTTGCTGGAAAGAAAAGACAGTTTTGGAAATTAGTTGCGAACACTTCATCCTTTCAGCCCAAACAAAACATCCTTGACTGACCTTAATATTCTCTGCAATGATTCCTGGGTCGTCACAGATTGACTCCACAAAGAACACCTGCACACAATTTCAAAGTTCAGATTATATGACTGTGAAATATACTTTTTCCCACTTGTGATCTTGTGTTTTTAATCTCATCCTTAAAGCAATAGTTTAAAAAAAAATTTAAACACACTTTTAACCTTCGAGCAAGCCAGGCTAGCTGTTTCCCTCTGCTTCCAGTCTTTATGCTAAGCTAAGTTAATCACTTCAAATTGAACAGACCCATCTGATAATGAATAATATTCATCTTGTCCTCTATCTGTCTGCAAGAAAGCTTATTAGCATATTTGCCAAAAAGTCCAAGTTCCACATACAAACTCACTTTGTAGCCTCTCTCCTTGGCATAACTAAGGATGACTGCCCTCCTCTCCCTGGTGGTGTTGGTAGCATCAAACACCTAAATGAGACAGAACATAGAGGTGTTATTGATCCATCCTTAACGTTGGCAATTAAAGTATATTTACATTATTCATCATGGTGATAAACAATCAAGCACCTGAATTACAATAGAAGACGATTGTAATGTATATAATATAGTATTATAGATTACAACACATGGATAAATATCATGTCTGAAACATGTTACACTGACATGTTTTTAGGTTGTAGAAAGTAATCTCCACTGATAGATCAGATGGTATTTTTTTGAAAGGGTTTAAAAAAAAAAAAACCTGAACAAAATGCTGTGAACTGGTTCAACAAGACTGATGGTTAAAAGTGCAAAACGAGATAAAGCTTCCTCTTTTTGCTCTGAATTCTCGAATCAGAATAAAAGAAATCAACAGTCATTGGTCAAATAAACTGGAAGCTTAGCAAATAAGTGCAGATTTAAACAGGAACTTGCACAATAATGCAGTCTTTAACAAGCTGGAATATCAAAATAATTGGTTTGTATGACACAAAAGGGCTGAAATCTTTGCCACAGAGGCTGAGATATCTTGCTTCTGGTCCCAAAAATATCCACAGAAGATATTATACAAGAGATTTGGTGGTACTCTCTACGGCTAGTAAAATGATCTTTATGTGTAAAATCTATACCACTATAATCTCTGTGATAACTGCAGAAATGAACAGTAAAAAAGACACACACTCATGCACAAACACAATACATGATGGATCAGTGTGTTTCGTTGGGAATGGAGGGACAGTTTCAAGTGTCCTCTTACTCACGGCGACTTGTCCCTGTTCCTTTGAGAAGTAGGCAGCGACGTCTTTGAGGGCAGCTGACGCACAGGCCCTGAAAGAGAAGTGACACTCGCACAGGTAAAGGAGCAAAAACTGCAAAAAATATGAGTGCATGGTGAATCTGGCACGAGAAATGACAGATCAGACCACATAAAGCCAACAATAACAATATTATATTTACTTGCGGATCCTCATGGCCTCCTCGTTGTCAGGTTTAAAGAACTCAAAGTTCTTGTAGATCTTGACAGCCTCTCTGCGGTACTGGCCCACATTAAACACTGGTTAACGTAAGAAACACAGAGGTTTTAAAGAAATACAGCACAACACAATGATTTTATATTTAAATTGACATTGAAACAGTGAATTCCTCGTCTCTGTCATACATCTTTATGATCAGAATACAAGGATTTACTTTAAAAACTGACTTTTTGTCGGCACTCCGATCCAGTTCAGGTAGCGCGTGAGCTTCTTGGAGATGTACGTCTTTCCTCTGGCCGGCAACCCCACCATCACAATCATTGTGGGGGAGTTACAGAACTGAGGCACAGAGGCTGAGGTGAAGACAAACGCACAAAAACATAAAGGCAATAGTTACCGAATGCTGCTGATATTGAAATTCAAGCGATATTGTTGCGAATCATTCAGTAGAAGAGCATCGAGCCTTGTTGTTTGTGTCCTTGTGTGTCAGTTACATCAGAGTCATGATCAACTCTGTGAGGCCCTGCGCTGCAGGACATGTGTTCAGCGTGTCGCTGCCAAGGTAATCTTCATTAGTAGAGAGAATAAGAGCTCCAAGGTGCAGCTCAAATGTCTGCAGACTAGAGTTGTGAGTCACACGGCTTATCTGCTGGTCTTTGGCAGGCACCTGACACGGAAACCTGTCCAACCAACCACCAACGAATCTAAATCATCACTTCAACAAGACATAAAAACTAAGGACATTTGCAAATTCAGCCTAAAAGATGTGTACAACGTTTAGCAACCGGATGCTCGGGTAGTCTCCTTTTAGAAACAACCAGATCAGCATAGTGCACCATATGGCCGACAATAACATGAGTAAAACCCTCCTAATCTCCAACTGTGTGAAAGTGTGAGTGTCCTCCCTGCAGGTGTTTTTCAACTCAAGCCAGCTTTACTCAGCCAATGTTCCCAATATAGCGCCGTTATACTTCAAATCTAAAGCTTTGATTCAGACTGTCGCTACACTACATTGCACTTATTTTACTGAAGCTACAGTTAAGAAAACAGAGGCAACGTTGTAGAATGACCTCAGGAATTTCTACACAAAATCTGCCGTACATTTGGAGAGTTTGTGTATCTCTTAACCGTCATGAGTTCTTCCGCGCTTGTCTCCAAAAAAAAAAAAGGCCATTAATTTATAAGGCAGACTGCAGGGTCGCTCGCTGTACCCCAAAAAAACAACCCGGATGGTCCGTGAGAGTCCATGCAGGGACAAGGAGAGCATCCAGGCGGTTCGATTATGAATGGAGTATGCTGCGTCAGCAAAATGCTCAAAGGCCCACGTCAGACACAGAACAGAGAGCCAACTCGGACCTGGCATGGTCAAGCTCGGCTGTCATCCCATGACTGACTCCTCTTTGTCTCTC
This sequence comes from Clinocottus analis, assembly GCF_023055335.1. Classification (NCBI taxonomy): domain Eukaryota; kingdom Metazoa; phylum Chordata; class Actinopteri; order Perciformes; family Cottidae; genus Clinocottus; species Clinocottus analis. Next base: position 22,065,257 of record NW_027176153.1, on the reverse strand, counting down.
GGACCGCCACCTGCGTTCCCCTGAACCGTACTGAGCTCAGTCCTGAAGGATTCAGACGTATGAAACACACCTGTTGACTGTTGAAAGTGTGCAAGCAAACACCACAGCTTAATCTGAAACAAGAATGAGTTAAAGTAGTGGCAGAACAAACAGAATAGATCATGTTTCTGCTTCTATTCAGGCCGAGCCAGGGTTTTCACTGCACTTACATCCTCTCCTGCGGTTCAAGTTGCAGCCCATCCATGGCACCCAGATCTTGAGCAGTGGAGTCTGGGTGAGTTTTTTCTGCTCTGTGTTATTTTTGAGAGCCATGAGGCCTGAGTGGCAGATGGAGGAGTGAGCGTGAACGACTGAGGCTCTGTGATCTGTGTGCACGCGTGTGCTTCACTGAGCACTACCTACCGCAGGTCAGCTGACTGTTACTAAGGAGAAGTACTTGGTAGGCAGGAGGGAGGGAGGACCTGAGGCCATGCTGCCTCGCAGTCTGTTTCAAGATTTAAATAAAGGCCCGAGGGGAGCCGCCACAGTCTCTGTGGTGTCAGGCAGTAGAGAAGCATTCACATCCACCATCCTGCACATCCCAGTTTCTCAGTGAAAGTAAAAGTACCCGAGTCGTCTGACCAGTATAACAGAGGTGGGACCCGCTCTGGAATTCAGATGAGCACAGTTACAGGTTGTTTGTTTGTCTGTTTGTTGAATGTGGAGCGGTGATTTTTTTTTCTTACCACTAGAGGGCAGTGTAAACCATATACTTAAATCTAGGACAAGGGTCATTTATTGTTCAGGACATTTTTAAAATGTTGTGCACATGTGGAAACTGTTTTTTTTAAATAAATTCTGCTAAATGGCTTACTCACCCCATTAAAGCTACCACACTATAAATAGGACTTTACTTAAAAGTAAACTGCATTAAAAATTGCAATGCAGTCAAAGTACTCATTCTGTACATTTGATCATTTTAGTGCCTATATCTTCCATTTCTCTATTGCTGATACTGGTACAAACAACATGTAAATGGAGCTTATATTGACTACTTTATGAACTGTTAGGTAATGTGAGAAAACTGGGTTTAAATAGTGCTCCCAGTGGTGAGAGCTATTGTGTATCTATAAGGAGTCACTGGCGTCAAACTCAAGGCCCGACACGTTATTGTATGTGGCGCGCGACAGCTTGAAATGATCACAAAATATATTTTGGAAGATTTGGGTTTTCATTGAGGGGTGAAGGTGAAGGTCCTGCAGCCGGACCAGATGAGAACCACTGCCCAAGACCACATGCATGCTCTTATTAGCTCACAATTATTACTTAGACCAGAGTTATATGTCCTTCTCAACTGTGACAAAATAGCTTTGGACAAAGTTAATATAATATCGTGCGTTTGATTGTTGTCTTTGTTATTTTATTCTGTATTTAGTTTGATTTTTAATATAGTAATGTGGATTTCTTAACCTTAAGTTAAATGGATTTATGTTATAGTATAATAACAGAAATTTGCTTACATGCATTTTTACATTTATATAAATGCATGTACAATGTTGTTACACTTGAATAAACAATAATCTAATACAAAGACAGTTATTTGACATTATGTTCGGGAGGAGTTGATGCCATGTGGCCCTCGGTGAAAATGAGTTGGCATGTCGGAGGGTCAAGACAAATAAATGATTATGCAGTATCAAATGAATGACACTGTGTGTATTATGCAAATTGCAAATGTATTAGATGATTGTGGAAGGAAATCCAGAAAACATCAGGACCCCTAACAAATGAGGTACACAGCCTGAAGCTTGGAGCAGATAACGAGGACGCGCTCAGGAGTGTGTGCGTGTGTGTGTGTGTGTGTGTGTGTGTGTGTGTGTGTGTGTGTGTGTGTGTGTGTGTGTGTGTGTGTGTGTGTGTGTGAGGGTTGCTTGAAGGCCTGAGGACTGTTGTTTATGCGGATGGGGGTTGAGGTTGACCAACACTTAACAGGACGAGGCCTTGTCCAATCGATGGACTAGAAGAGGTGCTGACCAGATGAAGGGGGGCTGACTTTACAAGGCTGAGACATTGAAATCAGCAGATCTCTTGGTGCCTACTGCGGGGCAGGTACTGATCTACATTACATTAACTCAAGAAGCAAGAAAGAACAGTTTCTTCAAGAAAGTTAAGCGACAAAGTGCTACAAGTAAGTGCTATTTTCTTTCTTCAAAGCATGGTTGAAAAAAACATGTATTTTTAGTTTGCTGTCCTGATGTCAATGGGGCGTAACATGGAAGATATTCTCTGTCGATGTGCTAAGGAGGAGTAGAGTCTCTAATGAAAGACTTATGTGCTTTATTTTCTTGCAAGAAAAGAAAAGTATGCCGCAGCTACCCAGAGCAGGCTGTGACATAAGATTCACAGTGAAATAACAGTCACAACCCTACTTCATACATGATGAGCGTTACGCCTCAAAACGCTGAGTCGTGGTATCTGCTTGACCTGCTGTCGTCTAGTCCACGAGATCAAAGAAGCTCAATTTACCTTTGCCCTGAGAAGTCAACCCCCTTTCTGTTTACGACCCCCCCCCCCTCCACCACCAACCCCTCACACAGACACACACACACACACACACACCCCATCTACAAGTGAGGAAAAGTCAACAGGCCTTTGATCTCCTTTCCTCTCCACCATCCGGTTCAACCATCTTTGAGAAACATTTAAATCAGTCTCTACTGTCACTTAACATTACAATGCGATGTTTTACCATCACTGGAGCTCATTGCTCCATTGAGGAGCCGGACAGCAAATAGCCGTGACTTGATCCACGCCGGTCTGCTGACCGGCGGGGGGGGCAATGTATCTCTGTCCCATGGGATATCTTTTGTATATTTTGTGCAGTAATGGGTAGTGAAAATGGTCCGGACACCAGCTGTAGAGTTTAACAGCTGATTGCGCCCCCCCTCACCGTCACCCCCCCACAGCTGATCCAAATTCAGAGCATTCAAAGCTCAACAAAAACTATTTGCAATGTAGAGCTCTAGTGGAGTCATGTTGACTCGACCACTGAATGAAGAAAACGTTGGCTTGAAGAACAGCAACAATGTAATTTGATGCTTTTGAAGAGCAGACGTCTCCTGAGACATCAGAACATCTTCCGAACCAAACAAATACTGAAAAACAGCTATATCTTTATTTTTTCCTGCGTAAGATATATATCCTACCTAACGAAAGGGTCGTTTGATCAAACCTTAATACCACACATTCTGTTAACCTCAAATGGGAATATTCATCAAGCTGATTTTGCAACAGCCAATAAAGGCCAGTGTTTCCTGTTTTTGCACAAGCCATTTCGAGGAGGTACTCTATATGTTATTCTAATGGGTGTTTGCCTGCCAGCAGTTCAGCATGTCCTCTAAGGGGGACTAGAGTTACACACACACACACACACACACACACACACATACACACACACACACACACACACACACACACACACACATTAACAAACACACTTGCATTTGGAGTTTAAGGAAAATAAAACCACTTTAAAAATAGCCAGCAACTCTCTTGACTTTCTGTTTCTGAATATTTGTACCTTTGCACCTCAGAACACTAACGTTGGATGGTTTTCACCCGAGCGATTGTGGATGCGTTATTTTTATTATGTTGCTTTTGTCTGAGTCGCGTGGGTCTTTGTGTAGCTTCATGCTGCTCACAGAGGTGGGCGTGTCTCTCTGCTCCGATCCCTGTTTTTTTTTAATCAAAAAGCACGTGTTTGGGTAATTTTCACCAGACGTTAGTGATCGAGGGTGAAAACATCCCGGATGGGTTTTAACATTGAACTGAAACTTTTCCTTCACAGAACAAGACCCACATGTCACAGGAACAGGTGGACCATAGAACAAGTTCATAGCTTCATTATTTATATTTGTAATCATATTTTAGTGACGATTCCCTAATTTTTCAACCAATTTTGAGGCTTTTTTTAAGGGTTCCACAATCATACCTATTTTTGTTTTAATGAGAATTTCTTTATGGTAAAATAAAAGAAGAGCACTTTAATTTGACTTGTATTGTTGTATTTTAATATATTTTGATGAGAAGTATATTTTATCAGGCACATTTATATCGACGTTAGTGATAGTGTGACTATTTTTAACGTTAGTGTTCTAGGGTTAAAGAAACACAGACCGTACTGCATTTCTGCATAAAGCTAGTACTATATGGCACAAGTCTATTTGTATTCGCATATTATATCCATGATGTACACACTCCATTTGAACATATCTATAGCCGGCATGTATCACATAGTATAGAAACCTTGCTGCATCATGACTTCCAGTGTATTGTTTTGGCATGTGCTCTGCAGAGGCGGTTCATTTGTGAGCTCACCTGCACTGTCACACCTGCGGAGCCTTACGTGTTCCAGCGGGAGAAACTCCATTCTGACTATAGTCCAGTGGAGCAACCAGCAAAAGTGGCTGAAACCAGCGACACACTGGATTATGAGGTCCGAGTCAACAGGACTTTTTAAAGAAACTAAACACCTCTGCTCAACCCACCCCCACAACTATGGAGCCGTCTCTTTTCACGACACATGTGTCATACGATAGTAGCAGCCTGGGCTTGTCCTTTAATGTTTGCCAGGGCCAGAGTTCACAACTTACACACATGGGAGGAAGAAGCTGCCGTCGAGAGGGCGAATTCCAACATGTGCAAAGGTCGGCAAGAGGCCGATTGTCGCTGCAAGGGAAGACAACATTCATGTGTGCAGACTCATCGTGCATGTGCGGTTTGATGAGCAGCGGTGAGGGAGTTGTTGTTGGCTGTGCGGCGTCAACAAATGGAAAGGGTTACTTGAGATCAAAACCCAAAAGTTAAGATATGATTTGAAAGTGATGCACTGCATTATGTAATCTTTAAAGTACAGATCCATAACGGTGACTTTATAATATATATTTATACTGACTTTGTATGACATACGTCATGCCCCAAATCTATACTACATACTAATTATTTACATTTTACGGTGTAATGGTCAAGCAGTTACAGTAAAACACTTCTATTTTGTCAATTTTTACAAACAGGAAATATTACGATATGTGGATAATATTGTGACAAAATTAAGTGAACTTGTGCATCCTAAATATGGTCTATTTTGGAAACTTTTAACTTAAAATATTCGTATCCTCTTTCTGAAGCTAACTGACCGCCCAGAATTTATTTGAAAAAAAAATCCCCCTCTGTAATCAACTCCCGGTGCATTTCTTTGTGGAAGAACATTGTGCTTCAAACTGTCTGGTTTGAGTATCTTTCATTTTCATACTTTTCCTGTGTGAACAAACCAAAAGTTTGCTCTCTTGTCAGCCACAAAAGTCTTTTTGTGAACTTTCTTCACATATACAGCAGCAATCCCCAACAGCTAAAAAAATACTTTGATGTGGATTATGGATCAGTGGAGTTTTCCTTTCACATAACCACATTAGTGGAATGAACCCCTCTTTGGCACAGCCGCAACAATAACCCTCCAGACGTTTGTATAACACGTGGTCCAAAGCAGAGAAGACTAAAGTTACCTGGTTTGACCGAACTCAAAGGTCATCCACAATTATATGGAAATATTGTATTCATTGCTTTAAGTAGGAACTAAGTTTCAAACTTAGTATTCTTTGAAAAAGAAACATTATTTTAACCCCAGTACAAAAAAAGCAACTACATTGTTTTTTTTGTGTGTGGGGAGGAAAGATATGGTCAGAGTGATATATTTGATTTTTTTCTGAAAACCTAAAGAGATAAATTGATGTGCAGTGATTGACGGTATAAACTACATTGTTGTTGGTTTTGAATGCATCAGACCTGTTAAAAGCCTTTTGATAACTGTGAAATTCAACATTCGGGAAGTTTGTGAAATTATATCCAGATGGTGTTTGGTGCATGAAAGCAAAACAGCTTGAACTGGAGAGAAAAATGGGCGGAGGGTTGAGAAAAGACCTCCGCATGGTTGCCTTTGCTTGGACAAACAGAGAGGAGAATGGATCAGTCAGGGATATGTAGAGTTACACATTCACTTGCATTTTGACCGGCCACTCAGCAGGACGGTTCGTTGATTGACTGGTCTCTTCTGGTCCTAGTGAGAAGTCACAGAGATCTGAGGTGAGGAGATGTTTTTCTAACAAACATCCTGTTGCTGCAGGAGAATTATTTTCTTTTTCTATTTTATAGACAATGTGGGTATTCTCTTAAGATTGTTCAGAGTTTTAACATAAAACAGTCCTGCTAGTTGTTCATGTGAGACGTTGCTTCTTTATTGTAGCATTGTAACACACTACTGATGCCAAGAAAAACATTCACAATTTTAGAATATTTTATGTGCCATTTTACTTGAAATGTATTGTCAAACTGATTCTACAGTTAGCCTCAGTCAAGTAGGGCATTGAAGCTAAGGTTTTGCTGTGTACTGCATTTTGAAATGGTGTGTGGTTGTGACCTAAATTACAATTTCTTATGAAGTGATCATTTGCAGACAAACCATTCAGGCCAGAAAAATCATGCATTTGATTTTGGTCATGCATTTTTTTTTTAATTTGCTTTATCTTTAGTTTCCTTATTTCAATATTTTACATTCAAGACTTTGCAACAATACTTGCTGCTTAGATAATACGTGCATGCCTCTTTCATGCATCATGTGCACAAGGACTTTGACTTGGTTAATTAGTGGTGAACATTACTTATCAGTTCCTGGAAAAAGAGAAAAAACTAACTGAGACACTGAAATAAAAGAAAAGTTGAAGCAGATGGTCATTCACAAAATATGTACTAAATGAGAGACAGAACATAACAAGCATCAAAATCTGTTTTTGTAGATGTAGAGTAGTTTTTGAGAGGCATTGGCAGAGCAAAAATATGAAACATGGGCTTAATTTCCATTTAAACAAGGTTTTTTCTTATCATTGTTGTGTTTTTACAAACTGAATATTTACTGGATAGTTTCCAGCAGCAGCAATAAGCTATTTTAACACTAACTACAATGTCAAATCAGCCCGAATCTTGCCAGGGAAATTCTGATATAGAGTCGACCCCTTGGGACTAATCTACATAATTATATAGAAGAACGTCAACGCTCGTCTCTCATAACGGTTTCTATCGTTGTTAATTACATGCTACAGTGAGGCATTACAATCACAGCACAGCATAAACATGTTCTCTCTCCCGTCTGTGTCCCGGACGTTAAGCTCCCAGCAAATGACTGAATCAATTGTAATGCCTGACTATCTGGCGATAACAAGCGTAGACGCTGCAACAAGAATGTGTAGAGGAAGCATTATGGTGGTTGATTTCACTCATTTAATGGCTGGCTAGTTAGCTGGCTGGTGTTAGCTTGCTAATTCTGCCATGTTTTCATGTTAATGTTGCACTGGTAACAGAAAATCTGGTTGATGGCAGGAACGTTTATTTGAATATTGTGTCAAACTAAAATATACAGAAGGAAATACCTTCTCTTATCCTTTACTTTGTATCTTTCGTCTAGTCTCCCTCAACTCGTGAGGAAAATTGTTGGCTCCTCTATGATGAACGCTCACGATCACCAGCTAGTCACTAGCTTGTTGTTAAGCCACAGGGCAGTTGTGTAGAGTAAAAACTATAAAGACACGGTTGGTGTGAACTCTGTGTGGGTTCATCACTATGAGCTACATCTTTCACACTACATGTTTTAACTTTACCTATGTTACAGGTGTTTTACCGATTTTTTGAGATTCATGGGAAATAAATGAAGTAACGACATAATATCAGGACTGTTTTTTTAACATAGTTGTCAGCTGGCACAGAAAAAAAATCCAAATGAATGCTGATGTTGCTCCATGTCGGTTCAAAGAAAAAATGGTCACTTGTTTGCTGATACGTTAATGCCAGTGTGTTTATGATAACGTGTAGAGTTCATCTGCAGCTTGACTACAGTATGAACTGCAAATATTTGTTCAGTAAAGTTCGGTGTCTCTTCTACAGTGATGGGGTCGGGTCCAGCTCTGGCATTCCTCCTGCTTTTTTCAGCCACTCTGTCCTCCATTTGCGACGGTGGAAAGGTTCTGGTTTACCCTATCGATGGGAGCCACTGGCTTAACATGAAAATCCTGGTGGAGGCACTTCATTCACGGGGCCATAACATCACGGTGCTGCGTTCCTCCACCAGCTGGTACGTTTCCGAATTCTCACCCTATTACACCTCCATCACCATCATGCAGGAACAAGCCCAAAACCTGGAGAGCCAAGACTTCATGACGTCTTTCTTGAAGGAGTCCATAGAGATCCGTCGGAATAGAGGCACCCTGTGGGGATTTGTGGATTTTTATAGAAACCTTTTCAACATGATGGGGGAGAACCAGAAAGTTGTGGCAAAACTGGTCGTCAGCATCTTTGAGAATACGACACTAATTAAGGAGCTGAAGGAAACTAAATATGACCTTTTTCTGACTGACCCGGCATTTCCAGGGGGAGTGCTGTTGGCACACCATCTCCAGCTTCCTTTGGTTTTTAATGTGCGTTGGCTCTTCAATGGCGAGGCCCACTTCGCCATCGCTCCTTCTCCTCTTTCCTACGTCCCTCAGTTATTTACTGACAACTCTGACAAGATGAACTTCTACCAAAGAATTGATAATATAATTCATCATAGTATATTGGTTTACATGTACTATTTTGTTTCAAATCCACCTTACCAGGCTGTGTGTGATCATTATTTTGGACCTGATGTCAGCGTCATGTCTCTCATACAGGGGGCTGATCTTTGGCTAATGCGGGTTGACTTCATATTTGAGTTTCCTCGTCCCAGCATGCCCAATGTTGTCTACATTGGAGGCTTCCAGTGTAAACCCTCCAAGCCTCTATCATCAGATTTAGAGGAGTTTGTGCAGAGTTCTGGTGAACATGGGGTAGTTGTCATGACTCTGGGGACCCTGCTGAGCGACCTCGGCCCTGAGATATCGGAGATCATCGCCTCGGCGTTTGCCAACCTCCCTCAGAAGGTCGTGTGGCGACACGTTGGGAAAAGACCAAGCACTCTGGGAAACAACACCATGCTGGTTGAATGGCTTCCTCAAAACAATATACTCGGCCACCATAAAACCAAGGTTTTCGTCACGCACGGGGGCACTAACGGGATTTACGAGGCCATCTACCATGGCGTCCCAGTTCTGGGCATTCCTCTCATCTTTGACCAGTATGACAACATGGTGCGTCTGAAGTCCCGTGGAGTGGCCGAGATTGTTGAAGTGACAACTTTGGCTGTTGAATCTCTGACGAGTGCCCTAAAGAATATTCTAGACCCAGAGAGGCCGTACAAACAGAATATGCTCAAACTGTCACAGCTTCATCACGACAAACCAATGAAACCCAAAGACAGCGCTGTTTTCTGGATGGAGTTCGTCATGAGGCACAAGGGCGCAGCGCATCTGCGCACAGAGTCATATAAGTTGCCATGGTATGCCTATCACAGTCTAGATGTGATGGCAGCCTTCCTAGCGTTTGGTGTGCTGGTCATGACATTTGTTTGGGTTTCCTGTAGATGTATCATGCGATGTTTCACGAGGACCAAGAAAATCACATCCAAGTCCAAGAAGGAATAGATAACTTCATGATGTAGTGAGCTGGAGACTGTAGATAAGTGAGTGTAAATGAGTGAGATGAAAAAATTATGTAATTTACAGTGGGGCAGAATCTGTGAAATGACAACCAGAAGTAATATAAAGGACTTATATGAATATATTAGGGCCTGTGTCCTTATATGGTCTTTCTGGCATAAAAGGGGAGCGCTTCATCCCAGTATTTCATCGAAAAAGCGAACAATTTTACATTACATTACATGTCATTTAGCTGACGCTTTTATCCAAAGCGACTTCCAATAAGTGCATTCAACCGTAAGTACGAAGTAGGAACAACAAGAATCAAGACAGAACAATTTCTCAAATAAAGTCAAACTACTAAGTGCTATCAGTAAGAGCCATCAAAGTGCTGCCTAAGTGCTGCTGTCATTGTCTTTTGACGTAACTTGACAAAATACAAACACCCTCATGCCTGCTACTTCCTGTTTGTTTAACATTGTTTATTCATAAAGAGCACCAACAGGAGATGCTGGCCCTCATCGTTTAAATGGATGAGGTTGCTTAATTTGACAGCGCAATAAACAACAACTTGAGGATGCTGCACCTTTTCTGTAAGTGTCTGCATGCAGCTACATCAGTCTTTCCTCATTGGAAATAAAAAGACACTGGCGTGCAAGAAAAGAAATCTCTATATGGATACAGGCCCAAAATAGGAAAGTGTTGGAAATTCTAATTACATAATAGCTTTTAAGTTTTCAAGTTATTGGCACTATTCTCGACTGAACTGTCTTTTTTGGGGTGGGAAAAAAAATCCAAACAAATAATGTTGTGATTTTTGCATATTTCACAGAATGTATAGTGATTTAAGTGTGTCAAATCATATCTTATGTTTTTTCCCTTTTTGGTATCTAATATCTAATCATACGTTTGTATGTTACAATACCTGTGAAAAGACACAAATAACATGCGTAGCATTGGTGGTAATATCGATCATCTGTAATGAACAGGCACATCTGACAAGCTTATATATATGTGTGTATATATATATATATATATATATATATATATATATATATATATATATATATATATATATATATATATATATATATTCCCTCTGTGTCATAGAGCTCTATTGGTGTTCAAAAACAATAAAAAACACAATGAGCCTCACTGTTGCACTGGGTGAATTTGAGTCAAAAACACCATCCTGCTGCCCGAATACTCAATTCTCATAAATAAAGTCCCCAACAAATGCACCTGTTACGCCTATTTGTTTTAATTTTAATAAAAGAAACTACAGCACCCAGCTTGTTACACTATATACACTTTAATGTCCAGCAAACAATTGTTCAAGCAAAAAAGCAACACATCAGAGAACTATTAACAATTTGACGTACATTGTAGTCATTTCACACCACTAGTTGTGATGACAGCTGCGTACTGTTTGAGCATAACGAGTTAATGTTAACATTTTAACTCTGGTTCAACTTCATCTGCAGTTTGTGCCACAGGCAAACAGCCAAAGTTACACGGACGCAAGCAGCTGAATATCCGACAGGCTGGCTGAAGCCGTCGTCTGAGCTGAGCAGGAACATCTTCATTTCCATGGAGGTAAACCAGAGGGTTGAGAGCACTGTTCAGACACACAAGGCCGCGACTTATCTGATGAGCAATGTAGACTCCATTAAACCACTCGCTGCAGAAATTATTTTTGGACAGAACTCTTGACCAGAGGTTGAGGTTCTTGAATAGATGATGGGGGGCGTAACAAACAGAGAAGAGAAGGATCCAGATGCACAACAACTTCAAGCATCTCTGTTTCAGTACCTCGTCACTGGTTTTTGTGCGGCAGAGAAACACAATCACGTGTCCGTAGCAGCCCAGTGTGATGAGGAATGGAATACAAAACCCAGTGAGGGTCCATCCAAGGCTGTATTTCAGGTAATCCTCCACGTAGATGTTGCTGGTGGTGTCGTAGCATTTCCATGGCTTGTTCACAAATATTTTGCTGAAGAACATGTCAGGAAGACTTTGAACGCTGACCAACAGCCAAACCATGACTGAGATGCCCACAGAGTGGGTGACAGTTATCCTTCCCTTCACTCTCATTGAATGGACAATACCCAGGTACCTGTACACACTGATACAAGTAAGAAACCCGATGCTGCCATACAAATTCATGTTGAAGAAGAATCTCGTTATCTTGCAGAAAGCATCTCCAAAGATCCATTTACTCCCCATGAAGTAGTACACCATCAAAAATGGGAGCGTGAGCAGATACAGAATATCTGCAAGTCCAAGGTTGAGAACAAAAATGTTGACGTTACCCAGTTTCTTCCAGTTCTGCAGCAGAGACTTCAATCCCCATCCATTAGCTACCAGACCAATGATGAAGACTAAGATGTAAACAGAAGGCAGAAATCTGCCTGTAAAGTTAAAGCTGATTTGTTGACAATATGTGTTATTCATTGTCCTCTGAACAGCAGCTGGTACAGTTCCTGCCCTCGTGAAGTGCGAGATAGATATAAATGGAATGACTGCAGGGTTTCAGAGAAGACTTCCTCTGTTATGTCACAGCCTTTTATATATCACATTCAAGTTTCTGCATGTGTCGGTATTCAAAAAAACATGGGTTGGGTTGGTTGATTTGTCTGCTTGTTTGTTTTTAACTGAACATGTAAATTGTCGGTTATAACAAGTGAGTACATGCTGAGTGCAAGTAACAACTTAGACTACAATTACAGGTTTAAGTTTAAAAACACCATCCTGCTGCTCTAAATACTAGTAACAACCAGATTTTTGAGGACATGGTTTTACAAATAATGTATTTGTGAGCTGTATTTTTTTTCAACAGTTTTAAAGAACAAACTGGCTTTGTGCCCAGTTTGTGGCGGTTGAAGGAGCTGCAGCCGCAGAGTTGACACGAGTATCAGCAGAGTTATTGTGATACGGGTTAGATTATTAAAGCCACAGTTGCATGAAAATATAGCCGGATGTTACAAGCCACATAGCAGTGATTGAGGCAATGATTGTGAAGCAAACTATTTAGTTATAGAGACGATGCATGGTGTTGGGCTTCCCCACCCTAAGCGAGATGTGATCCATACCACTCCAAAAAAACTCTTCTGAAAGAAAACAGATACGTTGAGATCTGGGGTTAATCTGAGTTGCCTTTTTTTATTTGCCACATTTGTAAACATGTGACTTAGAATGCATTGTAGTCATTTCACACCACTAGTTGTGATGACAGCTGCGTACTGTTTGAGCTTAACGAGTTAATGTTAACATTTTAACTCTGGTTCAACTTCATCTGCAGTTTGTGCCACAGGCAAACAGCCAAAGTTACACGGACTCAAGCAGCTGAATATCCGACAGGCTGGCTGAAGTCGTCGTCCTCGCTGAGCAGGAACATCTTCATTTCCACTGAGGTAAACCAGAGGGTTGAGAGCACTGTTCAGACACACAAGGCCGCGACTTATCTGATGAGCAATGTAGACTCCATTAAACCACTCGCTGCAGAAATTATTTTTGGACAGAACTCTTGACCAGAGGTTGAGGTTCTTGAATAGATGATGGGGGGCGTAACAAACAGAGAAGAGAAGAATCCAGATGCACAACAACTTCAAGCATCTCTGTTTCAGTAACTCGTCACTGGTTTTTGTGCGGCAGAGAAAAACAATCACGTGTCCGTAGCAGCCCAGTGTGATGAGGAATGGAATACAAAACCCAGTGAGGGTCCATCCAAGGCTGTATTTCAGGTAATCCTCCACGTAGAGCTTGCTGGTGGTGTCGTAGCATTTCCCAGGCTTGTTTCTAAATGTTTTGCTGAAGAACATGTCAGGAAGACTTTGAACGCTCACCAACAGCCAAACCATGACTGAGATGCCCACAGAGTGGGTGACAGTTATCCTTCCCATCACTCTCATTGGATGGACAATACCCAGGTACCTGTACACACTGATACAAGTAAGAAACCCGATGCTGCCATACAAATTCATGTTGAAGCAGAATCGTGTTATCTTGCAGAAAGCATCTCCAAAGATCCATTTACTCCCCATGAAGTAGTACACCATCAAAAATGGGAGCGTGAGCAGATACAGAATATCTGCAAGTCCAAGGTTGAGAACAAAAATGTTGACGTTACCCAGTTTCTTCCAGTTCTGCAGCAAAGACTTCAATCCCCATCCATTAGCTACCAGACCAATGATGAAGACTAAGATGTAAACAGGAGGCAGAAATCTGCCTGGAAAGTTAAAGCTGATTTGTTGACAAGATGTGTTATTCATTGTCTTCTAGACAGCAGTTAGTACAGTTCCTGCCCTCGTGAATTGTTGGATAGATATAAAAATAAATCACTGCGGTGATTTGGAGAAGACTTCCTCTTTTGTTCCACAGCCTCTTATATACCACATTCAAGTTTCTGCACCTGTCAGTATTCAAGAAATAACATGGGTTGTGTTGGCTACGTTGTCTGTTTTTTTTCAAACTAATACTATAAAATGTTGATCATCACAAGTGTGTACATGCTGAGCCCAGCTTAGACTACAATTACAGCTTTAAATGTGCGTGTGCGGCCTCGCACTGAGATGTTCTTTCTCTTTCTGATGTCCTTCATGAAACCTTATCCGAAAAGAAAAAATAAGCATTCAGAGCGCTAAAAGAAAAAAGAGTCATGCCTGCTGCGCCTTTTCTCTACATACGCTCTCTCCTCATTGAAATAATTGAAAAAAGGTTTCTGGTGCTCAGAAAATAAACACTATATGGACCCTCCATCTGAAAGTGTTGGGAATTCTGATTCTACAATTCACTATTCTCTACTGTCTTGTTTTGCAAAAATAACATCTTTTGCATATTTCACATAGTGATTTAAGCGCATCATTAATTCATTTTCAAATCATATGCTGGTTTTTACCCCTTTCTGGCCTCTAATAACCATTCATCTGTATGTTGCAATGCCTGTGAAAAGACCCAAATATAAAATGTGCAGGATTAGGGACAATATATCATTTGTATTTTGTGCCATAGGCACCTCTGACAAGCCTACTGGAGCTGATAGTGATCACTGTCGATCGAACCAAAGGGTAGACGCGATGCTCCTGCAGCTCCGCCGTTGGATGAGATGGCGGTTTCAGCTGAACCGCAGAGCAGCTATGAGCTTCCCAGTGTGGCACGCGCACATGCGCTATGAAGCCGGCTGGGCTTTTTTTCCTCGAAGGTTGATGATGACATGCAACTATTACTCTTTTGTGTGAACAGAGTGAAATAGACTGTGTGAGTGGGTGCATGTGAGCATCAGGGTTTTAGTTTAAACGTTCAACAGTATTGTATGGACATTCGGTAGCACTGTAGAAGAACTACAAGCATGAGTACACACTTAATTCGTCATTTATAAAGCATTTTTCCAACATGAACACTCATAACTCATTAGTATGCAATTCATTAACAGTACATACGTGTTTACTTATGCTTTACTAATGCTAAATAGTGTGTAAAGTGTTTATTTTCGAGTCAAAAGCGGACCATCAAGCTGTCTGAAATAAAAGTAACTTTTGATAGAAACTGCAGCACCCAGCTTTTTGAGGAAATTGTTTTGCAAATAAAAAATATTTGGGACCCGTTAGAGGTAAAAGAGGTTTTCCAGAACAAACAGGCTTCGTACTGAGTTCATGGCGGTTGAGGGAGCTGCAGCAGCAAACAGAGTCGGCACGAGTTATAGTGATAAGTGTTAGTTTATAATAGCAACAGTCACATGACTATGGCCGGATGTTACAAGCCACATAACAGTGATTGAGGCAATGATTGTGACGCAAACTATATAGTTATAGAGACGATGCATGGTGTTGGGCTTCACCACCCCAAGCGAGATGTGATCCATACCACTCCAAAAAAACTCTTCTGAAAGAAAACAGATACGTTGAGCGCTGGGGTTAATCTGAGTTGCCTTTTTTATTTGCTACATTTGTAAACATGTGACTGAGCCAAAATAATTGATCAGGCAAAAAAGCAACACATCAGAGAACTATTAACAATTTGACGTACATTGTAGTCATTTCACACCACTAGTTGTGATGACAGCTGCATACTGTTTGAGCATAACGAGTTAATGTTAACATTTTAACTCTGGTTCAACTTCATCTGCAGTTTGTGCCACAGGCAAACAGCCAAAGTTACACGGACTCAAGCAGCTGAATATCCGACAGGCTGGCTGAAGCCGTCGTCTGAGCTGAGCAGGAACATCTTCATTTCCATGGAGGTAAACCAGAGGGTTGAGAGCACTGTTCAGACACACAAGGCCGCGACTTATCTGATGAGCAATGTAGACTCCATTAAACCACTCGCTGCATAACTTCTTTCTGGACAGAACTCTTGACCAGAGGTTGAGGTTCTTGAATAGATGATGGGGGGCGTAACAAACAGAGAAGAGAAGAATCCAGATGCACAACAACTTCAAGCATCTCTGTTTCAGTACCTTTTCAGCATTTTTTGTGCGGCAGAGAAAAACAATCACGTGTCCGTAGCAGCCCAGTGTGATGAGGAATGGAATACAAAACCCAGTGAGGGTCCATCCAAGGCTGTATTTCAGGTAATCCTCCACGTAGATGTTGCTGGTGGTGTCGTAGCATTTCCCAGGCTTGTTTCTTAATGTTTTGCTGAAGAACATGTCAGGAAGACTTTGAACGCTCACCAACAGCCAAACCATGACTGAGATGCCCACAGAGTGGGTGACAGTTATTCTTCCCTTCACTCTCATTGGATGGACAATACCCAGGTACCTGTACACACTGATACAAGTAAGAAACCCGATGCTGCCATACAAATTCATGTTGAAGCAGAATCGTGTTATCTTGCAGAAAGCATCTCCAAAGATCCATTTACTCCCCATGAAGTAGTACACCATCAAAAATGGGAGCGTGAGCAGATACAGAATATCTGCAAGTCCAAGGTTGAGAACAAAAATGTTGACGTTACCCAGTTTCTTCCAGTTCTGCAGCAGAGACTTCAATCCCCATCCATTAGCTACCAGACCAATGATGAAGACTAAGATGTAAACAGGAGGCAGAAATCTGCCTGTAAAGTTAAAGCTGATTTGTTGACAATATGTGTTATTCATTGTCCTCTGAACAGCAGCTGGTACAGTTTCTGCCCTTTAGAAGTGTTGGATAGATATAAATGGAATGACTGTTGGTTGAGTGGTTCAGAGAAGACTTCCTCTTTTTTTGTCACAGCCTCTTTTGTATCAAGTTTCTGCACCTGTCAGTGTTCAGGAAACAACATGGGTTGTGTTGGCTGGTTTGTCTGTTTTGTTTTCGAACTGAAAATATAAAATCTAGGTCATCTGAAGTGAGTAGATGCTGAGCCCCAGTAGCAACTTACACGACAATTACAGGTTTAAAAGTGAGTGTGTGCTGCCTCCCATGGAGATGTTCTTTCTTTTGTCTGATGCCCTTTATGAAACCGTATGAGAAATGGAAACTGAATATCTCGCTCTAAGCAATGCTTCTAGTAATTTTTCTAACATTAGAGGTTTAAATATTTATGGGAGGTCTGTTAAAAGCTAATTCTGTGACATGTAGCTACAAAGAGTAGCTAGCTTCTCATTATACAGATCTTTCTTTCTACATGAAGAAGATGTCTTTACAGAAATAAAATGCTTACACACAATAATTTAACCGCAGGGCTTGCAGTTACGTAATTTGCTGGTGGGTAACCTATTTCAGTGAGAAGACAACTGGTGTGGTTTGAAACTGTGAGGGTGTCGGCATCCTGTATAATGTACTTTCTTTTGCAGTTGCTTAACAATGAGCCTATTGTATCTTCTGATACGTGCATAGTATCAATAATATTGCAGGGACTTTGAAATATAATTATATTATAATATCCTCATCATAAAATCGTTTCAAAATGATCAAAAATGCATCAGCAGTAGATTCTTTTGTCCACTAGATGTCAGGATGTCTAACAAGTTCGTCTGCTATGACTGAGCTACACTGCACACTTATGTGCACAACTTAAAAGAAGACGTCAACAACAAGACATTAATAGTAACATTAGTAGTTATTTTTGGCTTAATTTTTCATATGAAATATCAACATTAACTTCTGTGGTTCTGTGTAGTACTGCGTGCAAATATTTGGCAGCTCGTCAAGAAAGACAGAAGTGTACACTGCACAATAATTATTGATGAATGATGAAGCTACAGCATGTATAACACTACTATGTCAATCTGTGAATACTTTGTAACAATACAAATAAAAACACAAAACTCATTGAAAGTAGAAAAGACATGTGTAAATTATTGAGACAAATTTCACTATACATATGAGAGGAGGAGAGCATTATTTACAACACAACAAAAATGAAGAAATAAGTGCAATGTCATGAGACTACAAACACAAAAACTGTACAAGTCAAAAGTTGCATTGCTCACGTTTAAAAAACAACATCTGTCAACACGGAGGTTGGAGTCAATCTGTGGCATAAATTTCCATGAAATGAAATTTGCTCTAAAAGACAAAGCGCTGTCCTTGGTCATATTTTAAGTCTTTTAGGTGAAAAACACTCAAATACCAGAAAATGATGTTTCTTGGCCCAGATACAGTGATGAAGAATTACTCAAACGTTATCGGTCCACTTGCTGAAAAGATTTCCCGCAGTGTAAAACACATTGTGAGATTACTGATCCCAATCTAAATGGGGACCTTAATAAGACTTGTTCAGTCCTGTTTTTTAAAACTAAAGAACTTTACAAGAATCAGACCTTAACATCAGTCTGAAGATCGGGGAGAAAGCCAACCAGACAACATTTAAATATATAAATCACAAACAACACCAGCTTTTGTTTCTCTCTATGGACTCGCTGTCACAGGGTTAATTATAGAATTTTACTTTGGCGTTACACCATCAGGCACCTCTGAAACTAAAGGTGTTATCGTGCCCTCTGACCCCCAGATGGGAAAGTCTCAGAGAAGGAAAATCAGTGCATATCTTTCTTTAAAAACCAACTTCTTTCCTTAATTTGAGAATTTTCTTTTATGGGTTATAAACTTGTTTCTGGTTGTTTTATATATTGTCTTCATTGTCTCTTTTCTTCTTCCTGTCAAGCACTTTTAGTAAAAAATGTGCTTTACACTGTAAATTCAGTGTTCTTTCTTTCTTTCAATTAATAAAACCATCGGTATAATGGGTTACCAAGGTGTAGGAGTGGAAAGTATTGTGAATAAGTGCAGATTGAGATTATACACGTTTGAAGTTCCTCATTCATCCCAACCCAAATCAAAGTTGATCTACTTTCAAGGTCCCTTAATTAGAGGATGTCAGCTCTTCTCCAGGCCGATCAGGGTCTGAATCCCCACAGAGCCGGGTTGCTGTAAGGCGCGTAGGGGCAGTTGTTGTGACAAACACAAGAGTGGATGATCATCACAGCTCTCCGTAGCAGTCTGCCGGTGGGGCAGCGGAAGGTCAGCTCAGCCGTGGCCGTCTGGTGAGGCGTGCAGCAGCGCGAGTGGGCGCACTGTCCGCAGTACCGCAGCCGATAGGCGCGGGTGCTGTAGCAGCCTTGGTGAACTAGCCGGATGGGCCCGGGTGACGTGTAGCTGGCCTGGCACCGCCCCTGTCGTCCCCACTAGGAAAACCACACACACACACACACACACACACACACACACACACACACAAACTTAAAACACTTACCTCCCATCTTTAATTTAGTATTTGGTTGTGCAGGCCAGCTCTGTATGGAAGCCCATTTCCGCCACACCAATCAAAAATTAGGACCCAAAAAAAAAAAAATTAGGACAAAAAAAAAAAATAAAAAAAATTAGGACTTCATTTTTTTTGGTCCTAATTTTTTATTTTTTCGTCCCTAATTTTTTTTTTTTTTTTGCGTCTTAAGTATTTTTTTTGCCTAATTTTTTTTTTTTTTTTTTGGTCCTAATTTTTTTTTTGTGTGTGTGGTGGGAATGGGCTTCCAAAGCTCTGCCTCAGATAATTATGATTTTTTTTTTCCGTCCCTAATTCTTTTTTTTTTTTTTTTGGTCTTAATTAATAATTTTTTTGGGCCTAATTTTTCTTTTTTTTTTTTTTGGTCCTAATTTTTTTTCTTGTGTGTTGCGGGAATGGGCTTCCATAGGTCTGCCTCGGATCATTAAAACAAATAAAAGTTTACCTTCAATGTATTTATCCATGCAGACAATTGCTCTGGTTTTTAAAAATGTGTTTGTGAGAAATTCTGTTTCCCATTGTATTGTATTAGCCATCCAGATTTTAGGAGATATTCTCCAAAATCCAGCACATAAAACCCCAAAACAAGCCGGGATTTGTGTGGGTTTGACCATTCAAAGCCATCAGGGGAACCCAGTGAGATGTGTAAAGCTGCCGCCTTGTTAGTCAATTAGTCAACTAATCGGAAGATGTCTTCAGTTGATTCAGTTATACTTTATTCTTTGAAGTGATGCTTTTGCATGATTCTTTGTGGAGAAACTTGGTTAATTAATGAGTAATCGATAAAGTCGTACTCGTGTTAGTCGACTGAGCATTTCTTTACTCGAGGACGGTCCTGGTAGAAGAAATAGACTCTCACCATAGGTTCCCTCGAGACGTGCTGAGCATTATGGCAAGGCCGCACTTTGCAAAGTCGAGTTTCCATTTGCAGCTTGCAGGCCGGGTTCTGGTTCGAGACGCGCGTGGAGACCCCGGCGCCGCAGCTCTGGGAACAGGCGCTCCACCTGGTGCTCTGCTCTGGACAGGTGGGGGCAGGTGGGACCAGTTTACGTAGCGGGTGATCCATCGGGAGAGCCGGCCACAACCTGCCGGGTCTCATGGCTGAACAAGACAAAATAAAAACAATCACGAGAGTGAGAAGCAAATTCGGTTCACATCACAGTGTGAGAACCTCTGTACACTAAACTAGAAGCTGGTGACGGCTCAGCGACTCACTTCCACTGACTTTAACATCTCATTGGATTGTTTCTCATGCTCACAAAGAAATTCAAATTAAGCCAATGCTTCTGCCTTTAGTGGACATAAAAATGCCGGAGCAAATTGTCGTTCCTACCAAAACAAACATGGATAAAGTCATGATAATCAGCTGATCTGCAGGAATGACATCGCAGGTTTTGCATCCAAGAACAAAATGTTCTGTTACTGCTCTCACGGGTTGTTTGACTCAGACAATGTTTTGAATTCCAGATGTTTTTGGAGCGGCTTCATTTGCTTAACACTCACATCTACATTCACACACTCCCCCTTTTGAAAGTCATAGTCTCGGCATGGCTTCATATGTTTAATTGTTACACGGCTGAAGTTGTTATGAAACTCAAAAACTTGGCGTGTCTGAAAAAAAAAAAAAAAGGTTTTGACTTTTCCAACAAAATGTGGTTATATTTGGACTTTGGGAGTTTTCCTTTGGCCAGACACACCCCAGTTTAATACAAAAATGCTGCAGTAAAAACTTCCAGACATGACCACCAGTGACAAACCTCATATAAATGAGGGAAGGATTACGTTGCCATATGGACTGATCATCAATGAGCAACGTTTGTAGCCGAGAAAACCAATCATAGTATATGCATAGACACATCTGAAACTGGAAAATATGCTGTAAATACCTAGATCTGAAGTCAGAACATAATTATAAGGACAAATTTGCCATTTTGGGAAATGCACTTTTTTGCTTTCTCGCAGAGACACAACTCTTCTGTCAGCTCATGACATATGAAGCTAGAGCCAGGAAACAGTTAGCTTAGCTTATTAAATATAAGATATGTCATGTCATAAGATGTTCATTTGTGATCTTTGCTGGCAGATTTTGAATAGTTTTTTCTTTGTGCAGAGTCAAGTAAGCTGTTTCCCACTGTTTCTAGTCTTTTTGCTAAGCTAAGCTGCTGCTGGATGTAGCTTAGCATCCATCATCTTTTCTAACTTTCGATAAGAAGAGCCCAAATAAGCTTTTTCCTAATAAAGCCCACTTTTCCATTTTGAGTTTACTATGAATATTCTACTGTATTTCACTGCTGCATATTGCTAGTACGACCACTTTAAAACATGAATAAAGACCTGCATTGGAGGAGCTTTAATGTTTGTTTTTTTTCCTTTAAGGGTTAACTCGCCCATCCATCTGTCGGGTTTACCTGTGATGGCATCCTGAATGACTGTGTTCTCGAGGTTTTCACACACCCATTCCTTGCAGCATTTCCCCGGTAGCCGGACCTGTTGTGGGTTGGGACAGTCCGGAGTGGGAAGACGGACATTCAGAGGACAAGCGTGCACACAGCTGAGCCCTCCGCCTCTGCAGTGGCAGTAGGTGTCACAGGAGGGCTGAAAGGACTGGCCCTCATTGTATGTGACGCCGTTTACTTCACAGCTCAGATCCTCCTGACCTGGAAGAGAAACACACACAGCGCCAGACGGCTTCTTGACTTTCTCAAACGCACCTGCAACTTGAAATGGATGAGGGAAAACATAATCAGGAAGTGAAAGGATTAGATTAGGTGACACATAAGGGGGGAAATGAAAGCGAGCGGTTTCACATGAGGACACACAGGAGGTGCTGTCCGTGCCAATGAGGGTTACGTAGCTTCATGGGAAACCAGGCCTCTCTACTGAGTAACTCAGGATTCGTTTGTGTGTTGTCTCTGCAATCTACCATGTACAGTCATCAGAGGAAATGTGACAACCGCAGATCTGTTTAAATGTTTTAGGGTTCTGTCAGAGCGGCGTGGCCCGCCGGTCATCTCTGTCGAGCAGACTTTAAACATTAAACTGTCTGTTGGTGCCGCTCATGTGAACGCAATGCGTTTTTTTTTTTTTATCGCCTCCTCCCTTGTGCGTCCTCCTCCACTCCCTTCTCCACCCACGCGTCCGTGAAGCCTGGTTGTTTGCTCGTTAGAGGAGGCACTCACTGACACACTCCCCGGGCTCTCCGTGGAAGCTGGCGCTGCGGTCGCACTGCAGGCCTCTCCGGCCGTCGCAGGGAAACACGTCAGTGCAGGACTCGCCTCGCTGCCGGGCGCACACCTGGCAGCACCGGCAGCCATCCGGCACCAGTGGGACTCCCGCGGGGCACTCGGGGAGAGAACTGGGGCAGAGGCAGGGGGTGTCACACAGCTGGCACAACACCTGCAGGGGGCGGTCACAGGTGGGAACAAGGTTAGAGAGGATGATACATCATTGTTGTCCTCGCGCCATCGTCATGAGGTCAATTGTTATCCTCATGATTACATGTTCAGAGTAAAGAAAGATGTTATTGGTCTTCTCAGAGACTGCACACTGGTTTCCAACAACACACACAGGCCAAATCACTGTTTCCAATTACATTTAGCTGGTGGAGCCAAAACACAGGGAGGATCTGGACCAGCCAATTCTCACTTAACTAGAGCAGAAGAATCTCTTCAGCGCTTTATGAATGATGGAGAGAAACGCAGACAGCGGCTTGTCTTTTCGCTTACTGCTCAACAAGATAATGCTTCTGTATTGTAATTATTGAAGGCCATCAAACATTATGCATTTACTGTTTATCAGCTTTAAACCAAAAAGTGACAACCAATGCAATTTGCTCATATTAATGGCTAAAATGATCAGTCAATTAACTACAGAAAATGCAATAGTTAATTTATCCCTCTTATACATAATATTCAAAGCAAAAATGCCAGAAAGTCTTGATTGGATTGGCTTCTTGTATTCGTCTCATGACCATACACTGAATATCTTTGGGTTTTGGATTGTTAGTTGAACAAAACAAGCAACTTTCTGATAGTCATGGCCATTATTTTTACCAAACAACAAATCAATTACATCATTCAAATAATCAATAAAACATGTAATGTAACAGTTAAAGAGTTTAAATTGTACAGCTGTGATCTCATTTCTGTCCAGACACGATCACAGTTCTTCATTTCAAATCAGGGTCGACCAGCAGATAAAGAATCCACTCATTAAACAAATAAAAACTATACTTTGTTAGTACATGAGACTCTGTGATATCCTCCATAGAAGAAAAAAAATCAACAATAAATTAATCTTCTTCCAATATTGGAGCCACAAAAAAAAGAAATCCCTGGAAATTGTCACTTCAACTTCCACGCCTCCTCTCTCACACATACAACACTTACATCTCATTCAGAAAAAGCTCCAGTAAGTAAGCAGGAACGGGCCTCACCTGTGTCGCGGCGCACAGCAGCACCGCCGAGGCCACGGCACAGGCACGCAGCAGTCGGTCCATGGGGGCTGGTGTTGCTGATGGAGCTCACGCTGTCTCAACAACCTGTGTGACGCTGTTTGCTAACTGCTCATTCTTGCGCTTGCTGACATTTATAAAGTCTGGACTCTGATGTCACAGGCGGACTACCGTGTAAACAGCCACTGGACCAGCATAAGAAATGTTTCACATTCCTCCTCCCTGCTGCCCGTTTTCACTTCCAGACACACACACACACACACACACACACACACACACACACACACACCTCCACCCCCAAGTCTTTCCCCTCTTTTTCCTTTCCTCCCTCTCTTTCCAGTCTTGTGGCGTTCTAAGTTTACACAGCTTAACACGAGCTGAGGGGAGAAAAATACATTAGCCCAGTTGTCCACAAGTCAAACAGCTCGCGGGGCTTTTGTGGTGACGATTCCGATTTAAGTCTGCGAGATTTTTTATCTTGCTGATGTTTTTACAGGCTGCCATTTCCCCTGGATGGTGAGTCAGATATAGCAGACGATCTTTTGAAAAGACAGACATAGAGCAGATATTGCCACAATGTCATTTTCATCCCCCGAAACCCTAAAATACTTCTGAAACCTTTATGTGTAACTTCAGCCAGACTTAAAAGAGATTAAATCCTTCTCCTCCCTCTGGTTTCCATGGTGTAAGGGCAGCATGTCTGAGGCATGAACTTGAATCACTGCAATCTCTTCTGTTGTGAGAGAAGCTGCACTTTGAAGACAGTTCAAATAGGAGCCTGGACGCAAGCAGGACTCAGAGGCCACAAGGACACATCTTGGATTAGAAAGAGCACAGCTGAGCCGCTTTATTACTGCAGAGTAGTTACTGCAGAGGCAGGAGCGCCAAAGTCGTACGTTTTCATCCTCTTGGCACTATGAATGCATGTCCCAAATGTCGCTAAAAACCATCAAATAATTCTTGATATATTTCAGCCCGATAGTGGTGGAGCGTCAAGTATAAATAAATAAATAAATGCATGAATAAATACAGGAATAAATAAATAAAAGCTTGAATACATGTATAAATAAATACAGGAATAAATGTATGAATAAATAAATAAATACAGGAATAATTAAATAAATCCTTAAATAAATGTATAAATAAATACAGGAATAAATAAATAAATGCTTAAATAAATGTATAAAAAATACAGTATTTCTTCATTTATTTATTTCTGTATTTCTGTGTCGTTATATGCAAATGAGCTAAAAGAATCATTTTAAGTCCTCCTTAAGTGTGGCAAAAAACTTCAAACTGAATTGACATTACATAAATATTCATTTGACAGAACAACGACGTTCAAAGCATGCTACAAAGATGCTGTCATTGCCACATGACGCATGAATCCAAACACAACAGCAAAAAGTCTGCAGTCACGGAAACAGACCGTCATGCGTTCACGGGTTAAGGGATGCGGTCAAAAAAGTAACACTAGATTCCTGCATTTCAACAACAGACATTTCTCACAGAGCTGGGTGGGCAGCGAAGACAAACCAGCGATGAGTTATAAATAGAAGGCGACAGACAGAAAGATAGAAAAGAGGAAAGTGTGTGCGAGTGTGTGTGTGTGTGTGTGTGTGTGTGTGTGAGCAGGTGGGCTCCAGGTGGCCAGCCAGAGGAGATGTACTGCGAGGCCTTCTCTGAAAACTATGCTGTCCTGGCCACCTCTCCCTGTGTTTTCCATGCTCTCCAAGAATGACAGAGGCTGGAAGGATTGCACTGTAATGGTTCCACTAGAACATACTCGAGTTTGGCGGAAGATCTCAGACTGAGACTTTGGAGAAGAAAAAAAACGCTCTCTCCTTAGCTTAAGATTCTGAATGCAAGCTCCTCAAATGATCCTGCGTGTACTTGGAAGGACACCCGATAAGAATAGATTGTTAGTCTAGCTTCAGGATGCTTGATTTATGAACAACGGCTGTGGGAAGAAAAAAGATGTAGCCAAGTCATAACATAACAACGACAGCCAGACTCAGTCACAGTGAAATCATACAGTATCCGCCAATTCAAACCGAGAGAGGCAGAGAAGGCCTGACACATTTTTCCAGAGCACACAGATGTTGGATTGCTCCCAGACAGTAAAGTATCACTCTCACTCAGAGTAGACACGTTTGAAGAAACCCCCAGAATCCTGCACAATGACCCTCATTCAGTTTGGGGCGAATATTGTTTTGGTATGTGATGGTATGTAGGAAAATCCCGTTGGATTCCTTGTTGGTTCGCAAATGCAAAAAAACGGCGGGGCGCAGGAATGAAAATATTATCTGTCCTGTAAATGTTAGAGAAGAATGCATTGATCGCAAAAAGGAAAATCACTCCACCAACTCTATCAATGTGCAACAAGAATGTTGAACGCATGTTCAAAGCAGTTGGCCAACAGGCCAAAAATACCGGCTGAACAAAAAGCAGCCTGGACTCAGACTGTTGTACGGATCCTCAGAGGTGACACTCTGCTGCAGGTATGCAGGGCTGGAATCACATTCACAGATGTGAAACCTCCATTTGTCATAGAAAATGTCCAGAGACAATTGGTAAAGATTGGTTTCACGCTGAGGTCAGACGGTAACAATAGCTGATTGAATGTGTAATGTCTGTCAGACTGAAATATCTCATCAACTGAGTGGAGGATATGCATCACGTCTGTCCAAAATGTCTTCATCACAGTGACCTTTGAACACCAAAGTCTAGTCAGTTTATCATTTAGTCTTGGTGGACGTTTACGCCAAATTTGAAGAAATTCCTTCCAGGCACTCTGGCGCAAAGGCATAAAAAACATGGCTGACTGTCTACACACGATTGAACTCTCAGCAGTGCGGCCTCCCTGCATATGAAAACAGAGGATAAAAAAAATCAAACATAAGGTAACATGCGGCATTATACGTATGAATTTTAAGGCAACATAAATGTACAAATACAGGCAAATATACTGTGATGAGCGTTGCCTTTTTGTTGATGGTTTACCGTTTACAATGTGCGCTTCTATTGATGCTGCCTTTGTTGTGTGAGGTCGAACAACAGCTTCTTTGGGAAGTTACAAGGTAAATGGATTTGGCCTGAGTTCACATTTTGCAACTCTGACTTTGAGTCAGAGTTGCGAAATGCAACTCTGTTTCTCGTAGGAGGTTGAACATTTTGGAGCATTCAGACAGAAGGCAAATTAAAGGGTAGTAGAAATGCAACAAAGTTGATAGACATAACTTCAAAAGACTTC
Source organism: Clinocottus analis (assembly GCF_023055335.1). Classification (NCBI taxonomy): domain Eukaryota; kingdom Metazoa; phylum Chordata; class Actinopteri; order Perciformes; family Cottidae; genus Clinocottus; species Clinocottus analis. The sequence goes on along the minus strand of NW_027176153.1, from coordinate 22,038,271 downwards.
AGCGAGAGGCTAAATGGACCCTAAACACAGTTAGTTTATTGCTCAGTTTATCGTTTTGCCCACAAATAAAGGTCCAGGACAAATTTTAGCGTATGACGCTAGGTGAAAAATTGCGTTCGTTTTCAGTCCGACCACAGTTTTAGTCTCGTGTTCACTTGTTAAAATGGCTGCTAAAAGTTTACATACTCAATAGGTTTGTAATTTCATCTAATTCCTGATTTGATTGAACCAAAGGCCTCCAGTCTGAAAAGTCCCTTTTTTGTACCCCTAACGTTTGTGACTTCAGCAAAGCCAGACGATATTCAAGTGTGCCAGTTTGTGGGTTTGGGTGATGTCAACTCGCTCAGCCTGATTTGACCATGACTCAGAATAAACAGGCTGTGGGCTGAAACAGCCACAAATAATATTTGAATCTTTTCCCAGGACACACGCATCACATGCATGAGCAGCTCCAAGTGCCCTTAGTAATTGGTGTGTGAGGTTTTGACATCCGTGTGGTGCTGAAAGTCTTCCAGGCAAAGTAGGCCGGCCGTGCCAGATCTGCAGGTATCATTTCAGTGAAGGGGGAAGATTAGCTGTTTCAAAGAGTATGCAAGTGGTCCAGCTTTGCAGACTTGAGTCAGAAAGCATGCAAGTTGTAGTCTGGTCCTGATGTTGATGTATTGAGTTATATACTGACTCATTATTCCAGTAAGGACTTTGGAAAGGGAATGTGATGACGGGCATCACTGGCTCACTACCACACCCTGGAGAGGTCACAGACCGAGCAGTCCTAATCCATTCAAAACACAGTAAACGCTCAAACTGCACTATGTCTGTTTCTCTTCCATCTTTCTTTCTGTCCCTCTTTCAACACACCTCAGTTGGAATAGTTCCTTCTTAAAAAAGGCCTCAACAGGTTTCCCTTAAAGTCAGGACTGTAGTCAATGTCTTCTGTTATTAACATGGCAGAGCAAAAAGGCTTCTCATTTGTTTAATGACTACTAGATATTTTAGGTATTCTATGAATATAGGCAGTAACATAACAAGCGGATTAAGTGCAGCTTAACACAAATTGATCATATCCGTTTTAAGGGACAAAACAAGAGGAAAGGATGAACTTTTGAGTAGCAAAAATGACTTTCACCACGAAGAAGGCCAGGCATTTCCTCTGAAATCACTCTTGTGAAAATGCAGAGGAAATACGACAGGTGCACAGTTGTTGTGTGATGTAATACACAACTTAAATTGTCCTGACAGAGTGATCCAAATATATCCAAAAGAACAAACTGAGACATGATTTAATTCGGCACAGCCACTGAGCCAGAAACTAAATACGGCAATTACCAAAATTCCACACACCAAGACTAAAAACGTCTTAGAGCAGAACGGAAAACCACAAAATCTAAACTTACTGTACCATTGAAGGATAGTTCTCTCAATATATGATTGTGTAAGTCCTTTGTACATATAACCGGATGGAGATTTAAACAGCAGTAGAAGACACACAGACACAGACACACACATACACTTCTTGTAAGGGGCTCCCCCAACATGAATAGCTCAAGTCGCGACCAGAGTTTTTTTCTAAAATGACACCTAAAATTCCAGACATTCCGGTTCAATGTGTGAAAATCCCACAGTGTTGCCAGAGGAACACCCGCAGCCCACGAGAAGGACGTCGTCCTGACCAAAGGTCACACCTGACGTACATGCGGGCTTTGCGGTCACTGCCGTGTCTACAGCGACAGAAGACAAGCACAGCTTGTGCAAACGCTGATTGACATCTACTCACCATGGCAGCTGCACGTCAGACCTCAAATTGTAATGATGAAAAAGATGGTTGTGCTAATACGTAATAATTGAGGCGGGATCTCTTTAAATCTCTTTCTGCGTTTTCTAACAGGATGACAGTCAGCCTGTTTGTCTGTCTACCATTTTGGTTCAGACTGAAGTATCTCAACAGCTTTGGATGGATTGTCATGAAATATTGCCTTCCTCAGAGGATGAGTCATACAGATGTTGGTAACCCTCTTAGTCTTGATGAAGCACCACAAGCAGGTCAATGGATTGACACAACCTTTCACACTGAGATTCATGGTCCCAACAGGAGGAATCCTTATAGTTGACTTTTCCCGCAGCCCACCATGAGGTTGATGTTTGTGGTTTTTTAGCTGAACTGTTTTAGTTGGATGGATTGCAACAAATTGTTATGTCCCCCTGAGGATGGATGTGAATAACATTTGGTCGCTGATTAACTTTTTCTCGTCATCAGGGTTCAGCATTTTGATTTGTCCAATACCTGCAAAGCTAACGATATTTCCATTAGCCTCATCTGTACTTTTAACAAACTTTTGCATGTTAACTTCGATGGTGAAGATGGTACAGCAAGGAAACTAGATAAGCAGGAAGGGGCATTATATCATTGTAGCGTAGAGCTCATACCTTGTCTCAAGTATTCATACGCATTTGAACCTGTGGCAGCTCTTTTTTTCTTACAGTTACTGGTTGTTGCAGATGACCCCAAGTAACCTTTTTTGTTATTTGTTCTGTTCAAAGTAACTTTGGTGCTATAACCCTTCCTTATTCTATGTATGTGGTTTCCTTGTGGTTAGCATATGAATTTAACATCAGATTAACATTGTCACTTGACATGACTGCATTTTCCGTATTGTTATTCCTCCATTGATGTCGCTACAAGGCTATATGACACATCGGTTGTAATATTGGGCAATACAAAAAAACTGGACTTGCATTATTGCCGTCTCATCATGCTCTCAATTATGTAAACCTTTTTCTTTTTGTTTGTGCCCGGGTTCAGGAGGTGTTTGTGGAGAGATGATTGCAGCAACACAGCGTGGAAATAGCCTCCTGCATTCGTCGACACACCTAAACCAACAACGCACCCATTTCCAGCTTCAGTTACTAAAAATAAATCAGAACAAATAAAAAAGGAACAAGGATTCAATTCATGAAGGCAACCACTTCCTAGCATGGTACACAGTGTCAATATTTTTGAGCTGAGATTGTGCTGAGATGGTTCAGAGGTTCGAGGAGAGATTTATTCTGCCGACAGCGGGAAGACATCTGAAACACGAAGCCGACTCAGGGATTTTTACAACGCTATCATGAATTGAATGAAGATAAAGTTATGATGGATACAATAGTGGAACATAATTTTTTAAGATGTAGACATATGATGGGATTCTTCTGAAAGTGAAAGCATGACACACAACATAAAAAATGTTAAAGGAACATTTCAACTTATTTTGTAAGAATTGACCTCATGTTTGATTCATTTAATCTGCTCTGTGGGAACCAGGAAGAACAGCACAATCCAAGTTGTTCATATTTTAATGCCAGAAACAACACAAATACTATTTTGAGAACTGCTCACATGAGCCCATGAGAGTAAAAGATTGACTACAGCTCTGACATGAACAGGGAGTGCTGAGATAACTGGATTATAGCTGAAACGGTTCAGTAGCTGCCTCTGTGCGAGTCGTCAGGATGTGCTGTTGCTTTCTCTGTGGAATCTTGGAAACAGTCTGAAAGCGTGCGTTGTAACTCTTCACAGTGTTTATGGATTGTCTTTTTTTTTTTCAATTTCTGGGAATAATTTGTACTGACATCCAGTGTGTGGGAATGTGTAACGGGAGCTCTAATGGCTCTTTGGATTTACAGATGTGGACTTTATCCATGATGTATGACATCATTAATCCCCAGGGAACTTTATAGACATATCCATGTAAGTAAAAAAAATAAGCTCCACCTATACAAGCTGCAACATTAAGTGATGAACACATGCGTTTATCACTGATTATAATCCAGTATTTTAATAAACTATGTATATATTATGATTATTTAATGTGTCATAATGTAAAATTACTTCTTTTATAAGACTAAATCAGCTGTAAAACAGATGGAAGTGTTACGGTTGGTTGACTTGTCTGGTGCAGATCTCTTCATGTCGGATGCTGGGATTAAATTCCTCAGTCTGGTACGTCTGGTTGCAATTTGGTTAACCGTCTAGAAGCCAGGTCAGGTATCCATTTGCAGATATTGATTTAGTTTTTTCTGGATGCACTGAACAAAGGTTTTTTCTATAAAGCCAAAGCGACCTCTAGTGGCCAAATATATGCATCGCATCAAGTGAGGACCAAACTGCAGACCCAGTGTTTGCTATCTGCTTTATTATTATTATCCCTGGCATTTGTTGCATATAGAGTTTTGTTATACGTCTATGTATCTGGTTTTATTACACAATATCTAAATGAATTGGACACCTTGATGTCATGGCCTAAAAACATAGGTGTAAATAATAAGTATTAACGAGAGGGCTATTCTTTGTATCTATTTATTAGTTACTTTTATACAAACACAGGGGATTTACCATTGAAATCTACACATCATGTGTATTTCAAAGGCAGATTTCAGTATTTGTTTCCATTATGTTCCAGTGCCACCTGCTGGGCCTTTTTAATACAAGAGGATCCCAACGGCAGAACAAATAAATGTCTTTTTAACAGATAAATCCGGACAAACTTGGCTCTCACAAAGCCGGCTCTGTCCTGTTGCTCTTTCCAGGTCATGTAGTTGTATTGATTTCCAAATTGCTCAGTAGAATTGCTTTAGAACTAAAAACACACTGTTTTGTGCTGCCAGTAGGTGGCGAAAGTCTGAAGAAATGTGTATGCACTTGATGTTGTATTCATAATATAAATCTGCAGAGTAAGACTTAGTAAAAAAAATATAAGACTGCAATATTTCCCTCCAAAATGTACTAATAATTTCCCTTTGTTACATTTTTCTTATTGACCCAACACTTGGTTTCACAATATCTGAATGAAATACAACACTTTTGTAAATTCTTGGAAGACACTACTAGTTTCACAACTTGTGATGCAATGTTTCATTTACCATGTCAAAGTCTCCGTTTTATCCTATGAAGAAAACTGCAAGCACAAGTTAAAGCAAAGCACTCGGATAAGAAACATGATTTCGATGTCAAAGGTGGTTCTTTGCAATCTTTCTTATCTTTAGTTATGTTTTGAGAAAAAAAAAATATATTGCTGTGTGTTCAAACACTGATGGGTAGGTAATTGATGCTTGTTTGTGTAAAGGCTAAAAGAAGAAGTGATGAAAATGAAGGACCATTGACATCGAGGGTCTTGTGTATGTAATATTTCACCAGTTCAAAGTATCTCTTGAGATCTGCTACAGAACCCACACATACTTTACTAAGAGGAATCTCTGCAGCTGTTTTTTGGTTTCAAAAGCAGGAAAATGATGCCAAAGGTTTCCTCTGTCAGCAGCAGACATCTTGGCAAAGGAAGTGGAAGTAGACGAGCAAGTCCCACGCAGACATTAATGCTGATCAGATCAGTTTCAGGAGAGAACACCGCTGGTTCAGATCTTAAATCTGCAGCCAAACCAGACTAAAAGCGTTTCGTAACATTTTAGTTTTGTAAAGTTGTGAACCGAGTAAAACAAATGGATTCAACCCTTGTGTTTTGTTAATATTTGCTGTGCTCCCTCGTTGTAGGTCTTGCAGATCCCATCTGCTGTTTGCGTTAAAGTAAAAGCAATAATAATTCCTTTCAATATACATCATTTAAAATAAATATTTATGTGGGGGAAAAAAGGAGGGGGGAGGGGGTGACATGGCTCTCAGAACCAAACAAGAATGACAACCTCCATGTCTGGAAAGAGTGAAGTCGATGCAGAAGTGCCCTCAATTTGCATTCTCTCTACTGGCCAGCAGGGGGCCTAAGCGACCCTAATGTATAGAAGTCTATAAGAAAAGGACCATACTTCCAGCTTACTGTTTTAACTCAGTAAACATTTTAAATATGAGTTTTTGGTCTCAATTTCTAGTTGAAGTCTTCTTCACTGCAGCATGACGTCATATTCATAAACATACAGAACCTAAGAGTAAGATAGACAAAGAAGCAGTGTTATACTTTGAGCTGTGGCTACTTTTTCATTGTCTGGTCAAACCACAGTGTTATTTGGTCTCAGAGTTGTCCACCTTATTCTCTTACTGCTTTAACTCTTTCATATCGCGTTTCAGCTCATGAGACCATCACTTCTTATAAAAAAACAAAACAAGCCAAACACTCAAACTACCAAATTTGGGCTCCAAAACGGCACAGGAGTGGCGGGCCGTCGAATTGGTGCCAGCTGTACCTTTGCCAGCAAGGCAGGAGTAACAGACAGGAAACAGCAGCTGGTCAATGAAAAATTAAGCTTTTTTAAATTTAAAATTAAATGATAAAATAGCTATAACTTTGTGGCTCTTTTTAGGCCAGCAGAGAAGGCTTAGCGGGCCGTGACAACTCGCCACTGCGTCACAGTAACAGTAAATAGACTGTGCTTATATAGCGCATTTCTAGTCTTCTGACAACTCAAAGCGCTTTAACACTACTTGTCATCATTCATTCATTCATACACTGATGGTGGCAGGCGCTGCCCATCAAGACTGACAGACATTCACACACCTACAGGAGCAAATTGTGGTTAAGTGTCTTGCCTAAGGACACATGGACATGGACGAGTGGAACCGCTCTGATTGAATCATGACTCCTGCTTTAATATACAATATGTTCATTCTATACTTCCATACTATTTAGTGTTCTATAACAAAAAATATTTTGTATGGCTAAATAGTAAATCCAGTATACTAAAAATACCAGAATGTCCTCATGCAGTGGTTCTCAAATGGGAGTATGTGAACCACGAGAGGTATGTGAAAAGCGATCCAGCCAGAGGATATGTGAGATTTGTCAAAAATGCATTTAAAATTAGCAACCATTCAAAATCCTTTGATCTTTCATTTCACAAGGGCTACATTACTGAAAAAGAAGGTTGAGAACCACTGTCCTCATGTAACGCATCCCATTTTACAAACGTAATAGAATCCTGAGAAAATGTATCAACATCCCACCACAACTTATATTGGACATGAGTCACCTCTTGAAAAACTCTCAGACTCAATTTCAAAATTTTACTCAGATTGACTGTTGTTTTGAGCAACCGACACTGCTAATTACAGCCGGCTGGATATATTTATATACATATATCAATTAGACCAGCGGCAAAGCTCGTATCACATGGGTTCAAAGCCATACAGATCCGTTAATCCGTCTGCAGTCTACATGTGTAACCTGCGGTACCGTTACAGCCCCGCGGTCTCTGCTGTGCAGGAGCATCGATGCACTTGGTGACTGCTGTTTGCCTCTTGATAATAGGGAAGGCGTGTCCTGCAGCTATGCATAAAATAGCCAGACGAGCCGCGATAGGCTTCGGCTCCCCAGTCCTGCTCGGCTCTCTGTGCAGCAGCAGACTCACCGGCAGCCTCAGGCTCTTCAGCGCGATGATGGCCGAGCTCCCGTCAGATCAAGTGGTGTTCAACAAGCCAAAGGTACGTCAGCGGCCGGAGCGTCAGCTCATGACGGCGAGGTGGGAAAACTTGGAAGAAACAACAAACAAACAAACAAAAAAACATGATTTACCGGCATACGGCATGTGTGTGTGTGTGTGTGTGTGTGTGTGTGTGTGTGTGTGTGTGTGGGTGAGCAAAATACGAAAGAACATTTTTAATGCTTTCAGTTTGACATGCGAGCACCTGGCTTTAAAACACAAGCCTTAACGGTGATGAAAACTACTTTTTACAGATTTATTTTTTAAAATTATATATTAAAAAGGAGCTCCCTTTTTCCACCCGAGCTTCTCTTGACTGCTATAGAAAGACACAAATGTGTTTGACTGTTTTCTTTATGATAGTTTTTCTGTTGGCTCACTTACATAACCAGCCTTGAGGTGACATGTGGAGCTTTCATTCCCAGCCACAGCTTCACATGCACATCAGGCACATCAGGCACATCAGGCCTGGCATGTGCACACTGCTGCCCTTTGGAGTGGGAGAGTTGACTGAACATGTACCTAATCTGCTGACTATAAGACAGGAAATGACACAGCAAAGAGAGAGTGGGCTGCATGTTGAGAGAGACAGAGAGAGATAAGACATTGTAAAAGGAGAGGCCTTTTTTTTTGGAGTGAAGGCTGCTCGAGATAATCTCATTAAATATTAATTTGCTGTTGTGGAAATGATACCACTTGTAGGGTCATTATCTGTCGCAGCAGCCATCGGTTCACCATCCATGCTCCATATGGCAACAGCACAGTAGTTTATTACAGGTTATTACAGTGTGTGCTCATGTAGTAAGTGGTGTTGGTAAGGATATGTGATTGTTAGTAGAGCTGAAACACATGATTATACTCATCATTGATTAATCTCTTGATTATTGTATCAATTTATTGTCTGAAAACCATAAAAAAAAAAAATACCATAAAAATGTCATAAAATCCATGTCTGACATCTTCAAAGGTACAAAATGAAAAAAAGAAGAAACAAAATGTTAACAGTGATAGCAAACAAAGATTTGGCATTTGTCCGTAAACAAATGTATCGATAAAGAGAATAGTTGGTCATTTATTTTCTGTCAGCTGTTTAATTTCATGACCTAAAACTAAAAATTGTTGTGTTATCTTCAGTATAACACAACAATTCTTCGCCCTTCATATCTACACAGGGAGCGGCTCCTCTTCACGGAATTCGCCATATTGCCCCGTAATGTTTGTACAGACGAGAGCCGACAAACCAAACACGAGCTTGAGAGAAGGCCTTTCACGTTTTTTACGTTACCTCGAGGCCACCGCAGTTCTCTGACACGCATATAAAGGGTGGATTGAGAGGAAGGATGTTCAATCTTTGTGCAATCTGCAACCTCCCCGCTAGATCAAACTAAATCTTACACAATAATCCAACAAAGAATTAAAGATTGTTCTGTATTATTGCTTGGAAAATGACTTGATCCATTATCACAAAAGTTGACAATACATTTTCTGTCAATCGACTCGTTGAGTTTCTGTTCCGGTCCAGATTAACATTATTAATGATACATAAACGTTGCATCACAACAGGAATTAAGTGCCAAGGTTCTGATTCACCATGTTCTGAGGCAATCGGTTGAATCGCTTGATAAAACAGGAACAACAGGAAGTTCTATGTGTATTCGAAGAAATTCCACAGAAGTTGCGGATGGGTTAACCAGCCGTGAACCTCGGCACGCTACACCACACCAGGCTTAGTTTTTAGGGAAGAAAATACATACAAGCAGTTTCAGTAACACACATTTCTTCTTCTTGTAAATGTTTAATCTCCAGATCTCTTCTTTTGGTTTTGTCTCAACACAGATGGACACAGTTGTACAACGTGTTCATGTTTGTACGCTCTATAAAAGTAGCTAGGCGACAAGGAAGTAGGTTTCAATAGCATTTGGCCTCCGTTGGTGCTTATTTTATTATCTATTAACCGATTATCACAGGGTGCTTCCTTGATTTCGTGATGTATTATTTGGCTCACACTTAAAATAATCCCTACAAGTCCAAGGTGGTGTCTTCAAATGTTTCACATTCAAAGCCTAAAAATATTTCATTTACAATAATATCAAAAAGAAAAAAACAGCACAAACTGAAAATGTTGAAGTTTTTGTTTAAATAGTTCCTGATTGATTCTCTGTCTTTTGACAAATCAATGTTTGTGTGGGTCCTTTGTGCAGCCACACCCGTTTTTATATGTCAAGAGGAGCTTTCCTCTTCAAGAATATCAATAATATTAATACAAAATCACCAGGGGTCAGCGGCTGAATGGAGCTTAACTGAGGTCATGAGAAGGCTCAATGACTGCTTTCTTCAACTTTATAGATCCAACATTTTCATAATAGAGAAAATAGTGTGATTATGTGTGACCCCCACTTATACAGTACAAGAGCGTTATCTAGAAAATAACGCTGTGTCAAATCCAAAGCAGCGTTTCGAGCTGCTTCTTTTGTCCAGATTTCAAACCTGAAAAATTAGAAAAGCATGCTATTAGGATTTCTTCAAATTACACCTCACCCTGACTGATGAGCAAAGTTTAGGCCTCAGCTGTTGAAAGAGGAGCAGTGTCATCTGCCTGAGTAAATCACTGCCCTCAGCGCTTTAACCAGAGCCAGAACATTTAATCTTCTTTGACCCTTTGCTGGCCTTTTCACCACTTGTTGCTCGGCCATGCATGCTGCGTTCACGATGTGCTGCAGCCAAAACGTTAAGCCGCAGCGCCGCCGCCGCCGCCGGGCTTCCTAGCTGCTCGGTTTGGGATCTTTACCTCTAAACTGTAGTGTTCAGTGAGGCTTGGATCTATGGCAACGCCCATCTGTTTAAAGAGCATTTGTTTGAATTGATTGGTTCATTATTTATTATCGCGTATCTTTCTCATCCACAGGTTGAGCTGCATGTGCACCTCGATGGAGCCATCAGGGTGCAGACTATTGTTGATGTTGCCAAGTAAGTTAAGAATTAAGAAAATATATCATCCAGTTTTTTTGATTAACTGTACTAAAAAAAAATGTTTGAAATAAATGGCACAAACAGGTGTATCTATCGGCCAATGTTACATTATCACAAACATTGTGGTCTATAAGTAAAAAGAAATTGCATTCGATGCATGCAAAAGATATGTTTGAAATATTGTTGACATTACAAAGTTGTATCCACCAAAGAGGGGGACAGAAAAACCACACAGGTTTGTGTTATTGACTGCAAAATGTGCTCAGAACATTTCAAGTCCACATTTCATGGATAACCAAAGTGAAGCGATCCTTAAAAATGTGTTTATATTCAAAAAGGAATACTGGTAATTTGCTATCAGCTCTTATTTGATCCTATATATTAATATGGCCAACAAGTTAGCAAACAGTCGCTAATGTACAAACCCAACAGACACGTTAGTTTAGAGTCGTGGTTTTGTCCACCCGATGAAATGGCAGTAAAATATTCACTCTTCTGGCTCCCTTTTGTCTCAAATACGAAGGAAAGTACACGGTTTAACTTTCAAAACTGTCCTGGAGTAAAAACAATTTTCCCCTCTCCTCTTTCCAGGCGACGCGGCATTACTCTGCCAGCAAATACCGTGGAGGAGATGACGCAGATCATTATACTCCAAGAGCCTGCCACACTCACCAAGTTCCTGGGAAAGTTTGCAGAGTACATGCACGTGGTTGCGTAAGTTCTCACATGTCTCCTTTTAATGACTGAGTTTCATAATTACCGATGGCGTTTTTTTGCTGAGCACGTGGAAGGGAGTGCAAAGAGCAATATTTTGGAGTGATTAAGAGTCAGGGCCCACGTTATTACTGTCACAGGAATGTTCCTCCACAATGTTCTGCCATGAGGTTCAACGTCCGGGCAGTTTTAACACACATGTGAAATTTTGTGTTATGTAACGATGATGCGTCCAACGTGTTACAATCGGAGTGAGTGGGCCGGTTTGTGATTCATGAGGGAGGGGGGGGTGTAAATACCAAACGTGCAGAACAGGAAGACATCAATAATGAGATCAAGTGTCACATTGGCACATTAAACTAAGAGGAGAGTAGAGTTGTTTGGAAACCCTTTCCGGAGTCTTGTATTCAGCGCTTCAGCGACAGAGTTGAACTGTTAAGAAAAGGCCAAATAAAGTCTTTCAGCCGCTCAATAGCCGTGAAAGCTTTCCACAATGACGGTCTGTAGTGGCCGGGCTGCAGCGGGCAGTTGTGCTGAATGGACCGGACCCTCTTGTATCGAGGCTCTTGAAAAGCCTTGTGTGTGCAGCGCAGCTTCAACAGCATGGGGAACTTGCTAGCTGATTTTAGCTCATGCATAATTGTTGTATGAGCTTAGTGAGGTGATGTGGTGGTGGTGGGCAGGGGGAGAAGATGCTGGAGAACAACAGACATTCAGACCTGTGTAAATGCCAGAAGCTGTGTTGTTGTCCGTCATGTGCTGTTCTACTGAGTCTAAAGTAAGGATGGAAATGGAGCCGTGGTTCTTCTAATACTGTCACAACACATCATGTCATGCAGGACAATTATGTATAAAATGTGATAAGCATGTGGCCTAGGACTATGAAAACTTCATAAATAAGTGAGGGCTCTCCCAGCTTTATAGATGGATGGATAGGTAGGTAGATAGATAGATACATAGATAGATGGATGGATGGATGGATAGATAGATAGATAGATAGATAGATAGATAGATAGATAGATAGATAGATAGATAGATAGATAGATGGATGGATGGATGGATGGATGGATGGATGGATGGATGGATGGATGGATGGATGGATGGATGGATGGATGGATGGATGGATGGATGGATGGATGGATGGATAGATAGATAGATAGATAGATAGATAGATTAGATTTATTAAAGAAATATTTTTCTTTTTTTGCTTGAAAAATTACTTTTGCTTGAAGAATATTTTTTTCAATTATCAAAATAGTAGCTGATTCATTTATCACCGTTATGACTCTCAGCAAACACAAACACTGTCTTTTTTTAGATGTCATTTAAAATGTGAAATATTTCTCAGAGGGATGGACTGAAATCAAATATCAATCTAGGATTTGAAAAGTCTCCCCAAAAAAATCCTTGCAGATTTTTCTTCCGCTCCTCTTCTTAATCCTCAAATTAATGTGCGATATCTAGATTAAATCGGTTGAATCAGTAAATACTTATATTGCTAATTTTGAAAGCTGTCATAGATTAGATGATGGATGAGCAGTGGCTAATGCTTTTATTTGTAAATTACCACTTAGTTAAGAGCTTATCAGAGCCAAAGGGCGTTGTGACTCATGTTGTGTTTTTCTTTTTTTGTTCTCTTAAAGCGGAGACAGAGAAGCCATCAAGAGGATTGCCTATGAGTTCGTTGAGGACAAAGCCAAGGAAGGAGTGATTTATGTCGAGGTCCGATACAGCCCGCATTTTCTGGCTAACACTAACGTGGATCCAATACCATGGGACCAGACAGAGTAAGTCTTTGGAGAAAAATGGAGTTTGGTGTTGCTTTAAGGGACGTTAAACTCATTGCATGTTTCTGTATTTCCTTCACTCAGAGGGGACGTGAGCCCAGACGATGTGGTGCGTTTGGTTAACGAGGGCCTCAGCAAAGGGGAGAGGGCCTTCAATATCAAAGCCAGGTCCATTCTATGCTGCATGCGCCACATGCCAAGTAATGAACTGTTCACGCTCCTGTCTGCCCAAAACAACCTTGTGAGACAGAGTTCCTCACTTTACTGTCTTCTGTCTTTTCTTAAAGCTCGGCCTCGGTTATTCTCATCAATTAATGAGCCCCACAAAAAGAAAGAAAGAAAAACAGAGAGTTGGTATGCATATAGTGACAACGCTAACATGCTAATGTCAAGCGGGTATCTTTGGGAATGTCATTAGTTTTGCAGGTATTTGTTCATAAACCAAAGTATTAGACACGGACACATTTTTACATGATGATGACATCGAAGAAAAATCAGGGGAGGAAACTAAAGTCGTTCAAATTCATCTTGAGAGAGACATGAACATCTGTATTAAATTCTATTTCAATGCTTTCAATTTTCAATGTTGAAATATTTTCACTAATAAACTAAAAGACAAACCAGCCGGTGGCCTTGGAGAAAAAGTCAAGGTATGACCAAAGTCAAGAGTTAAAATGGAGTTATTGCCTTATTATATTAAAGCTTACAGCCAACACAAAGACTGTAACAGCAGTGGTAATATGGATTATTATTATGGATTACTGTACGGAGAGAAGATCGCCGCTACAGGATTCATCATCTAGGGACCAGTAATGTATTCACAGAAACTCATCTAATAATTGCTGAAATGTTTCAAAGTGGGGGATTAAAGATGGATAATATTGCCTTCACTTGCTCAAAGAAGTAGGATAAGGTGCTAATATTTGCTATGTTAATATAAGTCAATCACAGTGTACAGTCTACACGCTGTACAGGTTAAAATAATGGTTGCAACATCAGCGGTTGCTGTCTCAGATCCGCTCTGCTCCCTTTCTGCAGCTGTTTCCTGTGCTGCCCAACAGCCAAGTGCAAATCATATCTGTCATTCTGTATTTCACAATACATCTCTTGCACAAACAAGCTGTAATAGTACATAGTAATAGAGTGATTATATCTTAATGTAAGAGACTTCCTGAACGTTTGGAGGATGTCTGATTTTGTCATTATACATGAGAATACACGGCGCTATTTAAGGAAAACATCATCTTATACAAGCTGTTGCATAACACTATGCGGTTGGACTTGTGTCTGTCTAACTGCAGCCTGACATCACACTGTGTTCTGATTATGAATACTGTATGAGGATCTGGGACATATGTGTGCAACTGTTTTGGTTTTGTATTATGTTTTCGTACAATATTTAAAGTCAATATGTGACACGGGAAATGAAAGGAATAGTTATGCTTTTTTTGCAAGAAGATAAGAACACTGATAGCACTCTTGTGTATGTACAGCACATGTGAAATGTCCAAGTGACAGTTAGCTTAGCATAAACACTGGAAACAAGGGGAAACAGCTTGCCTGACTCAGCAAAAGTAACAACATCCAAACATTAAGCTAAGCTAAGCTAAATAGGCTACAGTAAAAGACTGGAGTGGCATCAATCCTCGTTTGATTTACGGAGACCATTAGAAATGTTGCTCTATTCCTTTTCCTCCTGGTTACTGTCAGCCAGCAGCGTGTCGGTTAGCGTTGTCTTATGCTAATCGCAGCTGTAGATTGATACAGAAGGATGTAGCATGACGCTTCAACTGTGACGTCACATTTCACCCACACGTCATCTGCATGTGTGTACGCTAGTGCGTGTGTATGTGTGTGTGTGTGTGTTTGAGTTGGCAGGACCAAATTGTGTAGTAACATAATGTGTGTTTAAACTTCTCTAGACTGGTCAATGGATGTGGTGGAGCTGTGTAAGAAACATCAACAAGGAGGAGTGGTTGCCATCGATCTGGCCGGCGATGAGTCACTCAACTGTGAAGCCAATCCAGAGCACAGGAAGGCCTACGAGGTGAGCGCGTTGACACAACCAACAGACAGTGATGTCACAAGCATGAGGATGATGATGATGATGTTGGCTTTGGCGTGTTTTGTTTGCTTTAATCACAGGCTCACACGCCAAGTAGCCTACATAGCAACAACTTGTATACCAGTAGTATCCAGCAATAAAGGTGATAACCAAGGTCAGTGAAACCACTGGTTCCCAACCGACCCCACAAGAGGTAGCCAAAGTAGGGGTCACAAGCCTTCCTTGACAACCTTTTAAAGATTATATACAACTGGTATCATATCTTAGCATTTTCACTAATTTCTCAGTAGAAAACTAAATGCAATTGTCATTGTTTAAAGTTATTTTTAAGATAAAATGCTGCCACCTTCTTGTTTGTAGGAGGGGTGCTTGTGATTGCTGAAGGAAAATTGCAGTAGACGGCTTACTCCAGCTTACTTCAGCATTACAGCACAGTGGACATCCTTTTTATTGCTAGATATTGCATCATTTTGAAGTCGTAAACACGTGTCAGAGTCCAGTGTTACCACAAGCTGCAGGCTGATGGAATTATGGCTGCAGTTTATTTAACAACTTTCAGGAATTCTTGGAAAGAATTGAACGCTTTGTTGTGTTGGGACAGTAAAAGAACATGACATTCGACCCTTACGAAGTGTTTTAAGAGCAAAGAAACGCTGTAAAACCCCCAGGGAGCAACTTCCATGTCTCACTCAAGGACACTTTGACGTACAAACCCTCGTAGTGAACAGATGCCCTTCTCTACCGACTGAAAACATACCCATCAGCCTCAGCTGTACTGTGTTCAGTGCTAAATAGCAAATATTATAATGTTAACACGCTGAGTGATGTACGTGGTAAACACTATACCTGCGTTAACATGTTAGCATTTTCATTGTGTCAGGTTGGCATGTCAGTTCAGCTGCTAGCATGACTCAAGACTCTTAGTCTAGTTCAAACAGCTTCTTTGAAGCGGGTCATACATGCGTCACACTGTTAATGTGGAGGAACGTGTCTCTCAGACTTGTTGAGAAGGTATTGACTTGGTATTGAAGGAAGACTTGTTTGATAACTTGCAGAATAGGTGCACGCCCTGCGGTACCAGTTTCTATTGTTATTCTGTCCTATAACGGTTCAGATTACAGGCTGCCAGCCCGCTGATCTGGCTTCGTGAAAAGGGTTTGAGGGGGTTTCTGGTGTTTCGGCTGACAAACAATCCTTCTGTTTTACATTTCACTGTCAGAAAATCCTCTCAAATTGATGTGGACTTTAATATCGTTATCTTTATCCAACACGACATCGTAGCAAAAGCTAATACTCGCGAACCAATCTCTAACCAAATCTCCTCGAACCAACAAAAAAAAATCCAATTTGATTTTCAGACAGCATTTATTGATTAATTCATAGAGGACCGCAGTAAGTAATCAATTTTGCGTGTCAGACCATAATGAATGCGGTAGATTAATCAGTTAAATGCTTCAGGGCTGGAAGTGGAACAAGTCTTACCTGGAATTGATTGCATGGATGGTTGGACTCGACTATACAGGGACATACTATTCATAATATTTTGCACATATATTTTGTTCATACATTTTCAGTTAAATATGAGAATGATTAGAGGATGAAGTATATACTGTAATATAAGTGTCCTAATAGTCTTCTACCTATTGCTGCTGAATTGCTGTGGTAAATGTATTATCTCTTATCTGTGCTTGAAGTTTAGAAACAGCAAATTAAAAGTCTCATTATTGAGATAGAAAACATACCAAGGTGTTCCAGTGGGTGGCTTTCAGTAGTTTGTGGGTAAGAAGGAGTGAACTATTACATGTTTTCATGCACTCACTGCCTCAACTTGTGTCATAATGAAGTTAAAAACACAGCTGGTCAAAAGTCAGGCAAGTAATTGATCAATGATACACAAGATGGTCATAAAAAGTGTAAAGTATTTGCTGAGGCTGCACATATTTTGTTGTTCAGCTCCAGTCAATCAAACGTTAAAAAGGCCGTCACACCATTCAAAGGATCTGTCCACCTTTACTGTACTAACTTTGCAAAATGAGTGCCTTCTTTGAAATCAAATTGTAAAATATGTTTTTTGTTGAAAGGCTTTTTTACAACTGCATTTAATTCAGGATGTCATGTGTGTATGCAGGCTGGCACATGTGTGTATGACGTTTAATGTGAGTGTGTTTGTACGACTTATTCAAGAATGTACAGTAAATTTCCCTAACGCTGTATACACACAGTTTATGATGATGTATTTGCATTTTTATACTTCAATTATTAACGAGAAGCAGAACTTACTATGCAGAGTCCACACTAATATTGATGGTTATCTTCATGGCTGCGCGACCTCTAGATAACTGCAGATTAAGCAAAACATACTTAGTGTGTCCAAGGGTCAGAATGCTAAAATGAAAGCAGATGACAAAGTGCACACGCTGTACACATATTCATTCATTGTTATCTTAATTGTAGCACCCAGTATACACATTATACACATTTTTTTCAATCGAGTATGCTGAAAAACTGTCTCAATAATGAACCGTGCCTCGCTGGGTGCTGCAGAATCACAGATGTGAAAGCCAGATGTTTGGCGGTGCAGTTTGGTTTGCTGATGCGTCTTGTGATGGATTTTGTTGACAGGAAGCAGTGCGCTGTGGGATCCACAGGACCGTTCACGCAGGAGAGGTGGGGCCCCCGTCCGTCGTGAAGGAGGTAAGCCGCTCGACGACGACAACAGCAACGTGAGACATTTCTGAGCAGGGAGTCTTTTGAGGACTCACATCTCTCAGCAACTAAACAAAACAATGAAGTGACGCACAAACTATGTGAATTGGTAAACCGGCAATGGCCGGCAGAGATCCAAAAGAAACAAAATCGGGGAAGGAGCAGATTGGGAGTGTCTGAAAATTGACTGGACAACAACTGCACAAAAGGCTCCATGAACGCACACAAATACATGTGTGGTAGATAAACAGCTGCGATGCAATTTGTTTATCTCAAACTGCTTTAGTGAAAGGCGACAGTATGTCTCACTGCCTCTCATGCCTTCCCTCAAAGCAGTGGTTCTTAAACTGTGGGGCGCGACCCTCTAGTGGGGCTCAGATTCTTAAATTTAAAAAAAAAATACAATTTAAGAATCCTTTATTCATCCCGTAGTGGGGGAATTATTGTCTGCAGTGTACCATCGTTAGTAATGAAGGAGCTTTGTGCTGCTGTGACGCTCTGGGGCTTCAGTGTCTTGCTCAAGGACACTTCAATATGAAACTATTTGGAGAAAACAGGGATCCAACCGGCTTCCTTGGTAATCTATTTGCCAAATATGAGTTATTTTTTGCACATATATAACTTTATTTGCATTGTTTTAACCAAGTGATTGCACATGTTATTAGTTTTTGTCAGATGGAGCAATCTGGTTTACTTGAAAGGGATTTACATTTTCTTTAATTTGATTAAAAAAGCACGGATGGAGGAGTTTCAAAAAAGTTGGACCATTTTGTTCCCATGTTGTTGGGGCCGTTTTTCTTCCTCCGAAGTGGGACGTGACAGAAAAAGTTTAAATGCCACTGCCTGAAAGTGACAGTACAGATATGCCCCAGCAGATGCAATGCGCCTCTACGAATAGCCTGCAAATTCTGCTGACATGAAGGATTTTTCTGTGTTGTGTGACCTTTTGCCTCTTGACCCGTCTTGGACATTTTAGGCCGTAGAAGTGCTGAAAGCTGAACGGGTTGGACACGGTTACAGAACCCTGGAAGACCAAGTTCTGTACAAAAAGCTGCTGGCTCAGAACATGCACTTTGAGGTGAGGAACGAGCCAGAATGATCACCAACGAGGTTATTGCTCCCTGCAAGAATTTATTAAACATACTGAGCCCACTGCACTATTACGATACCTACCGGTTGGAGAACAGTGATACGCTGACCTCTAGTGGAGCCTCCAGAGTCTCAGCTGGAAGAAGGAAGACTGCAGTGATTACATTTTCTCAGTGCTGCCTGTGCTCTACGTATTGCAGGTGTGTCCTGTTTCCAGTAAACTGACAGGTGCCTGCGACCCAGACTTCACCAAGCATCCGGCCATCACGTGAGCTGTGTTCATTCCACATGGCAGCCTGGTTTTTACCCTGCAGTGGAATCGCAGTTGCTTAATTCATTATTTGTTTGGATTTCCTCATATCCCGTTGATGCAGGTTCAGGAAGGACAAGGCAAACTACTCCCTGAATACAGATGACCCACTGATCTTCAACTCGACACTGCACCTCGACTACAGCACAGCACACAAATACATGGGATTCACAGAGGAGGAATTCAAGCGGCTGGTGAGATCAAATGCATGAATAATTACTGAAGGGGTACACAGGATGAAGGCATTTGAATATGTTTCAAAATCATAACCGGTGGTGTAGTCGCCCTGTGCATTGAACAAAAGCCAACATAAAAAAAAAGCTCAGATTCTTTTAATAATTACAATTATTGATGCATTTTGTGAAGGATTGTGCTTTCCAGTCGGGTTACATCCGGTTTGCACATGGATCGATCATTAAATAAAAAGGTTGACATTTTTGAACAATACTCTTCTTAGCTTTTTTTTGCCAAGATACAGACTAGAAGAGGGATATTGATGTAACAACATCTGCCCACTCGGCCCTCTAAAGCTCACTAGATCACGTTACACGATTTTAACTGATGCCGCTGACATCGCAACCAATTCCACCGCCGAGAAACTGCATAGTTTTATATCTCGGAGATCTCTTTAGGCAGATAGTGGATGGCTCGTGCAGCACACTTAAAATAAAAACTATTTTTCAAAATGGTGTTGTAGGTTTTTCTCTGAACACCAGAATAGTTATTCTAACTTCATACGATGACGTTAACTTTAGCTATTTAGCTATTAGCCGACGTTACGATGCGACAGGTGAAGAGGCAACCCGAGAAATAGGGCCCGTTCAATATAATTTAAATATGATCAAATCAGATCCACATTTACACGCTTCTACAATAAGTGATGAACACATTTATGCATGAATTAATACTATAATAATAAACATTCTGAAAAGTACAAGCTTTTACTTCTTCCAGTAAAAGCCCTGTTTCCACCACTGGATCATGTCAAGTAGACAGATTTTGTTAGCTTTGTACTAAAAGGAAAGGTTGGACTGGCTAAGCTAAACTAACAATCACAAATTGCATATATCTCTCTCTCTATCTATATCTATATATATATCAAGCACACTAAATATGCCTCCTTTGTTCTCGTAGAACATCGGTTCTGCAAAGTCATGCTTCCTGCCTGAGGAGGAGAGAGAAGAGCTCGTCCACAGGCTGTACGAGGCGTACGGGATGGTACTGTCGACTGCCTTTTAGACCTGACGAATGAAGGACGTCTGAGGAGCAAGCGGGACTCAACCCAGGGACGAATCGCTCTGAACCCTTAATCCCACCCACCTGACACAGCGGAATGACTTTTTCTAATTTGTCCCGACATAAAACCGACAATAAGATATGAAATATGCCGTTTTGTCAAATGGCTGCTGCCTTCACCTCACATATGTGTACATCCTCTTGTCAGTATTCCATCAGTACTTGGATACTTTTTAATACTCTAGTTTAAAGCTCAGTTTCCAGAGGATGTCATGGTGCTCTGCAAGGTGTTAAAATACAAACAAGCAAATCATTGTGTTTATGAAGCAGTATTGTGTATATGAAACCTCTGGATACATTCTTTATCTTGTGTTTACATCCTGTTGTCAGGAAGAGAATCAGGGAAGCTGTTGATGCACTTACTCAACAGTCTGAACACTTTGTCAGCATGTAAGGGAAGGGGGCATTTGTTCATCTTTGAGCGGGAAAAAAAAATGTGGCGAAGGATAATTGAATATGCCACTTATGGGGGGTAAATATGGTGCATTGATAATATCCATAGTTTGGTTTAGAAGTAATTGAATGAGTGTCAGAAACGTGTGCTTTTTGCCCTACACCTGTAACAAAAGGTAATACCAAAGGTGTACTCTCACGTTAGAACACAAGGGGGCGCACTACAGTCACCTTGATGGACAACCTAGTTGACTGACTGGTTTTGCACAGCTCAATTCTTTTGAATTATTTATTTTAGACTTTTTATTTACATTTCACGACATAACACTTCTAGTTGTAAAAGACACATTTATGGCACTTAAAAAAAGTATCTTTGAACATAAAAGCTATTATAAAAATTGCTCTGCTTGTTTCTTTGAAATGATTACTGGTAGGTTTGTTTTTCCTCCAAAGAGAGGACTTTCATCTTCATTACAATATGCCACTTTAGGACAAATCTTTTCAGGTTGTTACTATTAACAAGGGAATTAACTTAAGAAAACATCTCTCCAGACAAACTGCCGTTCCGATCCCGTAGCTTTATATATGAAGAGATAAATGGGAGCAGGCTTGGTGGAAATATAAACACGAGCCTCCTGCAGCAACGCTAATGTACACAAAAGCTGCATCCGATAATGTTTATGGCTCTGGAACAACTCAGCGAACTGGAGTCATTAATCCTGCTTGACTTGGCAGCGCCTGTACCTGCAGCGTCTGAATGGATCCCGCAAATTGCCTCATGTGAAAAGCTAATTACGCTTGAAAACATGACATACAAATGTTGCAGTAATTCATAAGTATTTTATTACAGAAAGAAATTCGCTATCACAAAGTTATCACTGAACATTAAGCAATAAATATGAAGTCCGTACACGACAGTATAATGGAGACCGTTTTGTTACTAAAAAAAAAAAAAAGACGCGGACAAAGGGGAGGGTCACGAACAGGCATACATCGAAAAAAAAAAAAGACTAACGCATGATTATGAATATGCTCGTCCATGACACAGCGCCACACTGGGCTGGAACAATGTTTTGAGTGTCGTAAAGGAATTCTGTTCAGCTCGGTTCATCTCCACAGACGCGAATCCAAACTTTCTGTGCTTTCTTGTCCGGTCAGGAATATAAATGACTAGCGGAGAGTGAAGCACAAGAGCAGCATCTCAAATTGTCAGTTCTGCTCCGCGTCTTACAATCTGATCCCCCAAAAAAAAAAAAAGGCCAACATTTGGGCCCGCTGAAGCTCCAAACAGGCTGGCAGTGAGCAAAGGTGTCCCCGAGTCCAGTTAGGACAACCAATATATACTCTCTATTCTTACTCCGTGTCGCTCCACATTCACTAGCTTTCCGTCCACTTTTCACTGCTTGGCTCTGCCGTCCTTCTGGTCTCTGGCCGAGTTTAGGACGGGCCTTCACCTCCCTTGGCATCTTGGCTGGTGGAGCCCTCAGCCTCAGGGGCTGGAGAGGCCCCCGCTTCTCCTTCTGGAGGAAACAATATGCAAAAAAAACACATAGTTTAAGAGAACAGTCATGTGTTTATATTATCAAGTTGGTTTGGCATTCCTAACAGCAGGCAATAAATCGGCCCTCAGGCTCCAGAAAGAAAAAAAAATATAAAGATAAATTCAGAAAAAGGAACTACAACTTCCTGTAACAAGTGTCAAGCATGAGATGAGATCATTGCCAAACTTGATGCTTCCCAGCTGACTGGGGTTAGAGCACTTACTGTAGATGTATAGCAATCAGATTGGATATGTCATGGGAAACTTATCTTTGAATTAAAAGTCTGCAGGAATAAGAATGTAACAAAAAAGGTCAGACTGGCACAACTTGACACTGCTGAGAGGAAGCAGGGACCATCAGTCATCGTGCGTCCTGTATGACTCATTTAACAGGCTACGAAGCAAAACCACAGGATCTCATGGCGACCGCAAGCTGAGCAGCACCACCTGTTTGAGATGAGAGGTGTCGGTGCACTAAGACACGGACTGAGCGGGTCTAGTTCTTCAGCAGGATGAATGTCATGAAGTCTGGGTAAATTTAATTTTTTTCCATACTAGAAAACGTGGCAACCTCATTAAACAAAAAGTTACGCCGACGAACAGATTTTTTTTATGAGCTACGTTTTCCTCTTTAGTCATTTGGTGCCACTTGTTATCAGGTATAACTGATTGTTACCATTGAGACATGAGACTTATCCTGGGTGTAGAGTGGCTACATTGATATTTTTTTTAAAAATCACATATCTGGCTGCATTATCCTACACATTTCACACACGTAATGCATAAAAAAACGTTAGAATATTGAAATTACAATAGACGCAACATTAAAATAGACAATACAATAGAACACAGTAGGTAATGACACTTCAGTGTGAATGAGGGTAGCGCAAAAGATGCTAAACAGACAAGTTTTAACAGAATAGAGTCCAGCCTGGTCCCTATAGTAGTGGTAATGTATGATACTAAATCATCCAGCCATCCATAATTCATTAGCAACTCTCCGAACACATCAGACCTCGACTTTGCCGGCACATACGGACCCGTCCAAAAGCATCTCACGCTGTGTTACGCATGCATTCAGGTGCGGGTTCACTGACCTGCAGCCTTCAGGGCCATCTCTGCCAAATCTTTAGTGAGTCCACTTGTGCTGGCTGCTCCTTCTCCTCCTTCTCCTTCCCCTGCGATGTCAGGTACTGCGTTCCTGCGGCCTGTGCGATCACAGTTGATGAACTCAGAGTAAGACGGCGCCCCCGGGTCCATTATCTGCCCATGACCAGCTCTCTCATTACACCTGCCAAGAAGAGAGGAGAGGAAGAGGAGGGAGGGAGGGGAGTGGGATGTCAGATGTCTGGTATTGACGCAGAAAGCAAATAAATCACCCCGGCTGTCTTCCTTCAGTGGTCTGCAGGACCCGGTGGAGGACTCGTCGCTGTGTCTTGTGGATGTGACGCAGGGATGCCGGCTAAAGATTTCAGCAAATGTATGTATTACCGTGCTATTTCAGGGGCAAATGAGGATGACCAATGCAGAGTGAGAGAGTGGATAGAAACAGGGTACTTCGGAAGCACTCCCACCACCTGAAAGGCCAACAGCAGCCGGGAGAGTATTAATAAAAGAAGAATGGCGGTGTTAATAATTCCTATTTCTGCACAGCAAATAATGGCACTACCGGCATCTCTGCTAATAAGCTTTCCAAATTACATCAGGAAAAAAGAAAAAAGCTGCACAATCTCTCACTTGCACAGTCATAGCTTTCTACTAGAGTCCATTTATCTGTCCTTAAAGTACTTACACAGCATGTATTCAGCGGGGGAACGGAGTGGGTTGCTGTAAAGAGTACTGATCAATAAATATAGAAAAAGTAAAAACAGCTTGAAACCATTAAAAAGGAAAAGCCAAGGCGTGGCTAAAAAAGGGCCCAGCTAAAAAACAGTAAGTAGCGCTCTCACTAGCCATTCATTCCTCTTGTTTCCTGTTCCCAGTCCATATTTAACTAGGTCATGGATCCTGCCAACCGCTAAAACACTATACAGCTGGTAACTCCTCAGAGAGAGCGAGGACACAAAATAAGATCGCTCCAGAAAAGAAACGATAGAAAGAATAGAAAAAAGTAGCAGTGGGAAGTCGTCCAAAGAAAGAAAAGGAGAAAGAAACTTAAGAGACGCCGTCAACAGCTGTTCCTCTTCTCCAGCTTCAGTTCCTCTTCTCCAGCTTCAGTCCCTGAACATCCTCCCACAGACCTCACTGCTGTGCATGACTGACTACATTATAGCTACACACATACCCTCTAATAAAGCATGCAACACGACAGAACAGCTGAGCAGCTAAGCTACAGATCTTTAAGACACTTCAGGGAGGGGGTGTTTGAGTCCTGAAAGGGAACAAGAGGGGAATAAAAACGAGCTGGCGGACACAGACACTCCCACCCAGGGCCGGCCTGCTCCCAAACTCTTTCGCTCACATTTTTTGCATTGCCTAAAATGGTCCCGAAGTTGTTTGTTTCTTGCTTGTGTACAGTATGCGAGCGCCCTGCCAAACAGGAAGCCACCCAGGGTCGTTCCGAGAGGTCACCAGCCACGCAGACTACGCCGTTTGGGGAATGTGTAATTTGCTGAGAAGGGCAAACTCTGTAGGTAAGATGGTAGCTCAGGAAATGTCACTGAGTTCTGGGCTGCTGGCATTTCCCCCCAGAGTTCGTCCACTAAACACAAGCGCCGCTCTGTATTCCTGACTGCAGAGACGGTGGCGCGACCTCCTGGTAGAGAGCGCCAGACAGTACAGTCATCAGCGATGCCAAATCGCCTCAGGACGCCAGCGTCTCACAGGTTCATGGTCACACCTGCAGCACCTCCTTTTCATCAACCTTCAGTTCAAACACCTGAGACTCACTTGTTAGCGTCGAGCAATCCCAGGAAAATCTCTCAACTGCAATGTTTTCTGAGAAACTTTGCCATCGCAATAAATTAAACTCTTTGTAGTCAACGTAGTATTGAATAACCACATGTTTATCTTGTTTGTATTTTAACCAGTGAAAAGCAATATTTTACGCCACTTCATTAAGATGTTTCATGGTTGTAAATGTGCTATAGAGTGTTGAATCAGTTTGGTTTCATAATAAGCTGCATAGTGCTGCAATTCAACACAGTTTGGTCCTTCCAACTCAAACATGCAGATAATGTGAGGAAATGTGCAGATACGGTGCGAGCATCACGCAACACCATTTGCATCAATTTGCAAGCGATGCCGAGCACGAGACGACGTTAACCAACATGCTGTAGTCACCGAGATGTATTAAGAGGGAAACTTTGTAAGAAAGCAAATGAGTAAGTTTCCCAAAATGTCAGAGTTAGATGATAAGATTGACAACTCACTATGTCTGTACGCTGAGTAGGAACCTGAATTTCCCTGGATAGATAATGACTTTATTTATCCCCCATTTACTGCCAGCAGCAGGCTAACTTAGCTTAGCTTAAAGAGTAGATTGGACCATTATGAAAACCTTAGACCTTCCTTTAAATTGCTCTCAACGATATGAAAATTAGGTTAGGCTTACTAATAAACGCATGTTCTAAAGAGAGTGGAAGACTGTTTAAACCAACAACAAGCACTGAGTGTTTATTTAGCTCGGCAATGAATTTGTCTGTTTTATTATTGCCTTTTTGTTCTCCGTTAGCAGGAGCCCATCTAATTGCCATTTGTTTAATTAGTCGGCTTGCCTGAGCATGTGGATCGAGTCCTACCGTGAGCTCATTAACAGGTTTCCATGGAGGGATGATGATGATTACTATGATGACTCCTCCTGCACGTGCCGTTTAATAGCGCTGCATTTTAAAATCCTTTCATCCCCCAATATCCAGAAATCACACCGTGATGAGGAAGTTGTTGTTGAAGTTGTAGCGTTGACTGACGACCGAAGCAGCACAAGTTGTGCTGCGATTTGAGTTATTCAAATGAACATGTAAAGTGTCTTGGCGGCAGAGAATGACATTTATTGTCACTGAAGGAATTTAATCTCTTGTTTATTGAGGTGAATAAAAGAATAATGATGCACTCCGTCTACGGTTGAAACAAGAAAATTCTATTTTTATGAATCTGGGTCGAGAAATCGTTTAGTCTATACTGTAAAATGTCAAGAAAATAGTGAAAACCTGTTTAGTAAGGGATGCCAAACATCTTGTTCCGTCCAACTAATAATCAAAATCTAAAATGTATTAGTTAAATGATACAAATTAAACAGAATAGTAAAGAAATGAATATAGTAAAGAAATGAATAAATCAGCACATTTGAACATCCTCTTTTCTTGATGAGTGACTCAAATGATTAGTTATGTTTGCACTTAAACTCTAAATGTGTATCTATGTATGATATATGACCTCTCAGAGGACATATTGTATGTGTAATATATTTGACCTATAGATGCCGGCCTCGCATCTTTCACAACTTTGTCACCCAAGTCTCAATAGCATCTCACAACACATTGAAATGATGACTGCAGATGATGAATGCAGCTCTCTTTAAGTGTGTGTCCAAGGTTAAATAGTAAAGGGCCCTTTGTTAAAAGGCCAGGGTTTGCATACAGAAGGGAAACTCCAAACAGCCACAGTTGGAAACACGACCACAATACAAATGTCACAGGTGTGCATTTTCACAACACAATAACAGCTCAATCCTCTAAGGGGAAAAAAAAAAAAAAAAAGCGCTGCAGCTCAGCTGATGAACTCTACTTTGCCTCAATCATTGGGTATTTTCTCTATGAAAGTTATTTAAAGAACTTTTAATTATGATAATTCCCTTCAAGCCGAGGTAAAGGAGCTGCATTGTCATATCGATGCAAAAAAACAGCACTATAACCTCATTGTGTAGGAAAGGTTTCCTTCATGACAGTTGGAACATGTGACCGCAGTGGGCCAGGAGACGTGCAGCAGGAGAGGTTTTGGCGTGTCGATGCTAGGAAAGAAGCCTTTGAGATCACTGAGGGTGTATGAATCAGCATAGCCACTTACACCGGGGCCCATTAGAGAGGCAGGCTCACGAGCATCCCGCCGGAGCCTTTTAAGCCTGATATGTGTGTAATAAACTCACATTATCTGCCATAACCCACACAAAAGACCGGCGAGAACTCTTTGCTGATTCCATTAGGGCCGACTACACAACCCATTTCATGTCCAACAACCAACTCTGCTGCATTTATTGACGAGGCAAAAAAAAAAAAAGAAGCCTTCGTGCTTCTCCTAGCAACTAAACTTTTCCACTGGCATTTTTTTTTTTAACCCTAAATACTTAATCTCATCCAACATAAAAGCAGTTGATCGAGTTGACAAAAATAGTCACGATTATAGTTATCAATCCGTCCTTCAAACATCCGAGAAAATGTAAAACAATAACCACGTTATTTTTTAGTAAGCGTGAATACCAAACATTTACTGGTCTCGGCCTTTCAAGCAAAGATTTATTGGATTTTGTTTGTCAGGCTGTGCCTGAGATTTGGGATATTGTACTTTGATCACAGTCAACATCTTGAAATGGTTCAAAACCCAAAAGATGTGAGGATTGCATGCTTTTCTGTCTTGCATCATTAAATCGAACATTTGAGGATCTGTAACCAATGTAGGTCCATGTGACTTAGAATGATTTGAAATAGTTGTCACTCATTTTCTACTAATTTAATTAACCATTACAGCTCCAATAAAACTGCGTCCTAATTGAGGAAATTGCTTTCCACATTAGCTTGATGTACAAAACAGACAATCAAGTCCCAGTTGTTTTTTTTACAATTCTCATGGTCCAACGATGAAGCAGAAGATGAAGCAAACGTTAACAAACTGCATTATCTTACCAAAGTCAGAGCCACTGCCATCTGCTCTCAGGTGCCTTACGAGCAGAGCCGGACTGCTTTCGGCCCAAGTCAAATCCCTTCACCCTCCAGAGCTAAGTGCTACAGAGTGCGACTGCCATAACGCTTGTGACCCTTCGCTCTTCTGCCCTCTCGCTCGCCGCCTCTCAGCCCTTGACGAATGGGGTCTGGGCACTGTCTGTTCACATGATGTCAGCAGCTGCTCGGTTGACAACCAGCCCACTTCAAACACAAGGGAGCTGTATTTCCTCGTCGGGATTAGCATTGTTGTCGGTCTCCGGTCTTCCTTTCATAAATAAATAAAAGCCTCGCCTGTTCAGCTCTGGTGTATACGTTTGCCCTATATCCTTCCTCTTCCCATGGGACCCGGGGGCTTTGGTGTGAAACCCCTAATTTCCTCTAGTGACGTAAACATTGCAACTTGCTAGCTTTTGCTCGTCAGCTTTTCGGCCATTAAAAAAACAGATTGTGAAAACTTTCCCTGCTGGGTAGACTAGCACACACAAATCTCAACTACAAAAGAGGTTGTCACCACCTCGCTCTCACAGTAGAAGTCCCCATCTTCTCTGTCAGACATGCGTAATTATCACAGATAACGCTGGGAAACTCAATGCAATTTGGTATCTCCCTCCTCACTGAGCGGAGATACTGAGAATGATCGCTGCCACTCTCGCGTAATTGCCATCCTAAATGAGCGCACTGAGCTCCGGTGCCTGGAGGCATTATGAATCAGCCGAGGAACAGGAGATAAGAAGCCTGACCGAGGCCATTAGCATCAGCCGCTGTGTGGAAACGTCTTCAGTGAACTAATGAATAAAACAAAAGGACCTGCCGAAAGCATCTTCAGAAAGCTACAAGTAAATCAAAAATCTATCAAGCTTGGACAGATGATCTTAGCAGGCATTTAGACGAGGGCCAGCTAGAGAGGCGCGTCCCCCCGCTTCATGAGTCGGAGCATTTTAGAGAACATTTTAGTTTGTAAAATGTCAGTGAGGAAGAAGAACCCACTTCCCAAAGCCTGAGGACTTAAGTCTTCAAATGTTTTTTCTGTTCATTATTCAATTACAACGTTTACAAAGAAATTAAATGAGAAAAGCAGAAAAAAAAAAGACTGAAAAGATGAATTGTCATGATTTGTAGTTTTCCGTTCCAGGTTGTATTTTGTAGTCTTGTGTCCTCTGTCTCTGCACTTCCCGCCCTGGTGACTGTGTGATTGTCTACCTGGTTCCTGATTGTGTATTCCCTGCACCTGTGCTGCCCTCATTGTGTCCACCTGTGTCTCGTTACCTCTTGTATTTAAACACCGTTTGTCTCCTGTCTCCTTGTCTGTTCATACGGTGTTTCCTGTCCCTGGTCCTTGTCTTTGTTTCCTGGTCTGTTTTAGAGAATCCTTCGTTTGAATTAAATATTCCTTCAACTGTTCTACGGCATTTGGGTCCTACTTCCTCCATCCCCTGAGATGAATCAATTATACAAGTAGCTGCTTATTAATTTACAGTTGATTGACTAGTCACTTGAGCTGTACTTCACTGTTGTAAAACAGTTTCTTCTAAAAAGGACAGATGCTGGAAATGTTAGACATAGCATAACTGATAATTCCCTTTAAACCACAATGTCCTGAAAAATGTATATGAAAATAGACAACTTAATGCACGAGTAAAGAATGGTGTCGCCAAAATGTACTACAGCTGCGATTATTAAACCTGCTCAATATGAAAAGTATCATGAGATTACCTCTGTTGCAATGTGGCACTATATCAAGAAAACCCACATATCTCCAGTTTACCATCATAAAAACAGATTTGAGAAGCAACAGTGACATTTTCTTTAAGGGACCTTGTGTTTAACGCCTCTCTTTCCAAGACTGCAGCACTGTTGAGCGCAACACCACCGTAAGGGCGTTTGCCTCACTCAGGCCATCCTCACCATAACACTGCTTTAAGAGCAATGGAAGTTAGTCTGCGGCTGCTTGTGGGCTACCACGGTGCACTGCGGCTCATGTTACTGCCGTTTCTCAAGCGGGCGGGACAACGACAGTGGCGGTAACATACGTAAAAACGCCCTCTCGAGTGTTTAGTTTGTCCGTTCTGGGCTACCGTATAATGGCTTTGCAACAAGGTGGACATTGTTCATTCTAGGTTAACAAATACATAATTCTCTGTTTCAAGTGATCACACTCAAGAGTTGTAATGTAGTTATATTACATTTCTGTGAATAGATCCCCACAAAATGCTATACCAACCCTTTAAAAGATTGTTTAAATAATGACTAATTTATCACAATGACTGTCTTAAATTATCCAATTGTTGCTATAATGTGCAGTATGAAGATGAAAATCAAATAACATTTTTTCACCGTGTTGATGACTTTAAAACATCAGGATCATTCTTTGTTTTGTTCACCAGAAGTAAGGATCGACTATCTGCTCCCTGCCTGAGAAACTTCAGGCTACAATTGTCTCCTAGTGGATGAGAAGGTCAGAGATGAAACGAGGTACTCAGGCAACATGAACCCCAGTGGTCAGAAAAATCTATTACACACTTTACAGGCAACCTTTGTGGTCAAGTGAAATGTGAAAAAAGTCTTGACTTTGTTCTCCAGGTGAGGAGGATCAATGTGCGAGGTGGGCCGCAATTAAACAGCAATCCATCCACCCATCAGCAAGATTTACTGTTGCTCGATATCCACCACAGTCGTAGTAAAACAAAGCTAAACGCAGGCTCGCACGATCACACCGTGGATGTCGCTTGGAGCTGTTACTATTGCTAAAAGTGATACCATTAGATCTAGTATTAGAAACACAAAACGATCAATTGTTGCGACCAATACCGTTGTGTGAGCTGCCAGTATGACATTTAGAATAAATAGAATTGGTGTCACTATTAACAGAATTATGGTCGCCCACATGTGCACCAGACCCAGTTCCAATGAAACTCTTAATTCAGCATTTAGTGCCCCTATCCCAAAAAAAAAAAAAAAAAAAAAAAAGCAACACATTTCCGCAGTGATAAAACCTCTCTGCTTAAGAAGCCTGATCTGGACATGTGTGACTTTGCTGAGATGCAAAACCACCACGGAAACAAAAAAAAAAAAGCCCGTATAGAGAAACGACACAGCCACAAAGATGCAAAACAACCACAAAGTCATGCAAAAGACGTCAGCAAAGAGAAGCAACGTGACGTCAATGAGCCGCTCAACACATTGCTCACTTTAAAAAAATAAATAAAAATGCGCCACCTCCCATTGAAACGTTCCTGAACACGCCTCTGAAGGGCTTCAGCCTGACTGGCTGCTGCTCTTAGTTACACTGGACTTTCTTGGTCGGGTGCTGTGCAACTTCCTAGAAATGAACGCTGGTTGCTTGGACGCTTCAGTGACGACTCATCATGTTAAACAGAAAGATGAAGTGGGGTATCCATCTTAATGGGCGAAGAAACAGAATATACATATTTTCAAAAAAAAAAAGGGTCCAATTATTCTTTCAAAATATCAAAGACGTCAGCAACTGATTCCACCCAGATGACCACACCACATTCACATGACTGACTGCTGCACAGGAAGTCCTCAACAACTTCCAGTTTACGCAACTGACGCCCGTCACCGCCGTTGAAAAGAAACGCTGACAAATGCTGAAAACATTCGACCACCACATGTATGCAAGTGTTTGAATAAAAAGCAAAACGCTCCTCCCAACAAAAACCTGGAACCCAAAACGCCTGATTTTGTTAATCCACCAAGTCTACATCGTCTCAAACAGATGGCAGGAGAGCATGATAAACACTGAAGAGACAGACATTATTTCTACCACAGACCATGTTCCCTTTTGTTAGCACAGCTCACTTAGCAACAGCCGAGTCGATCGATACCAGATTTTGAGGCGAGAGAGCGTCACAATATTGAATTTACGGAGGGGGATCAGATATCCATGTTTGCAGGGAAGTAAAGGTTATATTACCAGAGGTGTTAGACGCACGCTACTGTGCAAGTGTCCCTCTGGTCCAAAAAACACAGCAAATAAGCTCAAGCGATGCTTTTTTTTCCAGGCAGCAGAGACGAGTGGCCAGACAGCCCAGACATACGAGACGATGAGTCTGATGTAGCAGCAGGCGCTGCCTCCAGCTATAGGGAATCCCCTGCTTTGTGTTTGTCGACTGTGGGAATAGGACGGGTGTGAGTCTCATCAACCTCCCATGATTCACAGCTGAGTCAGGAGCAGGTGCTTCGACTGGACTCTGAAATGAGATCGTGATTACACTCCCCCCCCCCCTTCCATAAATATATTTAAAAAGAACACATTCTCACATCTCAATCTCCAAATGGCATCGCAACTGTTCGCTGAGAGTCTCATCATACTTGAGACTCTTCACGGGGAATGTTGTCACATACACAAGTGTCAACAGAAACAGATTTTTATTATGACATGAGTGGTAAAAACACAGAAAGCGTCCGGGGTGAAGTCAGCACGGGATTGAGTTTCTTTCGGCCATAGTTGCAGCAAGATCTGTGGATTAGCTTCATGACGTCTTAAAAAACAAAAAAACATTGCTGTTGAAGGTTTCATGCATTTTCTTTTGGTCCTTTGATCGTCTGAGCTCTATGGAAGCCCATTTACGGCACGCAAAAAAAAAGTCATAATGACAACAAAATGTCAACCAAAAAAATGACAAAAAAACAAAAAAAGTCACACAAGACTAAAAAAAAAAAAAAAAAAAAAGTCACACAAGACTAAAAAAAAAAAAATTAAAAAAAAGGCAAAATGAGATTTAAAAAAAGCCGAATTTATGATGTGAATTTTTTGTCACATTTTATTTTTGGTCATTATGATTTTTTTGTCATTTTTTTGGTTGGAATAATGATTTTTTTTTTTAAATGGGCTTCCATAGAAGCTCACTGCCGTCTCGCTCCATTATTTTTGGGAGAAGGCCGACATCTCTAAACGTCACTCAACTCACACCAGAATAATCTTTTTTGTTAAATATCAATACAGTTAAGCGGACAAATATGTATTTTTGATTTTGGGGTGAACCGTCCCATTAAGTGACGTACACATTAATCTTCTTTGAGAAAAACATCTCTTGAACCGTTTCTCTTGTTTACTTAAAGCCAGACTAATTTAAGTCTGCAGCAGCACTGGGGATGTTGTAAGTTGAGGCTCTGACGTGGTTATAACTCTTAAAAATGGTGCAACGGCTAAGTTGAAAATATTTAGATGTGTGTCACTCTGCTGTGTGTCTGGAAAAGTACTGAGCCGAAAGGACACATTAAAAATGCACCATTTGTTTGAAAGTTGTATATAAACAAACACATTTAACATTTCTTTCAGCTCCTCAAACGTAAAAATGTTTTCCGTTTCATTATTTAATAAATTTCTTTTGACTTTGGCGCGTTGGTGAGAAACAAGTGATTGAAAGATGTTTGAATTGAGATGTTGAAGATGACTGATATGATCTTCTATGTCCTTTTAGAAAATAATCTGTAAATGCATTCGTTGCAGCCTTTAATGTAAAATCAATTTGTATATTCTGTTGTGAAAAAAAGTGTAAACTAAATCTTCATCCTGTTCTTGTTACAAGAACCGGAAATCTCGAAACTGATATTTAGACTTATGTCTTCTTTACAGCTGAATCAAATTTCAATACCGAATTCATCTTTTCAGAATGAAAAGCTCAAAAGCCTAAACGCTCTCTGGTTTGAGCACACATTACTGAAGGTTTGCTGATTCTCAGAAAATAAAGTGTCAGTCAAAAGTGTCTTCCAGTATTGTGTTGTATCCATAACTTTAAGATATTCAGTATATGATGATAAAGATAACCAGTAAATATTGTAGAAGCTTACAGAATCTTTGACATTTGTGCTTAAAAATCAATCCTACATTATCTATGGTATGCTTGTAAAGCTCAGAAAATTATAACTCAATCGAATAGTTGAAACAGAAAATTCATCAACAGTTTAACAATGAAAGCCGCCAAGGTTGCAGTTGGTCTTAATACGTTTAGTAAAATAAAAAGTCTATATCTATAACACAATCTATAATGCAGATACATTTCCTATCCGACTAAGCAATTAAATTAACCGATTGTTTTAGCTTCAACCACGAGTCACGCCCCACTGCCAACAAGTCCTCAGCTGTCACCAAGCTTAGTTTCCACATCTGGAGGCTGATGTACTCGTGTGGTAACTGCTATGCTGGTTGCTGAATTTCCTCCCACTGTCCGTTCTATCTATTCTAATTCTACTGCAAGGTTGCCCGCCTCTATTTCTGGCCACACATTTAACAACACGAGACCTCAGCAAAGGAAGCAGGTGGTTTGTTTGCTCGTGTTGTTTATGCCCTATCTTTTCCCAGGCTCTCTGTGCACCAACTGGAGGTTGAAAAAGACCCTTTAGTTTGGAGGAGGAGAGTGCGAGATGAGGGAGGTAATGAGGATGATGAGATGGAAAGCAGTTGAGGATGAGGGAAAGACAAACGCATGATGACGTGAGGAAAAAGAGGGAGGACGAGGCGTGCAGAGAAGGAATGAGTTCTCAGTTTACTGCGCTTTTTAAATATGGAAATATCCCTCACTAGCCCAGTCAAAATAAAAAAGAAAGAAAACTTGAGAATCGTAATCCATGCTCCTCTGCGGCACTCAACCATTTAGCCAATTTAAACTGAATGCATTCGGTTGCAGGCTTCATCCACGCTGCACGACCCGTTTGGAGAATTTAACCCAAATATTCTCACTCCAATAAAACATAGAATAGAAGGAACATTACGCCAAAAGACAGCTCAGTTACATTTGATCCCTCGAAGCACAGCTGCTCTTTATGCTGCATATAAAATTATTTGTCACTCTCACCTGTTACGATGGCCACAGAGTGTCTGAGGTTTGCCACTCAGCTGCATCATCACACTTTAATCCCACAAGCCTGGGAGGATGTGGGCGTCATGTGATTCGATTTGCTGAGTTGACGGGGATAAAAAGGCACATCCGTAACCCTCCACCATGAGCAAACACACACACACAAAAAAAAAAAAGAGCCCAGGCAAACGTTGCACTTTTATCCAGACCTAGATAAGGAGACCATCGCTCATGTTGGCATACGGGACACACACACCTTTTCTAGTGTTCACCAAACCAGTTGAGAAAGTATTCAGATCATTCAATCAAGTAAAAGTATTGTAAAAATATTCCCCTTCATTCAAAATCCCATTGAAGATGCATTTAACTTATTAAAGTAAAAGTGACATCGGTGATTAGATGATTACAGATGAATGTATATTATAAGCAGTATTTTATTGTTATAGCTGGTCAAAGTGGGGATATTTCTAACTACATTAAGGGCTGCAACAAACTATTAAACCGATTAGAATACAAGAAATTTACCATCATTATACCGTCAAAACAATATGCGCAATACATAATCTACTTGGGGATTTGTTTTTCTTGTGTAGTACATAAACAATCTACCAGCTCATCCAATATGGAATAATCCACTGTTTAATTCAGACGGTACAACATGAGCAGAGAGCTCATGCAACATCAAAATATCCCTCAGAATCGAGCAGTTCAAAGGGAGGGAGATATTAAATCATTTCATAAGCTGAAAATATTGAGCTTTTAGAATACGTACGGCTAAAAAAAATAATTTAAAAAAATATGTCACATCCAAGGAAAGCATACTTTGATTCTAAAAATGTCCTTGAAGGAAACCTGAGGGCTGTTGCTGCCGGGCGAGGAACACCTCAGCGCCATCAAAGCTAGATTAAGTGTACCACACAAGTTAAAACTAGAACTACCTCTTCGTGCTCGTATCCCTCTGCCGACCAGTGTAATTGCAGTTTCACAAAAATGTCAGACATTCGTTTAAAAAAACAAACATAAAAAGGCCGATAGGAGTTAAAGACAAAATGGTGTTTGCGAGGCCAGAGTGACCTTTGAGCACCAAAATCAAGTCGTCTTTGAGTCTCAGTGGAAGTACGCAATACACGTTTCCTGAAGAGAGAACTCCAGAAACATTGGGTTCACAAGATGCATGCGAACACATAATATCTTCCACCGGCTCCGTCTGACAGGGCAGAGGCATACAAAATATATAATTGATGTTTTAAAAAAGGGGATAAAGAACGTTCATTATCCTCAATATCCTGCTGTGTGCTGACTGGCAAACACAGCGTACCGTTGCACCATCCTCTCTTGCTCTCAAAAGAGGCAAAAAACAAGCACCGGTCAGAACGCAACCCCACCAGCTAACGTCTGATGACGATCGAGCTTTTTCATTGGATTAAAAATTAGCCTGTAAACGAGCTATTTGAGGAATGATCCGGTTGTAAGCGTCGTAGCTGTACTCCAGTCTCACGTTGCATGCAGCTGCTAACGGGGGGCTGCTGCGCCTTGATCTCTGAAGCAGAGCTGACTCGGTCGCTGTATTTGAAGAGTTAGGAGTGAGAACGGGAGGCTCACTACATGAAAAATGGAGTAATAAGTGTAGGCATGTGCTACATGATTGCGAGTAGGACCCCCATTACCCGCCTCGGCACTCCCTGGGGGCACGGCGTGATCTTTGCCTCCACAAGAGGTCGAGGCCGCCGTTCACCATTTTAATGTAATGTATGTTTTTTATGAAAATTGTATCTTTTTTTAAGCCTTCTGTTGACCATTTAGTCACCGTTTAGCGTTCATTTAACAACATATTTGTCTAATTGAGAGTAATTGGCACATTTTATGATTTTTTTTTCTCCGAGCGAGACAAAGGGAAATGGCATGTGCTTTTAATAAAATCATTGTAAAGTGTATTTTAATGACAGTCAATGTGCTCTCTGCTTCCTGTGAGCAACCTTCTATCAACATTGCTCATCGTTTCTCCTCTGGGATTTGGATGAAAACCTTCTCTGAAAAACAATCAAATACATTTAAAGCAAACCGAGCGTGAGAATTCCCCAAAGTGGATCAAATCAAAGCGTAAAGCAGATCACAAGCTTACGATTCCCCCGTCAAACAGGGAAGGTCACGTTCCTTTTTAGCCTCCGGCATGTTTCTGTCTCATCACTTCACATGGAATTTGAAATGGGCCACTTCACCTGAAATAATCAACGCTCATTTGCATTTTGCCATGAAAAAAGAAAAAAAAAAAAAGAGAGAGAGAGACTCAAATTGTCTTTTCACTGACTTGCGAGGCGAAAACAGTACACATCTACTTTACTTCCAAACCAATCCTCATGGATGGGAATGCATTTACATAATAAGGCTTGATTTAAAAAAATCTCACCAAATGTATAAAAAAAACCTGTTTATTCAACACCTCAACCCTTATCTGTGAAATGTATGCTGGCGCTGTGAGCCGGTCCAGCTGTAAGAGGGCAGAATTTGGCTTTCAAACCAACTGGCTTAATGCTGAAAAACAGACATGCTGCCCCTTTGAAGAGGACCTTAAAACAGGAAATAGATTTAGGTCTTATAAATGTAGAAAGAATAAATAATTGACAAATGGATATGTAATATCCGGCTATTTTCCTGTAGCTGTAGGGTTGAAGCTGAACATGAGCAGGCCATTTAAGTCAGCCAGCATATATATGATATTTCCGGTGGCCAATTTTCAGTTGGAATTAAATCTACCCAACATTTAGGTGCTACTCCACCCAAAAATCATTGGGTTCACACTCGTTCCCTGCGGGTTTTGGGAGTCAGTTTGTATTCACAGCGGTTACAATACATTTCAATGGTGACCCAGTTTCACAGTGTACAAAAAGTTCCAAGAAAACTTCTCAGACTCTTCCTGGAGAATAACTTTATGTCTTTTTTTGCTGTGGAAAGCTCAGCATGTCACAACCACTAGCATGTGGCTAAAAAAAAAAAATTAAAAAAATAAAGTGTTCCCAACTGTTCTTCTAAAGAAACAAATTACAAGCGTTTTGGAACCACCTGTTGAGTATTTAGAGTTTCATGCTGTCATCTATAAACAGAAATATGGGCCAAAGAAACATGGGCGGAGTTAGAGCTGCAGCACACATCCAACAGACCGAAAATTAACTGCAAAACATTTTTCGGGTGTAAAATATTTGAGAGTTGCAGCTTCTCAGACATGATTGGATACTTCTTCACAAACTGAATATGTCAGCCTTTAGGACTGCTTGTCAGAAAAAAACAAGACATTTGATTGTGTCACCGTAAAGTTTTTGGTGGTTGGATTAACCGAGAATATAATCGTCAGATTAATCATGAATGAAAGTTAGCTCTAGTCCTTTTTATGTTCAAAAAGGATTTTGACATTTTAAAATGCTATTTTCCATACAGGTTCTGATTTCTTTTGGATGTTAATAGCTACAATAATTTGTGCAAAAAGTGTATTAATGTAGAATTGGTAATCTGGGGAAATTAGCAAGAGTACAATAGAATTTTAAAAAAAAAACATTATCGAAACCTATGAAAGCGGCTAGCATCAATAGCTCTAGACAAAACGGCCATGAATATAAACATGGCTATTGTAAATACATCTCCCAAGCTGGTAGCTTATGAAAAGACAGTCGTGAAAAGCATGAAGTGCATGGGCAGAACCCATGAAGGCCTCTTTGTCAGTCACAGGAAATGCATATTTCTACATACCAAAGCAGTGCCTCACGAGGTTGACTCACTAACATTAGCATAAACAATGACGGCCATCGTAGAGACATGCAGCCTGGTTTGCTGCCCCTGCTGTGGCTGAAGTGCAGCCAGGTGGCTAATAAAAAATAAAAAAAATTTTAAAAAAAAAAAAAGGTACTGTAGTCTGAGAACAAAACAAAAAAAAGGTACTCTTAGTATTGACGGTGTTGTTCCCCTCCGTATGTTTCTTTTCCTATATTCTCAGTATATAGTAAAAGTGGTAGACCAGCACAACCCCAGTCATAAATAGGTGTGACGTGCCCTTAATCAACCGTTTTCATATCAATACTTCATCCGGCTCCACCACTCCATTAGACCTGTCAGCTATCATCACACATGACGGTACTCGCGACTCGGTGCCTATTTATAGCGCCTGCATCATTATTTCATTCAATGGACCATCATAGGCTGTGACGTTACCATCATTAAACGTCAAAGGGACAATCACATGTAATTTACTGCTGGAATCAAATCTTGAAAAAAAGTGCTTCACAATAAAAGAATATGAAAGGAGCCTTAAAACAGGATGATAAAAGTATGACTCCAATAACAGATTGGCAATATTGCATACCCAAAAAAAAAGGTATTTATTTTATATTAACCTTAAATTGATATTCTACAATATTTACACATTATAGGGGAGACTGCAGAAATATCAGTGACACTACCAACCAATAGAGACAATATTTTTGTCCCTTGCTGTACATTTCATATAGTCTTCATAAAGTCCAACTTGTCTTTTCTCAATAAAAGTGTGGGAAACGATGTGTGCGCGGTTTCTGTGCATACATGTGGTTTATACATCTGACCTCAAAAATGGTGTGCATAAATAAACTGAACTCACGTTCAAGGAAAC
This sequence comes from Clinocottus analis, assembly GCF_023055335.1. Lineage (NCBI taxonomy): Eukaryota > Metazoa > Chordata > Actinopteri > Perciformes > Cottidae > Clinocottus > Clinocottus analis. The sequence continues at coordinate 21,998,667 of NW_027176153.1, read as the reverse complement.
GTAAACGAGAAATGGAGCTCGGCCGACACAAAATGAGAAAAAGTCACAGAAAATAATCGTGTCACTCATAACCTAAAGCCTCTCGTCTCTGTGCATCAGAACGCCTCTTCTGTCTGGGACATGGCACAGTGAAGGCCGGGGTGATGGTGCTCATTTTCTCCGCCTGGGGAAGGCAGGGAGCTAAAAACAGAGGAGCTTAAGTCCTCTGCACACAAGGCAAAGAATGCGGTTGGAGGTCAACACAGTTGAACCATCAAATCCCCATCCACAAAATATGTACACATTAAACCCGTGATTATACAGATGGAGGCAAACAAAAATAGACCCTGAGAAGTGTGTTCTGACCCTGGCTCACTGTTACTGCAGACTGTTTTCTGATCCCCGCTATCTGAATCATGGGAAGGTCTCTGGGCAGGCGACAGACTGGATATAATCTCAAAGAAATTTTAAAAGGCGCATAAACAAATTCTGAGATAAGGTGTTTTTTTTTCTCCATCGAAAGCATCTTTTGTTCCGTCCGCACTGCAGAAAAAGCGTTTAATCCAGCTGCCACAGATTCCCATTTAAAAAGGGCAGTAGTCTCAAACCAGTAATGAAATAACGCACGCGTACTACAACATGACAAGGAAAGCCGTTCCAGCCTTCAGCGGTGCGAGAAGTGAAGATCAGAGAAAGCTGTCTGGCAAGAAAAGAAAATCTGATGACCACTTACGAAAAAAAAAAAAACACAGTAACCAACCCACCCCCGCCGTGTATTCTTTATACAGCCTTCTTAGCACCAGGATTTAGGGGTCCAAATGTTCTCAGGGTAATCATATTGTTGGCAGCCCTCAGCAGGCGCAGATATGACTTCCATTCACTGAAGGAGTTGCAGGAAGGGAACGGTGTTGGCGAGAGCGTCGGTCATGCAGCACTGCAGATAACGGCACGAGCGTGATCTGGTTCCTCGTGATTTAGCTGCTTTCTGAATGACTGGCGTCAGATTAGATGATGCATATGGCACAAAAAGGCCTCTGGGGGACAAACCTTCAAAATATCTAAACCATGAGCACATGTAATCTTAACAGTAAGTGGTCTGTTGTTTCCTTTTTCCTGTGCAGACTTGTTTTGAGTCGGTAAATATGATTGAAACACAGGAGGTTCTGCAGGGATCTGTCTAAGGGCAGCGGGGCTTGTGCGTCCTCCCGAGGAGCAGTGGGTTTTCTTGCATTGCTGCGTTCTGTTCTGGCTGCTCTCCAACCCCCCTTTGGCCATTTTGAAGGAGAGCAGGCCATGTTTGGTTAGCTTGGTACAAAGAGAGGAGATGAGGCAGTACAGAACCACGCCAAAAAAAGACATATCTAATGTCAGTCTGTACAAACTAATCAAGTGACTTTATTCCCCCATGACATGACTTTACTGCCAATACAAAAACTAGCATTTACTCTTTAATTATGTCCAGTAATGATGTTGCCATTTGGCATGTGTCCAGACAGATTCACACTCAGCTGGAGCTCTTGAAAGTATGTGCAAACATGGAGGTTCATTTGTTGTTTCCATTTTATCAATAAAGCTATTGGTATAAACTCATCTCAAAATGTACAAAAAGATTAAGAATATAATAAAGCAGAAGGGAAAGCATATTACTTTACATCTGAAAAGATTAATTACAAAATAATCTGCAACTACTTTGATGGTTAGACATTTTTTCAAGCAAAAATGAAAAACATGCCATAGTTCCAGCTTCTACATTATGAAGATTAGTTCGACTTATGACACTGAACACCAGAAGGTTTGAGAGTGTTGATCTGATAAAAGCTATTTTATATCATCTCTTTGGGCTCTAGGACATTATGATGCGCATTTTCTAACATTAAGTCAAAAGATTAGTCAAAAATGATCAGCAGAGAAATGTAATCAATAATTGCAGCCCTACATATTACCCTGCCTTTGTCACTTCACAAAGTTGCCTGCTTTTCTTTCCAAAATGTAGGATGTGAAGTGACGTGCAACAGTTTCTGAGCCATGAAATGCCACATCACGGTAAATAAAGCTTGTGCCTGTCAAGACATGCCACGAGCCCGCTGACACTGGTCTGGTGATACTGTGCAACACCGGTATTTAAAGCAAATCAGAATTGCTGGTAGATTGAAATAGATTACATGTTAACCGTGCACTGACTGAGCTCAGGGAGAAAAAAAAATGCTTTTGGTTACTGCCAGCCAGCCAGTCGACTGTGAAGCAAACCAACACATGCAGGCAAGAAGCCAGTATTTATTTTCACCAGAGTCGATGCCCAGTAACACTGGCACTTGCCCAGCAACACTCAGGCAAAGTAGGGGGTCCACGGCTGCTGCCCCCACCCCGCCTGCTGCTGCAGCTGCTGAATCTCTAGAGCACCATCTCCAGCCAGCCCTGTCATTTCTCAAGATTCACCTCCAGAGGAACAGGACGGGCACGTTTCCTCTTTCCTCTGCAGACAGGTTACTGCATGAAAACCAGCTCTCATCGATGCCTCGTTATCTAATCGACTTCGGAAATGAAAGACGAAGTTGATTAGTGTTTGCCAAGGGGAGGCGGTTGGCTTGGCTTGGATGCATGCATGCATTGACAGAGAAGGGGAAAAAAGCACAGTTTAGAGGAGATGAGAGCTTCCCAAAGCTACCCGAGCGCTCATTAGCTTCCCCTGAATGCAGCAGCTAATGTGTGGGAAGGACGTGAATGCCAGTCCTTTAAAACTGCACACACACACACACAATACACACTCGCATAATGGATTGCACTTGAATGCCTCATAGATTCGAAGGGGAAAAATGTGATTAACATTCATAATGCAATTCCCGCGGGGTGAATTAATTGTCTTCGTTTGACAGATTCAATATGTTTAACGCTACTGTGGACACTAACGGCTCTGCAAAGAAAGATGTATTGTCTGTCGTTACAGTCGGTGTGCTGGCTGGTAAAAAAAAAAAAAAAAAAAAGAAGCCTTTTTTACAATCATGGAAGGGAGAAGAAAAAAAACTCGCTTCGTGACTCTGCAGCTCCTCGGCGGCTGGCCACTTCAAACATTTACCGTCTTATGCACAGAAACCCAGAGATAAAGCCGTGTCCCAGCCATACGTGTTATCAGAAATATACCGCCACTAACCTTGGTCGGGTCGCCTCCTGTTATCCACTTGTTACGATGGAAATGTAACACCATGGATCCCCCCAGTTAAGTTTCCTGGCAGTCGGACAAAAAAACGCAGCAAGCGAGCCGAACCGGGGCCGAAACAAACTGGAGCACGCGCGAGTTGGGCAAAAAATACACTCACCGCGGATATCACAGGTGTGTGTGATTGGGTGTGTGTTAAAAAGCCTCGGCGCTTTTCTAAGGGTACCGCCTGCAATCAACGAGAAAAGGTTGTGTCTTCAAACAGCTGTTTTCCAAAATGGAGTTATCCTTGTCTGAGCCAATCAGAGCGAGCCTGTGGAGGCTCCCACTCCTCTGTGGGCTGGAGACAACGCCACACTGCACTCTGAAGATCAAACACTTACACATTATCTGTTGTTCTTCCCTTTTTTCCCGGGATGATTCGATGTAGCTTTCATGTCACTGGAGCTTTATTTAGACACACATCAAAACCAGCAGACACCCAACTGATGAGATTTCCTAGGGAACTCCTCAGATGTTTCTTTTGATGGTTGAAGTGGTCCAGGAAGTATTCAGACTCTAGTCAAGTCAATGGCACATAGGTAAGAAATATCAGGAAAATGTCCTCCACTGTCATACTATTACATATTGTATCATTGGATTGTTGTTTCTCATGCATGCATTTAAAAACAGCATGTCACTGCTGTATTTGGTTGAGATGGATCTAGTTTTTGACTACATATGATTATCATCATTATGGATTATTCTTCTGATTGTTTTCTCTGTTAATTGATCTATACATTTTTTTGGGTTTGTGAAAAGTCAGAAAATAGGGAGAACTGCCGTTACAATAGCCAGAGCCAAAAGGGATACCTTCACAATGTGTTTTTCTTGTTCCAACATTGTACGATTGAAAAAAAAGCAGCAAGTCTTCTGATTTTTATTTAAGCGTTGTTAAATGACCTTTCAGGTTTCTCAAAGATCACCGCTACTATATTTTGAAAAGAAATACATGCTTCAATCTGTGATTCGAGCATAAACAGGGCCACTAGTTGACTGCCACTGCTCGTTTATTCTGCAGACTTTGGAAACCAAACTTCATGTGTCAAATTAGTGGCGGGCCCCTTTAATTGACCAGTCTTTTTTCTTTTTGTGTTGTTATGATCTCATATTACATGAGTGTGCAGTATAAAAAAAAATGTATTTGCGAAATCAATGTCATGGAAACAGCAGACTAACAATATCCAACAGTGTAGGCTGTGGAGTAAAAACAACAAAAAAGTCGAAATTTCATAAAAGATGCAGAAATGAATGAGTTCTGTGTGAATGTTCCAGAAGGAAATGATCGAACCAGCAGGCTCACATGCCAAAGCCATTATATTTTGACAGTAAGTCACAGATAAATAATAATTATAACAACAAAAACAATAACAGTAATGATAATAATTAAAGTGCCCCCTTTGCAAGCGCAACCAAGAATGTCTGTCTGCGACGTCGGCTAACGCATCCCTGAGTTAGATGTAGTTTTCCTGCGTGAACTGCAGACTGGCCACTGGATATGATGAAGACTGGGGGTTAATGTGGTGGAAGAGGGTCGCATCGGTTCATACTGCAATGACAACTGAAGCAGGAGAGAGGAGAGCAGTTTTAAAATGTTGATAGCAACTATGTCATTGGCTTTGGGAAAATGTGGCAGAATGTTCACACTCGGAAAGGATGTGTTAAAATCATACACACTTCTTGTGTTGGTACTAATTCAACACATGAAGTGTTGAATCAATGTTTGTGCTAAAATAGTACAAATATTTCACAGGAGTGACTAACACCACACAAGTTAAATTATTGTCCAATCAAGTTGCACAGTGCGGCGTCAATGTCATCATCCAAATAAAAACTACTCCACCTAGTAGGTAGCGGTAATTCAAAGAAGAGAAAGGACATTTGTTCCTTTTGACTGTGACAACAAAGTGCTGAGTCGAGGGAAAGTTAACACAGACAAGTAAGTTAGTCATTAATATTATCTCTAATCTTGTTGAAAATGCTGTTTGAAAATGTAACATTAGCGCCATGTTTCTTCGTACAGTCGGCGAATGAAACATAGGTAGCTAACGTAACTTGAATGTGTAGCTAATGTTAGCTCGGTAACATCGACGAGAACAACGGTATAGGGTTAGGTTGTAATGCTTTCCACTATCTACGTAGTCTGTAATACTGGTTAAAGTTAGGTGTTCGAGGCGGGAAGAGGAATATTTGGAAGCGAGCTAGATTTTCCAGACACGGGCCAATTCTCAAGACTTGTCTGTACTTTTGAAATGTCATAAGTCACAGACCAAGTACTGTTCCTATTCTAAAGTCTGCATTGAGCCAAGCACGGTCCAAATGCTCAGATGTGACTTGATCCGTCCATCTTACCTGGGACGCATCAAAGGTAACTTGTCCATACTTTGGACACCCAAATATCTCGGAATGGTTTTTGCACCAGCACGAGGAAACAATGGCAGCGGAGAAAGCGCACAACTGTAAGTCAAAATGTTCTAAATACTACTGCTGATGAGTTACGAAATGTAATTTTAAGATTTTTTTTCGGCACGAAGTTAGTTGTTTAAGCATCAAATCTGTGGTCGGTTTGGCAAGATTCTACCACTTTAAAAACATTTAGATTTCGGAGATTCACGGTGTTGCTAGTGGAATCTGTAAGCCTCATCAGCACCAGGCGGTCAGTGCTCATAGTACCTCACTGAGAACAGCCTGACCTCAGCAGGACTTTTTGATTTACTCATTTACAGCCACGACAACTGAGTTGGTGACATCATCTAGTAAGCTGCCATCCCAATTTCAGAAAGACCGTACAGCGTCCTGCCGTCCCTGGAGTTTGGACTCCCAAGTCGATACAAACGGTGTATGTTGCAGGATGCAATGTGCACACATGCAAGAAATTTGGTGACACCAGGCAAAATTATTTAGAAGTTATGTGTATTGATGTACAAGCCAAATTCCTCCTATGTTCAAACATACGTGGCCTTAAACATTTTACTTGTAATTGAGTATTTTAAAATTGCTACTACACAACAAAAATTGGAATACTTATTCCTCCAATCACTTACAATCTCTTTGTCAAACCATGAACAGAGTAACGCTGTTTAAGTCAGTTGAAATGTGTTGCAATTGTGTTGTGAAAATAGCCCCAACTTCCCCAGAGCATGCAGCACACCACCATCTTCTGCCAACAAGCAAAAGCATCCACAGCACAAACGAGACAGAAATAGCATTTTCTCCATTTCAGTTTTTCTTTACTGTCTTCACTACTAACAATAAATATCCTGCAACACACAATTGCTTTTAGTCACAGACATTCCTCAACGAAAACTATTGAAATGAGCATCTGGCTACTGGAAAGAAAACATATCTAACAATATTGCACATTTGTGTACATGGCCTGAAGGGAATTTTGGCAAAGCAGATGTCCATTAAATCAGGACTAAACATTCAACTTCTCACGGGACTCCTGTGATCAGTGATGGCCATGTGGTAAGACTGAGTGATAAAACACAAGCAAACAAGTCAAAAAAAAAAAATGTAAAAAAATAACATAAGGCAAAATATCTGATTTAAAAAAAATAATCCTCTCAGAAGATTCAAGTTAGAGAAAACTGAACCATCAACTAAACAAAGACCCTACAACACTGTGCAAGTGTGAAATATTGAGCAAAATCATTTAGATCTGATGTATTATTCCTTCTCAAAGTCAAAGCAGCCATCTGTATGTATATCCATTCTTTTCTAACGAGCCCTGATGAGAATGCACATGAATATTGCTTTGGTACACACAACTCTGACATATCTTTTGATACATAGAGAAATAGAGTTTAAGGCAATGTATTCGATGGTTACATACTCAAAAACATATTCCTGTGTTTGGTTGTGGGGTGATGTAACTGTTCAAACAGAGCATTAATGGCCATATGCAGATACCAAATAAACTGCTAGTTTGAGGAGTTCTTCCCCAGTGAACAAATATTAAAGGATTAAAGCAAGGTTCACATTTTCCATGTCCCTCTTAAAACAGTACTCTTGTGTGTATAAGCACAGGTTTTGCTTGCTGTAATCATACTGCCGGTTCATACTGATAGGAGACCCCTCCCTCGCATGCTGGGGGGAGAAAACAACTATTTTACAGTTCGGCTGAAGCTGATATGAGGCTCCAGCAGCCTCAGTTAGCCAAATCAAGTGGGTATGAGAAAAAGTGAGAATTTTAAAACTGTTTAACTTTTGAAGGTACCCATTTGATTTGTGCAGCTGGTACTACTGGAGCCTCATTTCAGCTTCATCTAAAAAACAAAACAAGGACTGTGAACGTTGTCCCCCTTAACGTAACTTAGCATATTCAGAAAAGATCCTTTAACAGCCAGTATGGACAAGAGGACAGATTTCATCGGGCAAAACCTGCTTCGATGTCCATATGGGCGATGGATGTATTTAAAAATGTGACCCTATCCTTTAAGTGCAGGAAATAACTTCACAGAGTGCCACAAATAAGGACTAAACGTGTATCAGCTCATGTCAAAAGCCCCTTTGCTTGAGCCTGCAGCTGCCTTGGAACCATGAATAAATTCTGGGCTACATGTAAACTACAATAGACTATACACCCATAGAAGTGCTACTTAGTAAAATAAATCATGTATACTATTGGCAACTTGCCCTGTAAAAGTCTACACACTCGTTTCAAATGAAACAGAAAATGTCCTCTCAGTGATGGGAGTTTATGCATGTATACAGCCTGCATCAGTAACAGTAGTAAAGTTGCGAGCGCAGCCCCCTGAAGGTGTCGTCGTCCTGCCCGCTGGCCTGCGCGCCGTCAAAAAGCATGGCGTCTGGGAGCACCACGCCCTCTAGTGGATCAGGCTGGCAGAACTCCACTATGAATTCCTCCTCGCAGTCCAGCAGCACTCTCAGCCACGCGCACGAGTCCAGCCGGCCCGCGGTGCCGCCATACTCCTCTGGCAGAACCGACCGCGGGATGTTGCGGTACAGAGAGCGCAGGTCCGAGCCGTGGAGCATGTACTGGAAGAGACGGCACAAATTCAGATATACCGATGCAGTCATCTGCCTCATTATTTGAAGTGGCTATGATTCATCGACTTCATGACATGCTATAAAAGGTGTCACTCATAGTAATGCACCCACAAAGAATTATGACCCAACTCTGCAGTTCAATTCACAAAGATTCTTTCAGCTCATTGCTTCGTTTTGAGAGTCCAAAACGTTACGTTTTCAGTTCACTCTCAAGGCTGCCACAGCAGGCAGCTGTTTTCAGTAGGAAAGCTCAAAATGTACAACGTGCTCGGCACAAAAAGGCAGCCTGACAGAGTAAGCAGCTAGCTGGTGAATAGAGTGGAGCATTTAGTAGCGAAGGGGACAGATATTTCCTATTTCCAATTAAAATGAATGATAATGTTGCTCTGTCTCTGCCGGTTGTGTTCATAAACGGTCTGCTAAAACGTTTGCCCCATCGTTGAATGAAAAGGCCATGTCAGCATTGTGCTCATAGCTTATTTCCATTATCCCCAAATAAATAAACAGTTACTAACAGTTTAAATTAACCCAAATAAAGCCCATACAAGAGATATAAAAAATACAGGATTGTGTAGTTGGGTTGAGTTCTTCCCCCTGAAAAGAAAATGCTCGACCTTCATTTTCACAGATGAAAATAGACCATTATTCTGGAGCAGAGGCTACAGACAAAAGGGAGGCACACGATTGAAAAATAATCCTTGGTTTAAAACAAAAGAGACAGAGAAAATTCAAGGACAATAGTTACCCTCTCTGCCATCTTCTCCTTCAGAAAAGGCTTAATAATAGCAAAGATGCCTTTGAAAATCATTGGCTCGTTTATGATGTTAACAGCCTTGATTCTGATTGGAAACCCGTCCTGTGGATTAGAAGAGAAGCTGCACTCAGAACAGTCACAACAAGTCCTTGTCAAACATTTCAAATGTGTTTTGTGTCTCGTGTAAATATTCCATTATGTGCAGTCACAAAAAACATTTGCAGTAAATGCGTCATTCATATATCGATTCCAGAAAATAGTTATTTGCTTAAAAAAGTGTGTTGCTTGTTTTTACCTGGAGGATGCTCACGACTTTTTTGGCGAGGAACGGGCCTGGATTGGAAGCTTGGGACATGCCCACTCCGCTGTAGTCGGCTAAGATGACAATACCGTTGACCTGCGTCTCTTCCGGCTGGATCAGCTTCTCCAGAGTCAGATAAATGGCCCTCACATTGTCCACAAACGGATAATCATTTGGTTTCCATTTTCCTGTAAAAAAAAAAAAAAAAAAAGAGATTACATTTAGTAATTATACATCATGGGTCAAGCCGTCCTTGGAAGAATTAGTCAAACAGTATGTATTTAGAGTTTGGAAAAATACACTTAGTTTTAAGTCTACTGGATCTTAATGAAAAACAGCCAATATAAAAACGTTTGTTCATTATAAAACTGCTGAATTAAAGCAGACGACGCCAATGCTAACCTGGTCGGAGGAAGAGGATGTATCTCCCGTTGGGGTCCGGCTGTGGCAGGACTGTGAGGAAGCCCAGGTCCAGGACGTGCTTCACTGTGGACGGCTTCAGGTCCTGGAAGACTTCTGGCCAAGCCCGACGGCCTGCGTGGTAGTTGAGCAGCAGCTGCAGAGCTCGGTCATAGTCAAACTTCCTGGCCCGCAGGAAGCGCAGGAGAAAGGTGTCGTCAAGGCGGGTCCTGAGATTGGGCTGTTCCTGCGGAGTGAGGGGGAGGAATACGAGTTCAGCTATAAAATACATAGAATTACATGTCAATATAAAGTGAGGCCGGTGATAATCTTTTTTTTACTTCTTCTTAAAACAAGAAAAGACCATAAATCATGCTAATTTTCATGGCTTGTTAAAAAAGTTTCGGAATACGAGTGTTTTGATCTTTTCACAGTTATCATGTAGCACATATACCTGAGCCGTTTAAGTTCATTTGGAATACCTTAAGTATCATGTCTCTCAGTGCTTGGACATCCCGCAGACGCCACTCTGGCTTCTCCTGGAGCTCCTCTCGGGCTTTGTGCACCAGCTCAGGGGTCAAGGTGCAGGAATACATGGGTGGAGGGGGTCCAGGGAACCAGCTGTGTCCTGCAGCTGCTGACGGGTCATCTGGAGGAGACCTGAGATCGATGGACTCATGCTGATCAGCCATGGACTCACTGGGTGAAGCTGTTTGGCCAGAAACACACAAGCGGGATGAGAAAGACTATTGAAAACACTAACAGACACTAACACTTTAGCTTTTGGAAGATGTCACACACAGTGGTGGAAGGTAAATAAGTAACATTATATTTAAATTACCTGACAGAGAGACTGGTTACATTTCAGATTAAGATGTTAATCACAAAGTATAATCATTTAAATATGATTAATTATCATTATTTTCATTATCAAATATTATAAATTGAAAACTCCATCTTAAACAGACCTTGGATTAATTTAAGTAACGTTGTAAACAGTCTTCAGGTATAAACATACTTAATATCTGCAGCTGAGGGACTCACCGACACTAACATGCACAGGCAGCCAGTGTTGTTTGTTTTGCAACTGAAACACTGCGTGTTGTACACGACTATGGCAAAAATGTACACAATTTGAGTTGCAATGGCGGAGTGGCACTGATCCTAAATAATGCAGTCAATGAACCAGCTGCTGTCTGCCCACTGCAGACGAAATATGCCCGAGATATGCAGGGAGAACACAGGAGCGATTTATTGCCTAGATGGGGTCTGAATACTTCCTCCACCACCGCACACACATTGTTTACGTCCATCAATATATGTTAGCATAAACTAAACACCATAAAGTGGGAATAAAACGTTCACTGATGATTGAAACAAGTGGGATAAAACCCTTAAACTCCACAACCATGATAACTGCATGCATGTGTCAGTTCCTAAAACTGAGAAGCTAATATAATCTGACCATAAGCAGAACCGAAGCGAGAGAACTAAAGTCAGAGTAATAGCTGAATACCAACCCAAATATGCGTTTAACTTGAATCGCTCGGGACACACATCAACGCCTTTTATGAGCATGTATTGGCAAGAGATGTAAATCTCATTCAGAAGCCGCAGCGACCAGAAAACTGTCAAAAATCACAACTAACCTGTTAGGAAAAAAATCCTTTTCCGGGTAAAGAGATGGCGGTCTCTCATTGGTTCATCTGATAGCACGTGACGCGGTGTCGTCGCTTCTGAGAGGTTGAGCTTTGCGTCTGTTGCTTTGATGGCAATGCTGCGTTCAAGTGCCCCTCGTAACCTCGCCACTCAAACTTGAACAAAATGGATCGTGTATAAAAATGTTTGTGGGTGTTTCGTGAGTGTCTCGTCTTTTTTATTTTTTATTTTTTTTTCACATCAAACGTTTGTTGTTCAAAAACTTTATTTGAAAAAATGTCTTACTGACGTTGAAATATTGTACTGGCTAAAACAAAACTACATTCTATGTATTCATACGTATATTTATCAATAAAATACAAATATTCTAGTTAGTTTTAGCTTATGTTAACTTTACTATAGAGTTGCCTGAATTATTATTTTTGTGTGTGGGCAGATTCGATTGCATGTACAGTTTAATACAGTAGATGGCAGAGTTTGCCTTCATATTGCTTGATCTGCATCCCTAAATGTTAAGTATGCTGTCCTTCTGCCTATCAGGTTTTCTATTTCAAAGAACAAAAGTACTTTACTTGGATATCCAGAGGATGACGTGGTTGAATCTACCACTTGTTTTCTAACAAATCGCATGAAACTCTCTTAAGTCTAAATGGAGCACATTATAAATATCTACAGACTTATTCAACTAGAATGTAGAAAGCAAACCTTGAAGTCAAAAATCTCTCCCTCTCTCTCCCTCTCTTAAATCAGTGCTATCTATAATGATTTTATGGCACTTTATCAGTCTGAAGTAACATGTTGCATTAGGCTATCAGTGAACAAGCAGCACTGCCACGTTGGACCTTTTTTTCCCCTCCAGAGACTCCGATATGTTGGATTTCCTTATTAAGTAGTCAGAGAACGTGCAAACCATTTCATACCTCAGAAAAGCATAGATAATGTAAAATATGGTCCGCAGAAAATGCAATGTAAAAATAGATCTTGAGATTTATTAATTCATCTTCACATTGTAAGGCGAAATATTGCCTGTTTTTGTAAGGCAGTACAGGTTATAAGGCACAATTTATTCCATCAGTTAAACCGTGACAAAGTACTAAACAAAAAATATAATATATATATATTAAAAAAAGAAATACAACATGTTTTTGGGAAACTTCCTCAGTGTGTCTGCCTGTGACTTTTATAAAGTGACACGACAGAGTTCACCATTTGTACCAAGATTCCTTGGTGTAAATTTCAACATGTTCAATTTAACTTGTGTGATATGTATTTTCTAATATATACAACAAAATATATTTTTGTCTTTTCACAGAATGTTTAAAAGCTGAACTCTGAAGTGATTTCTGTTAACTTTGATGAAGACTTCCAGACTGAAAGTTGACACAATTTCATCACTAATAAACATAAAATAAAATACTGTGCAACACTAAGTACATGACAATGTAAGAAGGCCTGTTGTAACATTCATAAAATACTGACATGACCCCACCACCATGTCTAACATGAGCCTTACACACTGAGGACATGTGAAAAGAAGTGATGTTACCCAATAAAAAACTACATATATACAACATTTTACATCTTCCTAGGCGTCGACTTTACAGAACAACAGTACGAATGGATAGTTTGGATACTAATAGTTTTGTCTGGCTTTCGCTGAGCTGTGGAGTTCAACTGCTGCTGCATGTGTGAACAAATATTTCCCTGAAGAAAAACAGCAATCTGCAAGGGACTAATTGCAGTTATATTTTCTTTTCAATTAGCAACTTTATTGTTTCAGTCAAGTTAACAGCTTCAATGCTGATTATGTTTAAACATACAAATACCTGGTTTAACACAATACAAAAACTGAGGGAATAAGGGTTTAGAGGATTATTATTAGATGGCCTCTTGCTTTGTAATAGTGGGCTGAGGGATGGAGGTTGGCTGCTTGGGCACGGTGGCTATGACCCCCTGAGCCAGTTTATAATGTTCTGAGCTGGAGGAAGTAGGCGGAGATGGGATTGGGGTATCAGGAGTGGCTGAAAAGTAGAACACAAAGAAACAGGCGTGAGTTAGAGGGGGAAACTGCAGCATAAGTAGGTGTATATTTACCATTCTGTGGTATAACATGTCTTGAGGGCAAAACTAATTTTCAGATGAGGAATAAGCACTTTTGTGAAATTTCTCAGAGCATTAAACATGTTAAGAAAGAATAACACAAGTTCTCTTTGACAAAATAAGCCAGATTAGTTTCCATAAAGAATTTAGAGGATTATTCTGCCAAGCCTGTTTGTCCTTCCAGCTACCTGAGGCTGCACATGGAACTGGGTGAGGGAGATTTAACCATCACTGGCAATTAAAGTATGATTGATTTGTGTTCACTTAGATGAATTTGGATCATACTGATCAAACTCGGACGGACAAAAATGTCCCAGTTTTCCTCCTGCATGTGGTACTGAATGAACCTCAACATTTAAGCTCACTGCAGAACATATGATCGTGATGCCACGACAGTTGTGCTACACATTTGTCTCTCGCACTTACAGATTTGACCGTTATGGATCGGCGTTGGGATGTTGCTAGTCACTATAACATTGCTGCTGAGGTGCTCTTGAACCAGGTGAGGGTGCAGAGAGTGAGGTGCGTGTGGAGCCTCATTGGCAGAACCTGAGACAAAACACACAAAAATAGTCTTAATTTACTACTGCTTATCTGACTCAACAATGCCACACTCCTCTCTAATGTCTATATCCTTAATACACATGGACTCTGTGTATTAAGCCAAAAACTTTTAAGGTCAGAGGTCATGATTACTCTCAAGTGATCCTGAAGAGCTCACCTCCGAGAAGCATTTCCTGTAGCAGGTTGTCGATCTTGGCCATGCCGAAGAGTTTGACGAACTGGATCTGTTCGATCATTTGCCAGGTGATGCTCTGTAGCGTCGGCAGCAGCAGGAGCAGCTCCCCGAAGCGGCCCCGGGAGTCATACTGCCTATCGTTGATGTAGTCTTCCAGGCTGACCTGGACCTGGTATCGCATCCGCTTGATTTTTCCAGGGTCACTCAGACCTTTAGCATCTGTGAGCAAATACAAGTGTTGTTTACAAAGAGAAGTGTTTTAATAAGTCTCCAGTATACAGTATCTAGTGATATTTTATGTCTTTTCCAAAGTGGCTAATACAATCAGAAAAAACAGATCAGTAGTAGTACCTGGGTCAAAGAAAACTATGGCTTTCAAGCAGGCGTATTCATTGTCGTCTATCTGAAGCTCCTGGAAGGGAAGCACCAGTTCATCCAGGATTCTCACCGCCACCCTTCCAACCTCCAACTCCGGGCAGTTTCTGGGAATGATGTGGTCATTTCCTGCAAGAGCGTCACATTTTAGGTTTAGTGCAGGATGGGATAATGCTTTTTGTAACAGGATTGAGCAATACGAGAATGGGAAAACACTAGTTCATGTAGCAGTTTTACCTAATAAGAGGATGTCTTTGTAAAGCATCGACCTCTTTGCAGCTCCAAGCAAGAGGTGCTCTCCGGCATGAGCTCGCAGCAACGCCACCTGAAATACAATTGACTTATTAGCTGTGTGATAATAACTCTGCATTCATTTGACTGTTTCCCTGTCAAAAGTCAGTCTTCTTTGAGGCTGTCTGTGTAAAGTGAAGAGTGGAAAACCCTGAAGGAAGACACTCACTGGCTCTCTCATTGATATAACATCAGCAAATCAGTTACCAAGGCCTGGTGATCACAGTGTTAATGATTCAGCACTTTTTTTAAAGCTGGGATATAACTTTAAAAACAGCTCATCATATTCTAACTCAATATAAAATACATTAACCACGTTGGTTGAAAGTAAAAAAAAGAAAGAAAGTATCTCCTGTTTTTCTTAACGCCATTTTTCTTTATTTAGGAGGAATACATCCTCGGAGTACTCCTGCTCTCGTGCAGCCCATACTATGGTCTGAAGCCGACTGGTAGATGAGTGACCAGAGTGTCTATACAACTATGTGCACTGTGTCTGTGTATGAGTCTTACCTGGTCATCCAGGGGCAGGTCACAGAAGGCTGGGATGTACTTGGCCCACTCCACCAAGACCAACAGCTGCTGTTTCATGGACTCACACACATCTGTGATGGCGGCGATCTTTTTAGTCCTTATGTCGCCGTTCAGTATAGGAGCAGGGGAGGTGATCTAGACGAGGCAGAGGCAAGATGTGAAATCATTTGATGCCTTGTTACAAGCGATGAATCACAGTTTGATGTGATTCCCAAACACGATTCAGTCTGTCTTTACCTGTCTTGACAGCACGTCTGCCTGGATGAGTGCATTGATGGATGGTAAACTGCTGTCTTCATAGCTGGATCTCCTGGTGCTGATTCTGTCTCTTTCATTTTGCACAGCTAAAACACACACACACACACACACACACACGCACACACACACACACACACACACACACACACACACACAGATTTATGGTGTCATCATTACTGCAGAAATATTCAGAGAAAACAATTGCCATTTTCTTGCAACACACAGGGACTTTTTGCCCATTTCTTTGTCACACAATGATTGCAGAGTCATTTCAAAGTAAAATACGTCTTCCAAGGCTGTCATGTTTATCAGTATATGGCTATTATTGCCCGGAAATGTTTGCTCAGCATAAGCTGGTTAGAGACTTCAGCGCTGCACCGAGTGAACATTAACAAAGTACTACTCTCCAGAGTATTGCAACATTCAGCGAGGACAGCTCACACTCCGGCAGAGGAGTGTCTTTTTTGGTTTTATAAAAACACATAGATTGAGTTAATAGATGAATAGTGTGCTTTAAAAACATTTTTAAACTGCTCCCACCTTCTTTCTTCATTCCGGCTCTGAAGCATTTCTTCAGTCTGCAGTATCTGCATTGATTTCGCTTGTCTTTGTCCACAATGCATTGTCTGTTGAACCTGCGAAATGAGTGGATCAAGTTAGTGAGACATAGAGCCAAAAGACACACTTGAATGAGTGAAGTTAGAGATAATATTCCTGGACTATTTTAATGAACAACTTTTGAGGTTGACTTGCCTGTGTGCAGGTATCTCTCACTATTGTCTGACATTTTATAGAAAGAAAATGACTAGTTGCAGCCCAAGAAGTCATTTGGCTGCTATTTTTGTGTGCAATATTTATAGTCAGTTTACTAAAACAAGCACAAAGGTCTTGTTTTCTTTGTGTCCCAAAACAGCAGTTGGATACTGGCTCCACTGGCATGTTCACATGAGCAATGTCTTGCCTCAGTAGAAATATCAGTTGCAGATGTGCCCTCACCTGCACGAGTACATGTGGTTCTTGCGGACGCTGCGTCTGAAGAAGCCCTTGCAGCCGTCACAGCTGGAGGCCCCGTAGTGTTTGCCAGTGGCTCTGTCCCCACATATGGCACACAGGCTGCCGGCCCCGAGGTGGCCGGTAGCATTCATGTTGGTGCTCTCAGCCGGTGAGGAGTCTGATGAACATAAAGAGAGCGAGAGAAAGAGAGAATAAATCATCAGCTTTTCAGACCTGAGTGTTGTTTTTTTTTTCATAAAAGCGACATCAAGGAATGTGTTCACGAGTTCAGCGAATGTTTCTACATGACATTTTGATTTAAGAAGGTGTGAACGGATCAGAGCGAATGCAGTGATCAGCTCTATTGACGGCTGATCAAAACCAGCCTTCATGTTCATAAACCTGCAAGGATCTGTTACCTGCCAGAGCAGCTCAGACAGAGTCAACAGAGCATCATTGATGTTGCCTTGATTGCCTCTGGAAAAGGCAATCACTGGAAACCGTTTTCTTTTAAGTCACAGTCTCACAGTTATCAGACTGGGTCAATCAATCATCGAGCATGTCATGCTATGGATGTCAGGCTGACTCATGATGCATTGTTATACGTTTATATAATAGAGTAGAAACATGTCAGTGGTGATGAAGTCCCGTTGTTAGTAATGTTCCCTGTGAAACTTCCTTTTTTGAGTCTCGTTGGGAATTTTAGAATCGGGATCACAGCCGGACGACATGGGAGACTGCATATATAAATACGTCGGCGTCATCGTGAACCCGTTTTCTTCACTTTGGACTCTGTGGGAACAGGCCGTTTGTAACAAGAGACGTGTGATCATAATACTCCAACTACTGCTTCATCAGAGGATGAATATCAATCCGGTGTAATCGATCTGATCGAGTCGTCAATCGACCATGTCGCACCCCAAGCTGAAACAGGTTAAAAATTTGCTTCGACCAAATTACCTGAACGCATCGAGACGAGAGCGAAGTCTCGTAAATCAAAGTCTCTCAATGTTTTCATGATTGTGCACCAGAGGTGATAAAAAAAAGACCACTCCACTGGACCCTCTCTCTGCGTGTACATGGACGAATGAGCCCTTTTTATACGCAACAATTAACTCTGTCCTCTCCTGACCAACGTTTTAAATGAGTAAAAGTTTCAAAGTGCAATGCCCGAGTGGCATATACGTGACTCACCTGTGCCCAAGGGGAGCATTTGCATGTTTTCGAACTCCAGTGTGGTATACGCTGGGTCCAAAGCCTCGCTGTAGTCTGCCATGTCCATGTCTGCCAGTGCTTTGGATGAACAAATTCTCAACTACCTGACAGTGGGACAGAAAGACTTGTCCAAGAAGCTAATGTGGCCCCCCCCTTACCCTCCACCCCTCCTTCTCCTACTCTTCCCATACACCTCCAATAACCCCCCCTCCCACCCCCTCCTACTTGCCCAGCTCCGCCCAGTAACAAGGTAGCTCCCTGGCCCAGTTGAGTGTGATGGGGACCTACTGGTGTCACAGAGGAGACCACTGACAGACAGCGAAGCTCGCCTCTTTCTCCTCCTTCCCTCGTGCCGCTAACCAGAGGAGAGGTGGAGTGTCTCTCTGGTTGATGGTTAACTAGCCCCTTCAATGTTGAATCACAGGGTTGTTTTTTTTGAGGGGGGGCGTGGGGGGAAGAGGGAGGGGGGCTGGAAGAGATAGCACAACTTTGATATCTGATGTCTTTTCTTGCCAACGCTTTGCCAAATCACTCCTCTGTCACTTTTAACCAGCTCGTTTTTTTTTTCAACCATTTTCCGAAGCACGCTGTTATCACATGCACACCAATTTACAGCATCCATATCAAGTTATAAAGCAACCAAGACCAAATGAAGGTGCAGCTTACCTTCCAGCGTCTGCAGGGAGACACAAAGTGATACGTGATTTTACTGAAGTACTTTACTTTGCAACCTTTAAAGTGCTTTTACTGGAGCATTTCCTGTTCATGCTATGTTATACTTATACTGCATTTCAGAGGAAGAGGAAGAGTTCACAATATATTGTCTAAGACAATGAGCCATAACTTCTCCTGCATAAGTGTCTGAACATTTTGCAGGTGAAGCAGTACTCTCATGTGTTAAAAAAGTGCATCTGAACTTCAGTATTAAGTTAACATCTGAGATGAAGAGTTTGTTAAAAAGCTTTCTGTCACTGCAGATCCAGCCTGACGTTCCTCTGCACAGATATCATACAAAACAATACAAAATTACAAGAAACTATCAAAGAAAACCTGAGATATAGGTAATATTTTCTGCTGAAAAAACGGATTAAAGTTAATATTTGTATTGTATACTTTGATGAAACATAGTTTTTCAATGCTGACAGTTAAATTAACTTTCCAAGATGTTAATTACAACACATATGTTCATTTTAAAACCTGTGTGCTCCTTAAACGTAAATGTCTTACACATAAATGCCCGACTATCTTTAAATTTGATTGCAGTACTTCTTACTGCAACAAAATAGTTTCACAGTAGTATTGATATGAGGTTCAACTTCTTCCACGTCAGGAAACCAACCAGCCAGATCATATCAGTCCGTCACATTCAGCCCCACTTCCATGTATAATACGACGCTGGTAAATCTGAGTTAATTCCAGCATAATTAACAGAGGAAATAACTCTCGCTAAAGCAAAGTGATGCCTTTATGTAAAAGACTTCATTGTTTGTGAAAAAGGGCTGACCCAAAAAAGCTCAACTATTCTTGTTGGGAAGGCAGCTGCATTGTTAAACTTTAAAAAACATAAAGCGCCGAAACATTTGGCTAATGAGAAAATGTTTAGTATCAATTGTACATTTGGATCATGACCTGTGGTGTTGAAAGTTAAATTCTAAAACTAGTTTTCTACTCTTTAAAAGCAACACTTCACTGAATAGAAGAAAATTAGTCGTGCATTCATTGTTGTGATTATGTTATAAAAATGTGAATCATTGTGACCAATATTTAGATCTTTTTAATGCCTTGATAGTTATGTAGTATGAGTATGTTCTATGAAGTATTTAACACATTAATAACAATTTTAGATGTTCTACAACTACATTGTAATGGATTATATAAAATATTCTTAATAAGGGTGTCATAGAAAAATTTAAATCATTAAAATTACAAACATTTTGCAAATAGAGTCATGTTCTTAGCAGTTCATACACACAGTGATCAAAATATATCAAATTAATTAATAGAGGGTTCTTTGGGGTCTAAATACTTTGAATATTCATAAAAACTCCATCTGTTTGTAAAAGCCACAGCGATGGAGGAAACGTCTGGGCAAAATCCAGTAAGAGGACCGTAAGTTAGATTAGAACAGCACATATATAAACATATACAAAGCCATCTGTAAATGATTTACATTAAACATATATATAATCTTAAATCATTGTATGTCATTACTGCTATACTGTGATATTAATAATTTACTAACAGTTATTATGGCAGACATTACATGAGTTATAACCTTCGACAAATACATTTAAAAAACCACCTGTGTGTATTGATATCTGTTTATAGCTACATTTTAATTAGTTATTAGCTATTTATCAAGTGTTTACAAATGCTCCTAATGCTAAAGTGGTGTTACTTTCCATCAACTATTTGCAGTTTTTTGGGTGGTTTTCTTACACTTGTGTGTTTTTTAACACACTCCTGAATCCTGAGTTAAAAAATAAAAAATGGTCGGCTTGTGCAAAGCGCCCACCTCCACATGTCATACAGCAAACAGTAGTCTTGTATTTGAAGAGAAAGTACCAGTACATAGCAGTAGGTCAACGATCTTGAGTTCAGGCCGGACCTCAGAAGCAGTAAACCGCATGTAGGTGAACCTGTTAACCATACACTCAAAGTATACTGGGGGCTAATAAAATTATTGTTCTCGCTGGCGAACACCATAACATTCACGGGGGCTCTTGATGATTATATTGACAAAACCCCTTTTAATCTCATCACCAATGCAAATGGTAGTGATCAAGCTGTGATTAAACACACAGCGACCTTTCATGCCCCTTTGTCATAGATTTAGATTGGCTGATCTTGGAATCTTAAACAACCTGATTAACTCAATCAGGCGCAATGAGTCATGATCAGAACATTATTAGCATCTTCTTTGCACACTCGCAGATGACCGTTCTGCAGCAAACTCTGCAGCTCAGTCGCAGCGTGTTGTTTCGCTTGCGTGTACAGAGGTCGCGCATTACAACATTTCTTCATGTTCGATCCGTGCTGCTCGTCTGCAATGCCCTTATTTGTTCAAGAAGTGTGCTGATTATTTCAAAGCAGTAAGCAGAGGACAGAGGGGGGGGGAAGGCTATGAATGAGTCACTCAGAGGAAATCTTATCTTCCTCGTCATTAAAGGGCTTTTATCGCTGCTCCCATCTTAAATTTCTGTGAACTCCTCAAGGAACAGTCATATATGCAGGACTATAAAGTATAATCTGTGGTTATAGCTTTCTTAATCACAAACTGACAAACTGTTCTGATGTGTTAGAGGGCAGGTTGGCTCCATATTCTCTCATAGTTTATCTACATTTTGAGGTGGGTGGTGGGTTTGTTTTAGCATATATACTGTACATACGTTCCCTGCTGAATTGACACGTGCAAGAGGCTATGTGAAGTATAAAGATCTGAATAAAACTAAAGTTTAAACTGCTGTTCATACTTATGACAAATTCTGCTGCTGAAGAACTTCTATTATCTGTAAATAAAAGTCTAAATTATGTAATATTCCAAAAGTAAAAGCTTTTGATTTTGAATTGCTTTTGACTTGTATTAGCTTTGCTGCAGAGTTAGATGAGAAGTCATTCTAGTATTTCAACAACTATCGCATGGATTGCCATGAAAGTTTGGACATTTGTGGTTTCCACACAAATAATCTGTGACTTTGGGAGTCATCTGTCTTTTCCTCCAGCGTCACCATGAGATTCATAATCAAGACTGGAAACAAGGGGACACAGCTAGCCTGGTATAGGTAACCCAATAATAATCACCCCAACCAGTGTGTCTAAAGAGCATTAATCCTGTTTGTTCTTTAATCCAAAGCTAAACCTGTGTAAAAAAGTGAAAAATAGTGAGAAAAAAAAGTGAAAAACATCGTGTGGTTTTACTGGAGCTAGCTGTTTCTACCTGTTTCCAGTCTTTGTGCTAAGCTAAGCTAACTGGCTGTAGCTCCATATTTACTAAAGGTGCACAATAGTGGTGTCAATCTTCTCATCTAATTTTGATGGATTACCATGACATTGTGTACACACATTTATGTTAGGATTAAATGTAGGCTACCAGTTTTACATCTAACAACAGGATCAGGTTGTTTTTTTTTTTTAACTATTTGTTTACCTGTAATACTTACAGCAAAAATCCCATCAACCCCAGTGGATCTATTTAAATATATTAAAAGCTACTTAGCATATCTTCGCATGCTAACTCGTTCAACTAACTATGGTAAATATAATAAAACATTACCCGCTAGATATCAGCATGTTAGCGTTGCCATTGTCAGCGTGTTAGCACGCTGATGTTAGCATTTAGCTTAAAGCGCTATTCTGCCTGGCTACTGCCGGATAGCACAGACTTGTTAAGCATACCGTGATCTTTCTGCAAGAACATATTTCACACAATAAGATCATGCCATGGAAATATTACATAAGTGTAATTGCCTTTCATGTGCCGTGCATTAGCTTCATGCATAAAGCACATTTTCTTTTTTTCTCCAGATTTTTTTTCTCGATATATTTGATTTAGTGTGTGTGTTTGTGTCTGGTTAATGTATTATATGTTTATGTAAGAATCAAATCATATTTTCTTATTGTAACGTTTGTGAGGACAAAATAAACAAATGACAAGCAGTCAGTCAGGCTGAGCAGAACTTTTTCACAACACTTTGTTAAGGCTGGAGCCGACAACAACTGCCTGACGTTCAGCTGTTAGATACCTGCTAAATACTGGCCCATCACAGTGCTGTCTTATAATCAGTCACCCAAACTCCTGCCCCGGGGCTAAAAGTCAAAGGATCGCTGAGACCTGATGTAACACTTGTGATTCTCCCCTTTGAAACTCCAGTTTGTGAACAAAGTCCTGTCTATCTTCTGAATAGGAATCTCCGACCACTGACCAAACTCCATTTGCAACCACAGCCTATTTGTACCTTCTCCTCAATGACTACATTTCATTTCCCCAAGTCCGATCTCAAAGGCAGGTGGCGGGAAAGCAACATGGTCAAAAATCAAAATGACAGGAAACCAGCAGCTGGGACGAAAAAGACAATCATGGTGGCGCTGGAAGAGTTATTAAGATGTGGAATATACACTGTCTGTGGACTTATTTTGTTTCTTTCTAAGAGAGCTGCACCACACGGGAAATGTGAGTGTTTGTAAAGCGCCATTCAGGAGTGTGATGATGTTGATAAGAGTAAAACAGAAGGAGACAATGTGCTGGCTGCAGCATATTTGAGGCTGCTGCTCTGCTCTCCTGCAGTAGATGGAGCAGATAGGTGAGTAGAGTGTCATGGCAAAGACCTTGTCAACAGATAACTATCTGCAAATAACACAGCTTATGCAAGCCCCTGTGGCTGACCGCAGGAATATCATATTTTCTTTGCCATTACTTATACTGCTTCAAATGACACAGATTGATTTTATTTGACCTTTTTTAAATCCTCGTGTTTTGTTTGTAATGTGTTTAGTCTGACAAGTTGTGTTAGACGTTTCTCCTGCTTTTAGCGGAAACAGTTCTGCTTAATAACCTATGTTTTATTGTCAAATAAAAACACTATACTTCCACCAGTGAGGCTAATTAGTACTCAAACGCAAAGCCAATTTATCCTCTGCAATGCTGCAGGATGTCTTAAAAGGACAAATGTTATAGTGTGTGTAATCAGGTTACCAGCCAGATCTAAAAAAATGTGCTGTAGAATGTTTTTGTACCTCTTTAGCGATATAACCAGATTGTTTTAAGTGAATGTTTAATTGTGTTTTATGAAGATGATTTCAATAAATTAAAAATGAAAAAAATGTTGAAATCAGCTCTTTCATCTGAAAGAACAGGAGAGTTGACGTATGGTCCCCATCCACGATAGGTCCGTAAAGCTTGTGCTTATTTAATCATGCAGTTGGAGAAGAATAATACAACACTCAGATTTGTTAGTTTGCTTGGTATAGTATTTCTGACACGGTCTAAAATGTCCTATTAATGAATTACATTTTTTTACAAACTAACTTTTGTAAAGTGCAGAACTTTCTAGTTTGCGTGCAAAAACAAATATTTTTCTCCGTCACATATTCATTAAGGCCAAAACAAGACTTCAGCGCAGCACATTTTGTAATGTTTCAAGCTGAAGACAATATTCTCAAGATAACATCAGCAATCCACAAAAAACAGGTTTTATCTTGTTACACATCCAGTCAAACTGAAAAGCTCTAGTAGCCTCCGTGCCACCAAATAAGTAAACAATTGCATCAATAAACATGAAGACCCATGCAAGACGTAAATCAATCACAGTTTGTGATAAGCCTCTGTAATCATTAACTCTGTTTTGCTGAGAATTCATTTTGACTGCTGGCCCAATCACCTCTGTCAGCAGCTCTGCTTTGAGCACTTTTATCTCTGTGATACTCCATGAGGTCCTTCAGTCAGCAGCCAATCAATAGACATTTAACCTCCACAGCTCGAATAACAAGGCACTAAATATTTAGGAATGTAACCTTAACCTGTCCACGCACGAGGCCTACATCAAATAGGACTTCACCCAAACGTTTAACTGATATTTAAACGCATTATAATTCATCTGCTGATGGTTTTAACACTCCATCGGCTCGTTTTTCGTCGAGGTCACACGCTGCTCTCTTTTGGTCTCGTTGTGTTTGAACAAACAAACTCTGTGGTGCGATCGCGCTGTCATTTTTCATTTCAACGTCACAGGCCAGTCGACGGTGGCGGAGGAAATGATTCAAATCCTTTCTTTTTTGATTAAAAGAAGGAAAGTCACAGTGAAAGAATACAAGGAAACATCAATATAGACCTCTGCAGTTTACTTATGTAAAAGTAGCAACGTGTATTTAGTTGCCAACAAACTTCTGGTCAGTTTGATGGTACAATATATTTGTGGGTATTCTATGTTAATTTAATTTAAAATCAAGGTGAGATATGTAAGTTGTATTTTAGTGATGGTTTCCTCCATCACCTCCACCCCCACCACCCCACCCAGCTCACACCAGACAGTCACTTTAAAATCATTGATGCCTGTGTTTTATGTTTTTCTATTTTTATTAAAATGTCTCATTTAAAATGAGGATGTCCTGTTTTTATACATTTTATACATGTTTTTATCTGTTACTGCTGTCTGAACTTTTTGTTGCCAACCTAATTTCGTTGTATGTTTTTTTTTTCCCAATGACAATAAATATATCTTTATCCTTATCCATAATATTGTAGATGGTTAGGGTGGAGTAAATTTAAACTACATCATAAACAGTTGATTACTTGTAGCTATATTTTATTCATAACAGACCATCACATTTTATAATTAAAGGTGTGGCATATAAAAATATCAGATAAATGGGTGGAAGTAAAAAAGTAAAAAATACTACATTTTTCAAATAAAAATAGAATAAAAAACAAAAAAGTATCAAGTAGCATGACATTTAAATACTCAAGATTCAATAAAAGTTCAATTTTAGTTATTGCACTTTGTGTCACCACTAAGTTTAGTGTCTGAGAATCATACCTGACTGGTACTTGAGTAACTTTCTACCGCTGCCAGCCAGGCAACGTGAACTTACTACTTATACTGCCATCATGTGGACACATAGCACACGAAGACAGCATTCAGGTCATCGTTCAGGTAACCAGCCTCATGCTAAATGTCTCATTCACAAACAGACTAATGGCTGAATTATTCTGCATCCAAAATATTCATCACATAGAATCCAATAATCGGGGTTGCCAAGATAGTAAAATCTCATATATACATACAATATTTTCCTCAATGGACCTGCTCTTGTAAAATATCAAAATTCAAAGCTTTCTTCTCCCGAAACGCCTCAAACAGACCAGCAGTCGAGCAGCAGTAAACCAGAATCACCCAGTTCCATTGGACCAATGTTCCCATCAGGCACCGCTTTCGCCCGGTTAGCTTCCAGCAGCTTTACTTCCACAACTCCACATCTTGTCGTTTGACCCTTTCGATTCTGGAATAATCTGGCCCGATCCTCAGAGCTCGCTCTGCTTCCGTTACGTTTACCTGGGTCTGTGAAGTGCAGCGTCCCATTCTGGCCATACATCCCTCTGAAGGCCGAGCCCTGACAGCTGAGTGAAGGCCCATGAGCCTCAGCGGCTCTCTCGGGCCCGGCCAGGCTGAGACAGGCTGGGAGGAGAAGCAGGGCCACTGTTACTGGATAGTGCTGTTTGCTCGGGGCGACCGGGCCGGCTGTAAGGGGCCACATCCCCCAGGGATAATCCCCTTAATGCCTGTCACAATGAGATTTGATTGGGGACTTGAACACCCGGATTAATAGTGTTAAGTGAACAGCGTGTAATACCTACCCTCCAAACAGGCTGGTAATTGGGTTTTCTGCCTCTGTTTAACACCAGATAGGCACATCTAGATCATATTTTTATGACAGTACACAGATTCAATTTCACTTAGCTGAGTGATATATTCAGGACGCTGTTGCTTTTTGACGACAAGTGTAATACTTATCCGACCAGGCTACTTCATAATTATTCACTGAGTCAGTGAATCCAGATGATAAAAAAAAACTCAACAAAAGCAACATTGTAGATTATAGATTTAGATATGTCTTCCAAATAAGGATTTGATCTGTTAGCATCTCATAACGTTCACATTTGGCATCACAAGTTTATGAAGAGAACCCATGATGACTTGGGACTTTTATTTCATCCCACAGACAAAAAAAAAGTTAGGCTATTAAATGCTTTGCACAGGTTTTTTGTAAAGAAGCTGCTTGTTTAATACAAATTAAGAAACACTCATGTCAAGTGTCAAAGCCCTAGAAAGAGACTAGATATGCAAGTTAATGACAAGTGTCAAACCACTAGAAAGAAGTTAATGTCAAGTGTCAAAGCACTAGAAAGAAGTTATTGTCAAGTGTCAAAGCACTAGAAAGAAGTTAATGTCAAGAGTCAAAGCACTAGAAAGAAGTTATTGTCAAGTGTCAAAGCACTAGAAAGAAGTTATTGTCAAGTGTCAAAGCACTAGAAAGAAGTTATTGTCAAGAGTCAAAGCACTAGAAAGAAGTTATTGTCAAGAGTCAAAGCACTAGAAAGACTACAAAAGAGCTGCAAGTTTAAGGGTCAAAGCAGTAGGAGAGAAAAGTGAATAGCTGAATGAGAATCATTCAGAATAAAATACTATTGCAGCTTAATACATGTTGATTCTGTGTACCGGGAGGGACACACACACACACACACACACACACACAATGTATGTGTGTTGCATGTGTAGTGAGAGCCGTTAACTTATTTGTGACCACAGCCATAATAATCCTTCTGTGCTTCCTCAAAGCAAAGCAGATGTGAACTTGACTGTAGGAATCAAAGTATTAACTCCGTGTTGATGTCCAGACAACAGCAGCTGTATTAAAACGTTCACTGCATTGAGCTCTGCTGAAGACAAACAAGAAGCTCAAAGGCATTTAAAAAGAAAATTAACGCTTTTAGGTTAACAGCAGTCAGCAGGTAGGCTTTTAATGAAAGGACAGATATATATATATATATATATATATATATATATATATATATATATATATATATATATATATATATATATATATATATATACACATATAGTGAGTGGTGGAATATAACTAATATAACTAAGCATTCACTCAATTTCCGTACGTAATTGCAATGTTGAAGTACTTGATCGCCTGAATTTGATCCTATATTCTTCTCATATTCCAATATTGTACGTTTGACTAAACTATAGATTTTCAGCAACTTTACAAATATGGATTGAAATCTTTAAAACATCAGTTGACCAACCAATCTGGCCGCATGCACAAGAAGTTCTTTTAGTGCTTATAAACATTTAAATGAGAACATTTCTAAAGAGGATGATCATGTGCTGTGATTGAACACTCCATGAAGCACTTTGTGGTGAGATTGCTTTGTCAACAGTATAAAAACTAGTTAAAACGAGCTCCATCGTAGAAATCTAAAACATAAAAATGCTGCATATGAATGTAGCATTTTAGCTAAAACATGCAGCTGTTTTTAAACAACATGTTAGTCCATCTATCAATACTTTGGCTTCCCTTTCCTGTCTAAAGCACACAGCCCAAAGCTAAGTTAAAATAAACATGACCCTGTTCATTACATAAACTGTAAACCGTGACGTTTGAATAATTTGATTCATTCAATGAATAAATGCATTGCAATTCATCGACTTTTAGCACATTTTAGGGATATTACGATCCACACAGCAGCAAGATAGAATCTGTCACGAACATTCATTTGCAATGCGTGCTTTAAAACCTTGCTGTGTGTACAATAGGATGTTGAATTCTGCTTCATTTCAGCCGTTAACGTTGTCACTCAGATGAAGTACATTAAGTTACCGCTCTGTCAAGTCGTTCAGTTTGTAAGCAAACAGATGTCCGCTGAGGAGCTGCTGAACGGCTGCTGTCCTGTTTACATTCACCAAGTCTTTCTGCCAACAGCAGAGCTGGGGAGTTTGTCCAGGTTGTGACCGTTGGGCAATTAATCCGACTCAAGTTACACGTGTTGTCGGGTATACACACACTGTACAAGTTACTTTGCGTAGAGGAAGGTGTGTGAGCTTGTCTCAGTAGCTGGGACCGTAATCTATGGGGGATGCAAGCTTGAACCTTTCAGGAGAAATCATACAGAAATTTGAGCATGAAGTCATCACACATGCTCAAGTCATAATAGCACCGAACTTCTGAGGCAAACTGAACCGTGATTTGCAGTTTGTTTGGACACAGAGGCATGTTGTAACCCGATCTCAGCCAAAAAGAGGCTTAGAGTAGGCAGCTGCCAAAGAATGCATTTTTTAACATGAATAGGCTGGTTTTGGAACATTTGTCAAAGCATACATGTATACACGATGAACAAATACAATTCGAAAAAGGTGCCAGTGTACTCAAAAACAGTGCACATCGGCTGAGATGGTGGCTAATCAATGAACGAGGCTCATACAGTGAGTTCTTCTGCACCTTTTATAGCTCTTAAAGCAGGTGGTTTGAAGGAAAAGGCTGAAAAGCGCTAAAGGCAACAACATGTTCGTCCATCTCTCAATACTTTGGCTTCCCTGTCTGAAGCACGCAGCCCAAAGCCCATTTATTACCAAGGATGGTAAGTTAAAAGAAACATGACCATATTCATACTGTATGAGGTG
Organism: Clinocottus analis; assembly: GCF_023055335.1. Lineage (NCBI taxonomy): Eukaryota > Metazoa > Chordata > Actinopteri > Perciformes > Cottidae > Clinocottus > Clinocottus analis. The sequence continues at coordinate 21,969,681 of NW_027176153.1, read as the reverse complement.
AACAGAGACTAAATAAGACATGTTTAGGCAACACAAATGGTAGAAATGAACTTTTATGAACTGTAAACACACTATGAAAGGGATGAAGTTGTAAATCTTATTTTTCTGTAAATGGGACGATAATTTACTAAATGTAAATCACGTTTTATTGAAGAAGACTTAACACTAGAGATTCAGACCATAAATCTGAATAATAATGTTAGAAGTAAGGTCCTTTTCTCATCGACTTCCATGCAATTGGACATATTTCTTAAATGAGATCAGTTAGCATTAGCGCACAAGCTACAGCGTGATTGTAACTACTCACAAGGCCAGTTGGTAATGTCATCAAGCTTCTAGATCGAAATAAGTTGTGCTGCAGTCATTTATGCTCTTAAAATACATATTTTTGTGTATGAAATGTTTCATATAACTGTCACTGGATGATCACATGGTGACGCTACAGAGGGAAAACAATAGGGCCTGTGATGATGTTCAGAGAAGTGGGGGAAGCAGGTGTGGGATAAACGGGAAGCTTTTAGGTTGATGAACATTTCCACAAGTAGAAACACATTACTCTCATGGCTTCCAGAAAAAGATATTTAACTTAATCAAGTAGCATGGATACAGCGCTATCTGTTCAGGGACAATCCTTTATTGTATTTATTTGTATTACTTTTTTCTCATTCGGTCAGGGCTTTGTGAAATTTGCATCTCTGCAGTGCGACATGCAAATCGTTCAATGAATGACCTCATGAGTAAAAAAACAAAACCTCCATCTGCTGTGTTAAAAACTCAGTTCAGTGCAGTAAGGCTTTCACTTTCATGAACACCATTCAAAACACAGGTGTAACACGTTGTATGTTCAATAGCCCGTTGCAGCAATGTGCAGAGATGTGACTGATGGGGATGTTTGTGTTTGTACAGCAATCATATTTCAAGCTTTTTCCGGGTACAAAAATAATGTTTTCAGCAGCGCAGCTCCAGAATAGAAATACTTCTGACTTCATCCAGTACAACAGCTTCTCAAAACTCCTTTTGTTGTATCAACTGCACCAACAATAATAAGTTCAAATCCTCCTGTGAACCCTTCAGACTCTTTTTTTCCGAACAACCTCCGTATCTCTGACACACCTCCTGAATTACAGCCGTGTGAAAAAGGCAGACACAAATGGCGATGATATTTCCAACCCTGAATCTGTGTTGTGATCCAGCAGAGCTCCAAAGCTCGAATCCCCGAAAGAGAAAGAAAAAGCAAGCAGCTGCCACGCTCAACACCTTTTTTTTTTTTTTTCCAAAGAAGCCACTGGGTTATAAAAACCAAAGGAAGTGTGTACTCACCAAATGGAGGTTCCATACTTGAACTGACTTGTGTATTTACATTGACCATTTCGTCCTCTGCTCCCTCTCGAACATGTGTTTAAAATCCTCGTTTTCCTCCCTCACCATAACGTGTGAAAATGTGGAAGTTTTGGCGCAGGTTGCTGTAGTGTGAGAAGGGTGTTGTTGGTGCAAGGTAAGGCCGGTGTTGCCGCTGTTATCTTATTGATTTTCCTAATCTGGGCAAATGTGGGTGGGGAGGTTAAACAGTAACCAAGCTCGTATGGACACCAATCTATATAGCAGCTGTAACTAAGGCAACACATTGATAGAAACTCAAATAGACATGAAGTTATTACATGATTTCCCTTCTTTCTCATCACCAGACAGACGTTTTCTGTACAGATCGGGAGTGATTAAGAGCGCTTAATAAGAAACTGAGTTTATGAAGAAGATAAAAACAATAGAAAAGCTGGAGGGTTGGGAGAAACATAAAAGTCAGAGGAGTGGAGAATGTACTGAAGGTGGCAGCGAACAAATTGTATGATGAGTGACGTCACCAGTTTTTTATTTCAAATGTCCCCGGCTGCTGAGCTGTTGGATACAGAAATGGGCCTGAGTCACCTGTGGATGTGAGACATCCTCGGAAATCTACTTGAATGTGATTTCCAGTTTTCCAGCTGAAATGGAAATCGCCTGTTTCACTTCATAAAAGGCACGTTTTGTGCCATCCAGCTCCTTATGATGGATACAATGAAGCCTATTTCACAGGCAAGTTTACTTTAGACTTTCTTAAAATATTATGACAATTTAACATGATTTACTTGTACTACCCTGTCTATAGCAATCTTTATATTTATCTTTTATATTTAGCTTGAAAAGAAGTACGAAGCGTAGAATCTGATGTCAAATTCCATGTATGTGTGAATGTACATGGCCATTAAAGCTGATTCTGATATTAAGACATCCATTACACACTGCTTTTATGAAATTTTGTTCACATTTGTGTGAAATACCCCCTTTTGGCTTTCTTGCCACAAGTTGGATGAGAAGATCGATGCCATTCTCATATCTGTACAATAAATATGAAACTACGGCCCACAGCCAGTTAGCTTAGCTTAGCATAGACTAGAAACAGGGTAAAAACATCTGGCTCCGTCCAAAGATAACAAACACTAAAGAACTTACTAATTAACATGTTTATGCACATTTGTTAAACTTTACAAAAAATGAAGACACATTTATGGTTTGACAATTGTTTATGTGCTGGACAATTTCTTGGCATGAATTTATAAAAATAAATATACGTTGAATATATTAAACAAAGTATGCTCATTAACAAGCTTCAGATGTGCTGATTGTGTTACCTTCAGACAGATTGTTGTTTCCTCCGGTTTATGTCTTTCGTGATAAATTAAGTTAACACTCTCCTGGCTTCAGCTTACAGCACACGATGTCTAAGTTCTCTCAGCAAGAAAGTGAATGCGCTTATTTCACAAAATTTCTGTTAAGGTATTGACTGGTGGCAACAACTGACTACCATTTTATACAGAGTTCAAATCTATGAATGTAATCAAATCCTAATGAACACAACTACACAAGAGAAAGCTTGGCAGATGTTTTTTTAGCCACTTTCTATTTCTCAACAAGCCTCTTAAATAAACAGTTTTTACAGTAAGCGAAGGAAGGGCCGAGCTCGGTTGCTCGTTACACTTTTGTTTGTTTGCTGGGCAAAAGTGGTTTCTACATTAAATATTTTACGTGTTTGCAGGTAGTGGCTCTCCGTGTGTGTGTGTGTGTGTGTGTGTGTGTGTGTGTGTGTGTGTGTGTGTGTGTGTGTGTGTGTGTGCGTGTGTGTGTGTGTGTGTGTGTGTGTGTGAATTGGTTGAAAGGGACAGCTAATTTCATATTTCAGATCATAAAAGCTGCATTAGTCTCCTGTTTTATAGCACAGAGATTTAATGAGCTGAAATGCAAGGCAGAAAATGTTGTGCATCATCAGTGAATAAACACAAAGCATTGAATAGCCAAAGTACATGAATAGTAATATATTAGTTATTTATAACTTAATTAAACGTTCAGACAGGCAAACAGACAACTGTGATTCAAACACATCGACTGATGAAATGATTGGACTTTTTTTCACATCTTGAATCAGGTTGGAAAGAGAATCAAGAACACATTCAAGGTTATGTATAATCTGTGCAAGAAAAGTGTTTAATTTTTCTAAATGCCTCTCAAAGGCCCATACAATAAGTGCAAAAAACTCTTAGTTACAAACAGCAATAAACATGACCACATGAACTCACCTGTGTGTTAAACATTCATGAATAAAGATTCACTTTGAATATAGTGGTAACTGGACAGCTGCATCATTTTGTTATGCAGCCTTTGTGTTGGTTCAAACTTGACTTTGGATGATGACATGTTTCTTCCATTAAAACATTTTTTAAACTCTGTTGTCTTTTGGGTTTTCTGTTTGCTTAAACTGGTTTCTCCAGCAGGAGCCCTCGAAGCTGGACGGACACACAAAGCGAGGTTTCCCGTTCTCATAGGGAGCCTCGCCCACCCAGTTCCCCCTAAAACACAAATGGACATGATAATAGCCTTAACCTTTTGGAAACCTTGGCAAAAATCCTCCCGCGCTCATTTTAAGTCTAAGCATGCCCCATTCAGACAATCTTTGGGCTAAAATAAGTAATTTTTCCATTTTTAAACCAAACAACACAGTTTTTTCTCCTTCCTAACAGGTCAAGACTTTGTTTTATTGTGATCTTTGTCGCAGATTCTGATTCTTTAAGGCCTAATTTTTCCTAAAAGGTGTGTTATTGACCGCTCGAGGTGGCATTTTGGGGAAATCTGGCTCATATCATGCTGGAGTTACGATCAAAATATCTTTTAAAAGTGTTTGTTTTTTTTGCAAATATAATTTTTTTTTACAAGACTTTGCTAAACAAATACACACAAGCATTGGACTTAATTTGGGGTTCTACGGTGACTCAAAAAGTAGTCGCAAAGCATCTACTTCGAGTCGGCGAGAAGGTCGTACACTATTATATCCACTAGATGGCGGTATGCATCTGAATTTAGCGACTTCCTCCCCGCAGTTAAAAACTGCGTGAAGAAGAACCTGCGGCCGAAAAGCCTCATTGGTTGAGCCGCGGTGACGTCAGAGGTACTCGTCTGCGCAGCGCTGTCAACATGGCGGCGGTAGATGTCATAGTGGACAACTTGGTGACACTCTGGAGGATACCAGCCGTCCGGCAAAACTTCCACTGGATATTTTTGCTAATTTCGGTGGTGGGGTCGATCCTGAAGGAGCTGGAGCTCGTCCCGCAGACGTATTTCAGCAGCAACAGAAATGCCCTGAATGTGTGAGTCGTGCTAGTGGGTTGTTTTGCTTTGTTTTGTCAGCCAACTGAAATAATGAATGGAAACTCCTGTACTCACAAGTTGCTCACTGTAGACACTTTGTGGGGAGCTGCTGGCCATCTTCTGATTTCCTTGGACTGCGTTGTAATGAGGTTAGCTACGTCGACGTAATTTGGGTCAAAGGTCAAATTTGACTTCTGCTGATAGCTTGTTTTGGCTAATGTTAGCAAACCTTTGGTACATATTGCTGTATTACTCAGTAAAGTCACTTTGGGGACTCAGTGGCCACTCCAACAAACGTATTTAGCTTTAACCATTTAAAAATGTATAAATATCTGATTTAAATGCTTAACGTTCCCCCACATCAATGGGTGCACAATTATCATTATCATTTAAGCAGGCTCTGAAACATCAACTCGTGTTTCTGCGCTAATTCACATTTGTTAAAAATATGTTTTTAATTTTGTTCTCAGTGAAACTTTAGGCACTGTTGGTCAGTCGATAATTATACCAGGCTTTTTTTCACCTTTCTTTTTTATTTTAATGACATTTTATAGCCCAAACAATGTTATTCTTAAAAAAGATGTCGCCCTACAGTTTATCCAACTGCACTGTTGAGGAACAAATGTAGTCATGAAGTAATGAAATGATTTTCATGGATGGAAATACTGAAAGGGTTAAAATGGGTAAATACATCTATTAATACCCACAGCCCAGTGGCAAATTACAAAAGATAATCTGCGCTATTAGCTAAGCGCTAATGTGAATGACCCTTTCTTTTTGCAGGTATTTTGTCAAAGTATCCTGGGGGTGGACGTTGCTGCTCCTGACCCCCTTCCTCCTCCTCTCCAACTCCTCCTTCAACAGGAGCGTGTCCTTCCTCAGCCGGCGCCTGCTGTCTCTGGCGGTGGCAACAACCATCTGGTACGTCTGCACCAAGACTTTCTTCTACATCGAGGACGCAACCGGCTCGTGTTTTGAAACTGACGGCGGGGAGATGGTCAAGACGGAGCTCACCACCAAAGTCAGCTGCAGGCAGGCCGGCTTCCACTGGAACGGCTATGACATCTCTGGACACTCCTTCATCCTGGCCTACTCGGCTCTCTTCATCATCGAGGAAACGGCCCCCATGGCCTCCCTGAAGACAGCCAGTCTCTCTGCACTGCCCAGGATGGTCCTAAACCTGCTGTACGTAGCCTTGAATCTGATAGTGATTGTTTGGGTGTGGATGTTTGCCTGCACCTCCGTTTACTTCCATTACCCGTCTCACAAGTTGCTCGGAACCATATGCGGCCTGTTGGGGTGGTATCTGACATATCGGGTTTGGTATCTAAAACCTTTGTCACCAGGACTCCCTCCTCAGCGCCAACCAAAAGGACTGAAACCACACATCTGAGTCATACTTTCCTGTACAACGTTCCATCCTCAAAACAACACACTACATTTGATATCTGTATTCGGGTCCAAGCTGGCCATTCTATTTTAAGCTGTTTTAAGTTATTCCCTCCGCACAGAAAGGTCGTTTAGTACAGGATGGTGTATGGCAGCTGCTGTTCCCAAATTTACTCCTGGTAATCTGAGATAAAAGCAAGACGCTGCCCAGCTTCAGCCTCTCACCTTCAGCCTCTGAGGCTTGCATGCGACACCATTGTTTGTCCTCCAGTTGCCTTCTAATGTTTGACTCTTGGCTGAGTAATCACAGCTTTTAGATAACTGAGTTTGAACATTAGTGAATGTTTCCAGTTCCAGTTGTATAGCACTGATTTCCAATGTAAAGAAGCTCCAATTTAATTTTATAGGAAACTACCTGCAGAACAAAGTCGGGTCAGACACTGTAACTACAGTGGGCCTAAATAATTTACTGATTTAAACGAGCTGTCTCGTATGGTTTGGAGTTACTGTGCCTGTGTGTCAACATTATGTAAAGTTTTCTTCGAAAAGTGCGTAGAAAGATCATTTTAATTGATCATCATTCACTTCATTTTTAAATAGGAATGTCGTCATTATTGATTTTGCTCATTATTTAATTTGGCAATAATGTCCTCACAATTAGTATTCAGATGTTGTGTTCTATCCAAGCAAAAGCAACAAATCCTCCACAGATGGAATCGTAGAGTGTTTGGCTTTTGTTCTTGGAAACATTTAAATATTAAATCGATTTAGTTGTAGTTTGATTTTCTAAAGTTGGATTAATTGATTGATCAACTAAGTTTCAGTTGTAACTCGATTTGTGGAAACTGAATTGATCCTGTTTACATATTGTCAAATATTGCCACGTCTGATGAATGTTGTTACTCTGTTCCATAAAGCGCCAAACTACTAGAAACGCAGCAAAGATTAATATGTGCACTGACCATATTTGGAGTTCCTTATACACTACCCCGCTACTCACTAGATAACCAAATCCTTTTTAATCTGCATCTGAAGTCCCCAACCAATCCTCTATTTACTCCCGAAGGAGTAATGTTTGTTAAAAACTACAATTGCCAGGAACTTACTTTAATTTTCCAATCTGAAGTGTATTCACGTCTTCATTAGAAAGCTCTGAGTCTGACCAAGTAGCAGAGTTGTTAAGTATTGAAATAAGAACAAAAAAATGTTTTGGTCTCTTTGCAGGATTTATTACCAAAAGTCTTGTGTGTTATTTTGCATGATTATTGATTTACAATGTCAGAAGCAATTGATTGAGCTCCAGCATTGATGTGTGCATTGTCTTGATGTGTCCAATACACAGTTACACGCTGTGTACGGCAGGGAACACTGTAGTTTGTGGTCAAATAAAAACCAGTATGTGTTTATTCCATTTTCATTATTTATTTGTCATTGATGGCAACTGAATAAATTAAGGCTTATGAACAAACATCATAAAAAGCACCATAAATAAATGCATATATATAGAAATATAAAAAATAAAAAGTAAAAAATAAAAAAATACTATAGTGAAATATAATGGCCACAAATCACAACTAGGATTTCTTGACTTGAACTCGTTTCGTGTGTTCAAAGAAGTACAGATCCAGCCCCTCAGGTAGCATGACTTCAGGCTGAAGAAGCAGTGGAGTCTTAACCGGTGTGCTTGCAGTAATCAAAAAGCATTCACAATGATTGGCTGAATATGAAGTTTCTTGACGTTTCCCCCTGCAGTGTCATCTGCTGTTTGTCAATTAACAAAAGAAGTGTGTCTGAGGATCAAAAAGTAAACATGAATAACAGTTAACCAAATGTTAGAATTAACTTGCAACAGGAAATACTTTACACTTTGTGTCCTCCTTTCTTTCTTCAAAACGTGGTAAAATTCCGATATATATTTTTAAATCTTCTCTTTTGTGCCATTTACATCACTGCTGGTTTGTACAAAAACAGTTTGAAACCAAACAACATCCCTGTTTCCTTTAATCCACATCTCAAGTGTCTTCTTGTCCATATCAAACGTGAAACTGAACACAATGAACTATAGCTTCCGCACCATTACTTTCTTCATGAGAATCAGATTTATTATCAGATGTGACACAGCGAGTAGATGCTGCTATTAAAGGAGCATTGATCGTTGTCTTTGGTTCAAAGTTTTCTGCCACAGCAGCTAATCACCACCTGCAGAGACAAGTTTCTGTAGCCAGAGAAAAACCGGGAGCATCCAAACTGAAGAAAAAAAACACTAAATAAATGAGCTTTCTTATCAAAAGGCTTGGGCTGTACAGAAACACTGTAATGGGAGTCCTTACTGCAAGAGATGTCTGTATAACCAGCCATGAAACCAACAGCAATTTAGAACTCCAGCTAAGTATTTCAAACTGAGTTAAACCTAAAAATCAGAGCAGCTCAGGAGCAGAATTAAAACATGTTAAACCCTGGAGGTCTGACTAAGAAAAAAGCAGAAAGCTCCCGTTAGGGGTGAACAGAGTGTGGAGCGAGAAATGCGCACGGCATCAACAAACAACGAGACAGCTGGCAAGGCTGGCTTTGGGGGGGTTTCTTTTTCCTCATCACACTCCTTTAAAGCCCTCCGATGAGTCAGCTTTTCCTCCCCTGTTCCTCTCATTCGACCTTTAGAGCTCATTAAAAATTCAGCCCGGTAAAATGAACAAGACGATGTACAATTCAAAATATCTATCTGTAAAAACAATCTTGCGTCTGTCAGGAGGAGTCAGCGACCAACAAAAAGCAGTAAAATCCAGTTTTTCTTCGCCTCGGTATTGCTGAAGGACCATCTTGAACACACGGTACAGTGCAGGTGCTTCAAATGTTACAATCAGCAAGATAATATTTCGGGAATCTGTAGTTTGAAATGTTCGGTAGTGATCATAAATTCTGCCTCTGGGCAGTGCCCATCCATCACGAAACGCTTACACAATAAGAAAGTACCCATGCAATGAGATATACATCCTAAACCTAATGCAACTCTATTTGTGCCGTAGATGCAGAATTTACAATTTCACTACCAGTTCAGCCAAAGTGTAACTTTTCAAACACCAAAGTTTTGTATCGTCTGAATTCCTGCTCAGCGACAAAGACGGTGACAGTGGACCAGTGTGTGTTGCGTGATCCGTGGTGCGCTAAATAAACTGACTTAGTGTCTCTGTGTTCTATTGTGTGAAGGGTGTACAGTTAGTTAAAATAAGTCGCTCCACATTTTAGGAAATGCACTTCAATTAACATTCTCGTGGAGAGTTAGACGAGAAGATCGACCGCTCTAAGGCCTGTCTGTTGAATTCTATGCAGCAGTTAAGTTAATAGTTAAGCTTATATATACAGCGCCAATTTCACGTATCAAAGACTCTTCTGCCCATCTGGATATAAGACATGTTGCTGCACAATAAATACTAAAATACAATAATGTATACCGGAAAAAAATGTATGTTGAATTTATTTTATTATTACTTTTTATTTACTTGACCTTTGGTTCATAATTTTTTTAATAGATAAGATTATATTATATCTATATATATATATATTATTATATATATGATATGTATATGTGTATATGTGTTTTATGTAACACACAAATAATGTTTCACGAACCAAATTTCTGACTGCTAGAAAATATAGGTTAAAAAAATATTTTTCATTGAGAGGGTTAAAAGAGTCTTTGAGCATTGTTTCCAGTAATAATGCTAAGCTAAGCTAACCAGCTGCTAGCTTCGAAATAAACGTAGATAAACAGCAGTCCACAGCCTTCTGGGTTTTTCATAGATTGCTGGGTTTATATTTTCCAGAAAGTTAGCCGTTTCCAGTCTTTACGCTAAGCTAAGCTAAGCTAAGCTAACCATAGCCCGGCTGCACCGCTTCATATTCAACAGATAGACTTTTTTTTAGAGTGGATCTACGTCCCTGCGAGAAAGTTAAATAAAAGAACACATTTCCCCAAATGTCAAACTGTTCGCTGAAGGTTTGCCTCCATCCTTCCCTCATTTCTTCTGGCAGTTGTCTGGCAGCAGCACTTAACAGAAAGTCTGTCGTGTCACATCTCCCTGCGGTTTTTAGTGGGTGAACCTCAGGCTGACGACGAGGTGACGAGCAGGTATGAGTCATGACTATAAGAGTGGCATGCGAAGGTCAGTTAACCCCTGTTGGTGTTACTGTGTTTAACATATCGTCTGGGTTTCTTCTTCAGGGTTTCGGTACGAGAAGACCTGGTGCATGCCTCCAGCTAAAGTTAAACGAGGACTTGTCGGCCGCAAGTTGCCAGAAAGTAAACTCAATGAAGGCCTTCATTACCAGAAAATGTGCTGTCAACAATTTCTTATCATGGAATGTTTTAATATTCTTTGTTCACCCAGGTAAGTAATAGTGTTCTCTATATAGATTCATTATGTTTTCCTGCAGTCATAAAACATTACAGAAAAGTTGAAACATCACACAAATACACTAGACATTTAACACAACAAGGGAGCATTCACTACATGTATTTCTTTTTTAAATACCAGTAGGCAAAGTAGCCCATCCCTCCCAGCGAGCCCATGAGAAAAGAGGCCCCGAAGAAGGACGGCGGATTCTTTTTTACCATCCGGAAGGCGTTGGGTAGGACCGCGGACAGGAGGGTTGTGTGGATGTCGCCCAGGACCTTGCGGAAAGCGTAGCGTTTTTGCACGCGCACAAAAAAGGACTGCAGGTTGTCTCGGCTGCCGTCCTCCCAGTATTTCTTAGAAAGTCCCAAGAACTTGAGCCTGTGCAACAAGGCTCCAAGGCAGACGTCAGCGAGTGTAAATTCAGGTCCACATAGCCACAACTCACACTTTTGACCTGCAAGAGAATGAAAGATTCATAACTAAACATTGTTGGGACATGTTATGATGGAAGATAAGGATGTGTTTTGTTATTTTCCTGACATACCTTGATACTCTAGTTTTCTTTTCTCCAGTTCAGCCTCCACTTGATCTAGAACCATGGCTAACTCCCCCAGGATTTTCTTCAGGTAGTTCACGTTATCGTGGTCCAAGATTTTTGCCTGACAATCGTTTGCAAAAAGGATGGGAGAATTATTGATGTATAACCTTAGTTCCAGCACACGGAGCTGGGAGTTATCTATCATCATGAGGATACATGTGGATTGCAAGTACTTTAAGAAGAAGATATCATGAATACGATGTAATAAAACACAATATGTGCCCCTCCAGTACTTGCATATAAAGTCATCATGTTAATAAAACCTTATTTTAATAACCATAGTCACAAAACCAGCCGTATGAGGCTGTATTCAACACATCCGACAACCAACATTCAGTCAAACTGCGGAGTTCATCCATGTCTGTCCAACATGTCCTCCCTTTAGTAGTTTATCTTATTAGATATAGATGTGTGTCAAATTGTCATCATTTGTCAAGTAGGTTGTATGCAGACAGACGGACGAACAACCTTAACAGCCAGAATACATGGCGCTAGTTAACATGTTTATAGTTAACAACACATGTAGTTTTACTCCTTCCTTGTTTTTCGGGTTGTCTTTCATAGTTGTTTTAACTTCACATCATTATGCTTGTGGACTTTTTCCTGAAGCAAACACTGATGGAAAGTGTGCAGAACAGAGCCGCCGACAGCCAGCCAGCGTTCAAAGACTTTGCTGATTTCCCAGCGGGACAAACTTGATTCATGAAGTACAGCTCGGGCTGATGGGAATATCATCACTTTTTGCAGTTATGCGCTGACATCGGATGCCGGTCTGGTGCTGGTATTGGATGACACCAGATGAAAAGCGGAGTCGTCCCGTGGGAAACATTAATGATACTCATGGAAGCGCTGATCCGTTTAATAGTTTGTTGAAATATATTTCTGGTCTAAAGTGATGGACCGAGCAACCGACGGATCAATCAACACGCTGACGCTCCTGGAGCTGCGAAGGAAAACATGGCGGCGTGACACAAAACCTCTTTTTTTTTTAACACTCCAAACCGGTACGACTGGATATTTTCTCCAGGGAATATGAACTGTTTTTAGATCAAAGGTTTGGTGTTTCAGGGTTTCTTCTTTTGTTCAGCTCTTTACTTCCCTCAGCTGCAGACTGAAAGATTAAATAAATGATCTGTTCAGAGTCAAACCCCAATAAAGACAAGCGGGACTTTTGGTGAGCTTGTCTTTCACAAAATATTATAGCGGTAAATTAGCCGGTAGAGCTGTTAAAATAATATATCCATGATATGTATGTCACCGTTCATAAGTCTGACATATTTTTAGCGTGACATGTATTATATTTAATTGATTTTGACTCAATAAATTAACTTAAATATGAAGTTTTCTTTTGAAAATAGTATTCCAGGTATATTTAAATGTGTGACTTTAAAGGAACTACATTTTTGAATTAATATGATATTTGTTTAGGATTGTTTAAGAGATTTTAAGAGGATAATTCCCACAATGTTTACTTAAATTAAAAACCCTTAAGTAAGGGATGATTATATATTATTTGGTTGAAAACAACGTGTTCACATCATCAGTGATGTGCACATCATTTGAAAGTTAATGTAAAGAATTATGGGATTCAGTTGAAAAGGGGTCGTGCCTCCCTGACAAACGACAGTACAATATATAATGAAGACAAGTCATGAATGAATGCATTTTAAATCACAATAAATGAAGACGAGTTATACATTAATGTTCATGAGACACAACTCACCATGAGCTTCTTCTGCTTGGACAGATACGGTTCTGTGAGCTGAGGCTCCTCGTGGTCCAACTTCATCAGCTCTGTCGCAGCATTGGCCAGATGTCCTGAACACACACACACACACACACACACACACAGGACACATAGGACACATATGAAGTCTCTTGATCTATTGAAAACTGATATTTTAACAAATACAAAATAAATAGTTTTTAGTCAAATCTGCCAAATCCTTGAACATGTTGCTCAGGAGATAATCTTTATACACTTTAGTGGGCAAAGTAGTCTTAAATTGCAGATATGCTTTTGCGTATTCTTTGCACACAACAGACATATTAGCGATGAGTGTGTGTAACCCTCTCGAGGAGTTATCTGACTCTCAGGAGGACGAACTCTTCTCTGAGCTCCCTTCAGGCCCCTTGAGGGAGAGGGACACTTGTGATGTTAAAGAGCATAATTAAAACATATATCTGAGGCTTCATATCGCGAGGTATTTGGAAAGGTTTCAGTTTATGATATCCTTTAGTCAGAAACATAATATTACAACTCAGAAGTTTTAAATTTGACTCTTTAGTAAAAATGATTGAATGTAAAACAAACATAAGTGGATAATGAAATACAAAAATAACTGATGTTTTCCTATTAAATTATCCATGAAATTGATTTATTAGATACAGAGACTCACCAGAGTTTTACTGGACACTAAATTGTGCTGCAGAATTTCATCTCGTTCGGCTCATTTGATTTGATTTACATGCCGAAGCCAATAACCTGATGGAAGGAGCACTAGAGGCAGCTATCAGCTGTTGGGATGTAGAAAACCTGGCGTCACTGCATTATGCTGCATTTAGGAAATCTTAGTATTGACCAGCGTCAAATTACACTGATGCTGTTGGCGCCGAGCACGCGAATGCCGCAAGGGAGATGCATAGCTTTGCATTTGTAATTTATTTCTGCTTTGGGAGTCCAGCTGATCCCAAAGTTGGATCTCATCCAGCTCACCGCCTCGAGCCTGTGAAGGTTGAAAACACTGACACTGTGTGTTACGTGTCGAAAACAGGACATCCCCCCTGTCTTCTTGTAATCCAGACGCTGAATTGAAAAAAAACCACGTCGACACAATGCGGCGAGCTGGCTGCGCTTACTTCGTATTTCTGCGGTGGCGTACTTTGGGATCATGGAGTCGGTGGTGAGCTCCGGGTGGAGGATGCAGCCGTGTGTGTAGGCGTCCATGGGCAGGCCGTCCAGCAGCTGACGGTACTGCTGCACGCGCTCCAGGAGAGGCGAGTCGGCATCGGGGACCAGCTGAGACACCGTTTCTGTGGAGCCGAGACACAACGACGTGAACGCAGCAATGCGGGGGACATGTTTTCATGCAGCTCGGGACCTCGACACCGCCCTCTGAAGACGACAATCACAGGGACGGAAAAACATGCGTATAGATTCAACGAAATGTGCGAACAAAGCCAGAAAAACAATCCTTTGGTATCATTCTTGGTATATTTTCTTAACCCGTTAAAAACTGTGGAACCAATTTTTGGCTTCAGACATTTTCTTCTGTGTTTGAGTCGTCGTAAGAACCCCAAATTAATTCCAATACTTGTGTTTATTGTATGTATTTGTTCAGCAAAGTCTTTGCAAAAAAATGTATATCTGCAAAATAAAAATCATTTTAAAAAGATATTTTGATCGTAACTATGAACATCCAGCATGATATGAGCCAGATTCCCCCAAAATGCCTCCTGGAGCGGTCAATAAGACACCTTTATGGAAAGATTAGGACCTAAAGAATCAGAATCTGCAACAAAAATCACAATAAAACAAAGACTTGGCCTGTTAGGAAGCAGTTTCAGTCAAAAAAAACTGTGTCGTTCAGTTTAAACATGGAAAATCTACGTATTTTATGCCAAAAGATCGTCTGAATGGGGCATGCTGGGACTTAAAATGTTCGTGGACGTTTTCCAAAAGGTTAAACTTCCCTGAACACTTGAGGTTTCTAAGCAACAGTTATTCGTCCCTCCAGCAGAGCAAGTCTCCGTGCTACCAGCGAGGTAACCAGGGAACTCACCGGCGCTCAGCGCCATTAAGACATGACGGACGCAGTCTGAAAAAAAAACATCTGGAGACCAAAAAGAGCTTCTGGTAATCTATTTGGAGTGAAAGAGTAAACAGGTTTAACCTAAAAACACAGTTTAACCCCACGAGATGAAAATCAAGCACAATCCAGTTGATGAAAAACACAAAATATTAATAATAATAATGCATTTCACTGCTCAGAATCTTTTTTTTTTACACGTTGGATTTGTACGGATTAAACAACAGAGATAAAACATGATAGCATGTAAGTGAAATAGTGTAAGAGATGATGATCAGTTTTGGTTTCAGTTTTCATTCGTGATGAGGAATTCTACTGGGCCTGTGACCACAGGACCTGAAACATCTTTTATGGTTCTGGAACAGATTTGTCAAAATGTATATATTCAGGTTATGTTATTTAGGTTATTTAGCTTATGTTGCAGAACATAATAAACAGACAGATATGAGAGTGATATCAATTTTCTCATAAAACTCTGCCATAAAACTACTTTTCACACATTTTTTTCAAGATTTTTTCAACAGATTATTTCACAAAACTACTTTTAAAAATGATTGAGGGAACCACCTTTTCTATTTTGCTGAGCTGACTTCATGCTGCATGTGAGGGGAACATGTTCGACTTGATGACCTGGATGAAATTAAGGATATTATCATTAAGGGTGAAAACACGTCAGCGCAACAGAGGCAGCTCGACGGTCACGGACAAGCTCAGGTGCGGCAGAGCTGACGGTCGGCTGCTCGAGGAACGACCGGGCCGACGGAGGCGCTCGGGGATCGGGTGGAGCTGCACCTGGCAGGGATCCAGAAAGCTGAGTAATCAGTCGCAGGACCTGCATGCCGACCTGGGGCCTGCCATGCGGTGGTCCTCTATGGTCTGCTGCAGCGCCATGTGGGGGAGGACTGAGAACTAAGAACCATCTGAAGAACGGCGCGTTATCTCGAGGACAGACATGCGCATTACAGAATATAAAAGCGACTGACCGTTTGATTGTCAGTCGACAAACAGTTTCTGGCAGTAAGAGCCCTCTGCTGCCGCTCAACAACACAGTGAAGTGGTCCGAGTCGGCACCGCGTTGCTCGGACCGGCTGCAGCACACATTGTTAAATGTTCTGCTCTCATCCAGCAGATTGACTCCTCTAAACGTGTTGAGCATTGGTCAGATGAAACGCCCCACAGCTGAAATGTTACAATTCCACTTTATTGTCGCAGACTTCAAACTAATTCATTCCTTTAGAAGTTAACGCAATGAATGACCTGCTAGCTCACTATCAGACAGCCTAAATGAATGTGTGTGAAAGAGAAGAAGACATCAAACACCAGGGTCCGTTACAGCCTTCTCTTGGTGAGCGAGCAGTGAACCAGATCTTCTGCAGCGCTTTTAAAGCAGCGCTGCGAAGACCAAGCGACCATAAACTATGCTAGGACAAGGGAGATAGTTACTGGGCAACATCCCTCAGGCTTTAACTGGTTCAAGGTTCCTCGGACAATTACATGACAGCATAATGTCTCAACTGACATCTATAGGACACGCCGCCCACATAGAGATTCAGAGAAAACAGGACTCACTCAGTGTCTGCATCATGACGTTTGCTCACTTTTAGAACTGCACAGGCAGCGGATGAACCCGTCACTGACTCACAATGTGCATTTCACATATTGGCACATCGTAAGAATTTGATTGAATCGTAATACTTTTGCCACATTTTACTCCCAAGCGATTCCCTCCGGTTTCACATTGCTGCAGAGACATTGTTCCACCAGCGTTCATGTTGTCACACACTGTACGAGGACGACAGATGGCCACAAATTGATGTCGTCCAATTTGCTTTGCTGCTCCAGCTTCACAAACTGCGTGGCTGCGGCCTGATATTCTCAAACTGCCCCAGAAAAGCCCACGCTGAGAAATGTGTGTCAACTGGTTTTGTAGTACATAAATTAATGGCACGTTTCCCAAAAGCACAACTAAAACTATTGTGAACCGGGTCAAACATGCACTGCTCGGTGTCTATAGGCAATTAATCATGTTTGACGGAGGCAGATGTTTCATTTTTAGCTTTCTTTTTTGACCCATGACTTTTTAATGTTTTTCCAGCTGACATGTTTTAAAACATAAATCTTGTAAAACGGGTCTTGAATGTTTAATGTATGCAAAAAGTCAGCATTCTAACCAGGTGATGATCCATGTTGGAAATCCAATGGAATGAAATGCAAAATCCACTTGAAAGAAATGCTAATGGTGGCGTTTTGTCGAGGGAACCAGGGCGATGCTAACTGCAGGTTGGACGACACACATGCATCGTTCCTGCAGCACGCAAGACACTACCTTGAATAACAAGCTGGGCTGCTGGAGGATAAACGACCGAGAGTCGCTAACGTTTGTCTAAAGTTAAACTCTAAAAATCTGAGATTTGTTCCACTTGCTGGGGAAATTCCACTCAGTTGGTTTGTGTTAGTCATGACTACAGCTTTTTATTTAAAGTATATTATCAGCAGTTGGGAATTTACATGTTCCTTGGCCTTATTAGAAATGCTGCGCTGCTACAGCGAATATATTATTACAACTCATGTTGCATAGACAAACACAGGTTCATCCATTCCGTCCACGTTTTCTTTTGTGCGTTTGGTTTTTGAAAGACACAAAAGAAAGACCCCGTCCCGTCCAAACTCTTTGAACGCAGAGTATTTCTCTTACTTCAGCAGGTAGAGAAACCCAAAGCTCCACCGACCCGCCGTGACCTGCTGCACCGGAGCCCCTCGGCTCGTTACTCTGTTAAAACCGACGAGCGATGGAAGAGAAACAGCTTCGTTAGGTAAATGAAAAATGCACCGTACCTCCCGCAAAGGTTTTCTCCAGGTAATCTATAATCTGATTGTAGTCACTGATGATGGTGTCGCCGTGGAGGAAAACGGGCACCTCCTCGCCCAGGTTCAGCCTCATGAACCAGGGCTCCTTGTGCTCCTGCAGCGGCATGCTCACGTCCCTCTCCTCGCAGACCAGACCCTTCTCATGAATGACTAGACGAACCTGCAGATCACAAGCACAGTGCAGCTGATGAGCAGGGAAAGATGAGACGGCAAAAGCTTTCGGCCCTTTCGTGCCAGGGAGTCAAACCAAAACAAATAAGAGTAACAAGAGGAAATTAAAAGTTAGCCTATACTCTGTATAATGAATGTGAATATCTGTGTGAAGTAATATGCACATGGTGACATGTTTAGGCTTTAAATACACAGTGTGATGTCTGCAATTTTATCTGAAGTCAATAAAAACATGACACAATACGTCTCGGGGTTTTTCGGTTGTTGCAAGAATTCCAAAGCTGAGCGAGTAGGTCATAAGTTCATCTGTTGGTTATTATTGTTGTGTATAATAAATAACCTTATCTGAATTGTTTGTGTGGTCTGGCGAAACAATGATATGCTTTACAGCGTGCAAACGCTTCAGCAGAAACCTTCAGGGATGAAGGATAAGCCAAGGTCCGCACAGAGCTATTAGTGGGAATACGATTAGAGAGAGAGGAGATGACACTTGGGCTGTAAAGTGCTACTTTTGGCTGCTCATGAGGAGCAAACAAAACGGGGGTTTTGCCCAACAAGGCCAGACATGGCGTAATTAAATAATATTAAATGATTTAGTAACGCGAGCAGTAATTACAGACCGACAGCTGGTTCTGAATGAAGGAACAAAACTATGAATGCAGCTGCAAAGTCCAGCAATTTAGACCATGTTTATAGTCTAAATATTAAATGTATGCACATGCAGCTGTCGCCAGGACAAATTCCTTGTATGTGAAAGCATGCAGGGCAATAAATGGTTCTGATTCTGAACCAAAAAAGAAGCTTCTTACATCTCTATTGGCAGAACTTTACACACTTGATCAAGGATTTCTGTGCAAAACATCGTTTCAGGCTCATACAGTGATGGGTGAAGCCCACAGCAGCATCGTCACTTCAAGAGTTTGTTATATAATAATGTTAGTCACCCCTTAGTGATGATGGCAAGTAGTTCATCTCCCTGGAAACAACAAAGTATACACGCCCTACTTAACTTCAGCTACATGTGTGTTGCTGTGTTGTTCACAGTGGTGGGAAGTCATCAGTAATACTGACCTTAAGTACAATTTTGATCTTGATTTGGGGATTTGTATTTCAGTTTTGTTTCATACTTCTACTCCACTACATTTATTTCTAGTTCGTAGTTACAATATTAAGGTTTCATATGATATGATGAACTTCCAAACTTGTAAAATACAAGACATGAGTATAAATTAGTTGTGACGACTTAAAACAAAAAGGAGTGTCTGGTTTTTCTGCCGTGGTTTCATTTAAAAGGGCCAGTCTGTAGGATTTCGGGGGATTTCTTGTTGTGTTTTTTACATTCCCAGCAGGACGTATGGATGGTACGGAAACCCAGTGATAAACAGTTGCCTGTGCTAAATTATGAAACACTTAAGCATTGATAAGCTCCGACATTACTGTTGCTTTTATGTTGCTGCACTTATTAATGCTTTTGTGTAATTAATGATCACGCTGCTGCGGGCATCTCTGCAGGGCCGAGCTCCTCCAACAGCATCCAGACACAAAGTGAAGTCAGCGGATTACAAATACGCTCCTTACTATAAGTGCAAGAAAACATTTGCAAGTAAACAGGCAGTACTTTATCAGAATGTATGTTCAACAAACATGTACACAAACACATTCATGCATTAGGATTAACAATAGTATATTTATCTGCAGAAGAAGTATTCTTACTGCTAATACTTTTGTATTTGTCCTTGAGTAGGACTTTGAATTAAGGACTTTTACTTGCAGCAGAGTCTTTTTGTTAATTGTCGTATTAATGTTTTAATTCTTTCTAAGATTTAAGTACTTCTTTGGTGGCGTCCTGACACACAGGCCTCTAAAAAGTGACAGTCACAGCCTCACAGTGTGTGTATTGAAGGTGTAAATCTCTAACCTGCAGGCTCTTAGGTTGGCAGCGCTCTATTGATTCGTGAGGCTGATCTCTAAATGTGCAGTTACTTCAGGGTATCAAGCTCCTTCTGTCTCTCATCTCCATCATATATCTGTTGTGTTTTCAAGACGTCGCTCGTGTGAGATACATGAACGTGGCCCGCTTCCAGTCCGGGCCGTGCAGCACAGTTACAGTCGTGGCAGTTAGCCATGAAGCATATTAAACACAGAATAAAGGATGAAGAAAGTGCTGTGCAGGATAAATTCAATGGCTCAGCTTCGCTCCTCTCCTCTGGAACTTGCTGAGGCGTCAACAGTCTTCCCCCTAAACATCTGATGACAGTATTGTTTTCACAGGGTTGTTGATCTATCGGAGAAGTGATTCCTTTCTCATGGTCGCTTGCTCTGTCTCGTTGCCAAAACGGTAACTGTAGGTTTTCTTTTTAGAAAAAGTTCTTTCATGTCGCACAAGATTGACAAAATAAAACATTTTCTTGCGAGGCGCTGTGGAGGTACGTTGAGCAATCACATTGCATTTGTGTTGCATTCAGACCCAAAATATTCAGTTTAATTCTGGCGGAGTGGACAACCTGGTGCTGGGCCTCCTAATCTCATAAAAGCCATCCCAAAAATGCCATTTAGAGCTTGCATCAGCTTGCATAACAACAAACGCCAAGCGCCATTGTAAAAGTACATAAAATCAGGAATTCAGTGAAATCCATGAGTGTTGTCCCTAAATAAATGCATGCCAAAAGCTATGCTCATTGACATTGCAGTCACACATGATCGTGAAGTATCTTCAGCGCCTCCAGCTCCAGAATAAGTGATGTGCCGACATGAGACTGAGCATCAACTCAAGGTTGTTGGAGAGGAATATGAAGTCATGCCATCCTTCAAATGAGAAAGAGTCACGGCGGTGCATGCATTGAACCTTTTATCCTGACAGGAACACTTCAGCAGTCTTATATTATGGTGTGTAATAAAAGACCAAAGCACAAGCAAAGTGAAACGCACAAGGACTAATGATTATTTTAAAGAGTTTTTTTTCAAGTGTAATTTATTCCTGCAGAGGGCAAACTGTAATCTAGCAGATCCTTACTTTTAAAAAGCTGGAACCAATAAACGAATATTAATAAATGACCAAAATAGTCAACTGATCAGGCGATTAATGGACTAATCGTTTCAGCTCTAACACTTAAAGAGTGTAAACCACGTGTTCAGATATGGGTCAATGATAAAGCACCGATTGTCGATTCATAACAGTGGATGTGTATGTTTTTAAAGGTGTTTTCTAGCTATTTACTATTGCACTTAAATCTATTTGGTAAATCTACAAGGAACCGAAGTTGTAAAAGAAAGCAGCAGAAGCTGATACGGATCAATCACAACGTCCAAAGTCTAAAGTAACGTTCTTCAACTGCTGGTTTTGCTCGAGCATCAGTCCAATATGCAACAAATCCTCTTATACAAGATATTGAAACTTATTTTGCATTAAAAATGACTGACCCAATTAACGACATGAAACAATGATCAGAATAGTTGCCGATTCAATTCCTGTCAATCGACAAATTGTTGCAGCTAAACAATTAGAGGGACAGAACGCTGGAGACGTCTTCAAACCAAAAAAAAAAGATAAAAAGTTGGAGAAACTACTTGAGAAGAGAGCAATTATAAATGTTGTGGATATAGATGTTATGAAGGTTCAATGACGTACGTAACTGTGCGGGTAGTCGCTGTAGTTATTTCTGCTCTGGCAAAGTAAAATCACAAAGGTTTTAGTTTCTATTAGCAACAGCTGTGGTGGATGCCCGTTTGTAGATTATTTTCATAAAGACTGAAGAAAGAAATGCTAACTGAGAGACTAAACAGCGAGTTGTAGGAGCTAGTGGAACAGAGACGATGCACTGGACGTGACAGCAGGACTTGTGCCTCTCGATCAGACCCAGCCTGTCTGGTTAATATAATGTCCTTCAGACTGCACACCCCCCAGTTTGAAAGAAATGCCACAGTGATGTCACAGGGGTTTTCCATTGAAGGACTTCTCAAAGCTCCACAGAAGACACAAGACGTGATGTGTTTCCACACACTGTGCATACCTTTGACTAGTGAACTGATCTGTATCTGTACGATTGATGGAGTGCCCCTTTAATATACATGCTGCTTGTGAAACCCTGTGGATCATATGGTACAAAGTCAGCCTTTATACGAGTTATTCATCTGAATGAATTGCTTTCAGAGCTTGATTTGATCCAACATGTTAATTTAAGGAGCGGTATACAAAGGTTACTGTCTAACATAACCAATGGTACACTTAAAGAAGCCCTTAAAATAACAACATATGCTTTGATAAGCTGCAGAAGGGGGAAGATGGCCTTTGTTTTGTACATCATTTCAATTAATTATTTAGTATGCCATGTGTCAAAAGCACAGGTTGTAGCGACATTTACCTGCCATAGGAAGACAGAATAGCTTCAACATGTCATTGAAAAGTGGAAGCTCGTGAGATATGAGGGGGGGATTCATACAGTGGTAAATAAACGGGATATTTGCCACCAATCCAGCTTTAAGTCGAGGAAATGAGCCCCATGCTGCAGCGCATTTCTACGCGTCTCAAACGGGAGATCTGCCCTGCTGCAGGATCATATTCATATTCCGGGGCAATATGTGCAAGAATAAACATGCACAGAAAAACATGTTTTGAGCATAATAAACAAGCAGAGCTCCAGTGTGTAGCACCATGCAAAAGGGACGTGGAGCCAGCTCCATTTTCGAAGCTCTGCCCTTTTTTTTTTTTTTTTTTTTTTTTTTTACCTTTTGGGAGGTGAAAGACTGCGTCCAGTGGTACAAAACGAGCCTGTCTTTACTGAAGGGTCTGGGCTCTGCCGTCGGTTCTTCGCACTCCTCCCCGTCTGTGATTTTACCGTCTTCGTCCATGGCTGAGATGGGCCACCAGCTACAGTTGGTGGGGGTAACATTGTTGGAAGACGCCATGACAGAGCGTTTTGTGCGTGTGGAGGAGAGAGGAGCGAGGAGGGAGAGAGAATAGGAGCGAGAGAGAGAGAGAGAGAGAGAGAGAGAGAGAGAGAGAGAGAGAGAGAGAGAGAGAGAGAGAGAGAGAGAGAGAGAGAGAGATCTCAGCAGCTCGTGCTCAGCAGCAGCAGCAGCGGTTCACGCGGCAGCAGCATCCGTCAGTTTCGGACAGCTCCGGTGCTGAATTCGGCTTCAACGACAATTTTTTTTATTTATTTTTTTGTCTCGCGAAATCCATATGCAAATAGCTACTTACTCGAGCATGCTGCTGCACTTTTCTTTCGATTCAATCAATGTGTAACCGTGGGCTGTTACATCACATGATGAGCCACGCACAAACATGCGCGGTGAATCCCGCGGAGGAAGCGTTTTTACACAGGAAGGTCAAGCGGCCCTCTGTAAGGACATGGAGGCTGTTTATACAGGGCGACAGGCAGGGTTACATTGATTTATTTGTTTACGCCTACACGTACCACTGGACCCAAAAGTCAACAATAGCTTTTTGTAAACAGCAACAAGCCATATATTATATCAAATACGTACGCTAACTAAATAGTGGTGGAATGTAACTTGCAGTACTATGTAACTTTACTTGAGTGTTTTCATTTCATAGTTATATTTCAATACATCTCGGAGGCATGTAGTGTACTTCATCCCTTGTCTGACAGCTAAAGTTACTTACTCGGCTACTTGTTCATACCCTTCCTTTACAGTATCTCCTTCTGATAAACAAAGGATGAAATCCCTTTCTGGGTTGAGAAAATCCTGCTACTTCTTATGCTAAATAAACTATTCCACCCCCTTATTGGATAGCAGCCGTATACACGTTTAATATGGAACATATATTGCATAATATACTGTATATTCATAATATACTTGTCATCAGTTTCATTGTTGTTGTTTTTAGATGAGGCATTTTAGCTAATAATAGTATGCTTTAATTTTATTTTTGGATTATTTTTGTTCAATAAAGTATGTGTATTTTTACTGAAGTAAAATATTTGAGAACTTTTTCTTCCACGGCTCCAAGAGTCTTCCAAAAAAGTTGAACACCGATGTAATACAATATATGATGCAGTTACCACCATTGGCCAGCGGGGGGAGTGAAGAGCGTGAAGTAGGCTCACAGTACAATGTCTTACATTAGGTTGCAATTATTAAAAAAAAGATTGATTGGACATTATTGAGTAGACTAGACCTCTAGTTATCCAGCCAATAACTCTGACTACCAAAATACATAACATAATCCGATTTATGAGACGATGTTGCTATATTACAAAATGTGTAATGATAACGTCACATGACTAAATGTATGCCATAACATATTTGTTACATAAACTGTGAATATATGAACAACATAAACACAGGGTGTACTTACCTATTGAAGTATTTAATAATGAGATAAATGAGATCATAGCGTTGCTTCAAAATCGGGCCAAAAATAAAGTGAATTGATATTTAAATCACAAAACCTATTAAAAAAAATATAGCATGTTGTTTATTCAATACATAAACTCATGTTTTGTATATGCTTGCACTGAGTGTTTCTCATTTCATCAAGAACTTTAGAGCAACTCATGTGTGTTGGTGCTTGTGATCAATTTTAACAAAGTCATTGTTTCAAAATATCTCTGAAAAATAAATCATCATATTGGATGATGGCCCAGCCGTAAGATCACAGTAACATCAAATTTAATTTATAGGTCTGTATCAGATCAAGCTCCTTAGTTGCCTAATTAACTGCAGGGGGAACTTGTGCAGAACAGAGTCTTCAATGGCGTGAACTCCAGCCCGAGGTGGCAAGACTCTGGCATGGCTCCTTGCAGGCAGCAGCACAAGGATTGGGTTGTATTTTTGGAAGGGTGTGTGTGTGTGGATTGGTCGCCTTGTTGGGTCTGCTGAAATATTTCCAACAGCAGCGACTGTCAAGAGATAGCTGGGTGGCAGGGACAGGGGGGGAAAGGGGCTTTTCTCTGTGGCCACCCGGAAAAAAAAGCCATGTAAGATCAGTGGCTCGTCAAGACAGAGATAATTCAACTTAATTAATAACCCAGTCATCCAAAGAAGAAATACATGAATTGATGAGTGAATTCGACAAATCCAAGAAGAAGACACTGGAGCTCAAAAAAGGACAAAATCTTTTTTTAAGTGTGAAGACGTGCGCACCGGAGCTTCATGGACACGCGTAGAAATCTCCAAACCAACTCCAAAAAAAGAAACCCCCACAAGTTCAGCACCAAGGATATCTCCAACCAGTTTTGATGTCAGGTGAAGGTGAAGCCAGACTGACGGAGGTTGCATCTTTAGCCAGGTAACAGACTCAAATTGAACTTTCTGATCGGGGGGCTTGTTGGGCTGCGCTGAGGCATGAGTGGAGGTCGCTTTGAGTTTGACGACGGCGGAGCTTATTGCGGAGGCTGGGAGGGAGGCAAAGCCCACGGCCATGGCATCTGCACCGGACCCAAGGGCCAGGGAGAGTTCTCCGGCTCCTGGAACTACGGCTTCGAGGTGGTGGGAGTCTACACATGGCCCAGCGGGAACACGTATGAGGGGTACTGGTCGCAAGGGAAGCGTCACGGCCTGGGAGCAGAAACCAAAGGACACTGGATTTACAAAGGGGAATGGACTCATGGCTTCAAGGGGAGATATGGCATAAGGATCAGTGTTGGCAGTGGAGCGAAGTATGAAGGAACGTGGAATAATGGGCTTCAGGATGGATATGGAACAGAAACATATGCTGATGGAGGTGAGATTTACAAAATTGAGAGTTTTTACTTTTTTTTTTACAATACTTACATAGTGGTGCAAGAACTGTTCAGATTTCAGATCCTCAGGCCTACCAATGTGCAGAAATACTAATTGAAGTACAATATTCCTATTTGATAGATAGAGTAGAATTATAAAGTACTCAGAAATAGAATACCTCACGTTCCTTAAATTGTACATTGAAAAAAAAGCTACAATACTTGAGTAGATGTACTTGCAAAGTGGATGTGCATTAATATTGCAGCTGCAGCAGTGGTAGAGGATGCATTCAGATCCTTTACTTAAGTAAAAGTGATTACTAATTACTCTAGCCTAATCAATAAAATGCATTATATTTTAGTTATCATATGTTGTGTACATAAAATGTGAACCTGTAAAGTTAGCTGGTAAGATAAATTCGGAGGAGTAAAACAAATAAAGTAGCATGAAATACAGACAAAAAGATGAACCTCAACATATTACTGAGGTACAGCACTTGACTACTTTGATAATGAAATCATACAACATTAAGACCAAAACCTCCCAAGCCAAGTGTGGCCATAAGCTCCATTGCACAAAGTTCATTGCAGGTGACATGGATACAAATCACAAACAGGGCAGCCCAGCGATCCTCATGGTCGCTTGTGATGCCTGTGTGCAACCCGAAGAAAATATCACCCTGCCGCTGTCAGTCAAGAGCTGCTCAAAGCTGGTTGGAAATCAAAACCCCACAGGAATCTTTCCATTTTGTTAAGCTACACCATCAACAGTGTTGGTGGAAGTATATTAGAAGTGTTAAGATCTTTTACTGAAGTAGGAAAAATGACATGTAAAAATACTTATCACAGGGGAAAACAGTGTATTCTGCTCTAATTATGCAGAAGAACGTATTCATGATATTTTATATTATATATGGATTGCTGTGTAAGTTTTACTTTTCATAGACACACTTTGTTGTGAAGTTCAATTTATAAGATGCATCATATTGTACAACACTAATGTGTATGTAAAACCTGGATCTGCATAGTAATAACCAAAGCTGTCATATACATGTAGTCGAGTAAAAGGTAAAGTTACATACAATGAAAGTACTCAAATAATAAACAAGCATCTTCAATTGTCCACACCACCGATCATCAATACTTTGTTGTTAACACTGCAGCTCAGGATAGATCCAATGAAAGAGTCCAAACAATCCTGAACCTTTAAAGTTGTGAATCCTGAAATACTTCCTGAATACTTCTGGTGCATGTACAGTATATACCTCAGCTCATCCATTCGAGTGTGTACAGGAAACTAAACAGGTCAGACAAATACAATCGATTGTGTTGATCTCTGCTTGTACAATAGCGGTGGTTCCCCTCTTCAACAGCTGACTCATCAGCTTCAGAACCCAGTCTGGTGGAAGTTGCAGTGGGGGATGTGATAGCACCAGATGTCAGGATGTAATAATAGCCCACAAGCTCCATGCACTCCTGGCCTCACGGGTTGAGGCCTAGCTGTCACTATAAGCCACACTCTTGTCAATTTTAGCACGAGACCAGACCTTAAGATGACTTGTCAGTGAGGGCATTAATGAACATTTCACACTAAAGATATCTATGACATTCTGGCAGAAAAAACAGGAGGTAGTTTTATATGGAGTGAACTATTTTTGCTCCGAGCCATGTTTCAACGTCTGCAGCCAGGCTAAGATGCTAGCGTACTCACAATGACAATACTAACATGCTAATATTATGCAGGTATAGGCTAATGTTTACCAGGTTCACCGTCTAGCATGCTTACATTAGCTAAAAGGCACTAAACTCAAAGTACAGCTGAGGTTGACGGGATCGGTATTTATTGTAATAAAACCTTGTTGGATATTCAAATGTTCACTTGATGATGGTGCTGGGTACAAAGTCACCAAACACAGAGACAGTGGCTGTCTAGAAATCCTGAACGTCTGTTCAAAATGGTGTTGCGATATTTCCCAAGATAAGTGAAAACTTTGACCTACTGGTGGCCAACAATCGTCAACCAAATGGTAGGACCTTTGGTTGTTGTATCTAATTTACTTTGCAATCTATCTGACAGTAGAGATATTTCAGTCTGGACCAAAGTAGTCGACAAACTAACAGGCTGGCATTGCTATCCGGAGCTATGCTGCTGGCATGGCCATGAAGTCTTGGGTGCAGCTGGTGAAGAATGATTCCCTGTTTTTCTGATGTGTCCAGGTACTTTCCAGGGTCAGTTCACCGGCGGGATGCGGCACGGCTATGGCGTCCGACAGAGCGTCCCTTATGGCATGGCAGCAGTTGTCCGCTCCCCTCTTCGTACCTCCCTGACTTCACTTCGCAGCGAGCACAGCAACGGCACCGTCTTGCAGCAAGACATCCCCATCATCACCACCACCAACGCCTCAGGTGAGGAGACACCCATCGCCACCCCGACGCTGCTGGGACCGTCCCGCGGGGGCTTTGCCCTCACTCTCCAGGTGGACCCAGAGGCTGTGAAACCCAAGAAGAAGGGCCTGTTTCGCAGGGGCTCCCTTTTGGGGAAGCTGAAGAAGTCCGAATCAAGTACCTCGCTGTCCAGCCAGAAGAGCAAGCTCAGCTTCCTGAGGACGGAATCGGCTCTCAGCTCCAACGCCAGCGACACCGCCTCCACCATCAGCATCGGGGACGAAAGCCTGGCCGGAGCCGAGGATTTCCCCCCAGTGGAGGCCGACATCGACGCCACCACCACAGAGGTCTACATGGGAGAGTGGAAGAACGATAAACGCTCAGGATATGGAATAAGCGAAAGGTCCAGCGGGCTGAAGTACGAAGGCGAGTGGCTGAACAACCAGAGACACGGCTACGGCTGCACCACCTTCGCCGAGGGAGGGAAGGAGGAGGGAAAGTACATGAACAACATGCTGGTGAAGGCCATGAAGAAGAGAGTGATCCAGCTGAAGGGAACCAAGATCAAACAGAAGGTGGAGCGTGCGGTGGAGGGCGCTCAGAGGGCGGCAGCCATCGGCAAGCAAAAGGCAGAGATCGCTGCTTCCAGGTGAGAGCAGATGAACGGAAACACGATTGTCCTTATATTTGGAAAGTAAAACAGACTCCTGAGTTTTCACTAGTTTGTGTCACTCATGTAGTCACATTGCAACAACACTTTCTCACTCTTAACTCATGTATTCCTTAACTTTGGTTAGTGGCCATTAATTTCAAATGGCGCTCTAAGTCCGTCTCTAGCATCAGTTTTGGAAGTGTCAGGGAAAGAGTTTCAGTTTCAACTTGTGACGTGCATAGGTGTTTTTTTATTAATCAAGAGTCTGTCTTCACAGAACGTCAACAGAGGCAACAAAACCAATTAGTTAGGTTTATGAAAGGAGTGTGGTTGACGCATGGGCAACGTGACAAAAGGTTAACAGCAACCTTTTGTTTCACATGGGGCACAAACAGCTGTCTCCTGGGTGAAAGTCCTGTGTTTGTTGGCCCACCCCAAGCGAACTATCGCGCACTGTGTACTACATGAGCTGCTATACGCATCTAACAATGACGTGGGTGGGTTTATATTGAAGTTAAGCCTCGGTTTTATTTTCTGCAAGGGTGGCCGCACGCACATGAACAGACGTGAAATTGTGACGAAGAAGCTTTCATTAACTTTCTATATGCCGTGCGAGCAGCCAACATTCTCAAACCCCTCAATGTTCTCCACTCATACGCGTATAGTTAGAAAATGATGGATGTGCACGCACAGGTAAAAACTTGAGGCACAGGACCCCGGCAAAGGTCCGTGTCTGATGGTTTGATGTCATTTTGGGCACTCGGAGGCTTGCGACCCAAATATATACATAAAGTTTCCTACTCAACCTAAAAAGTGCCTCCATGTGACGCTGTCAGATGCCGTGTGGCACTGACTAAGCGTCGTATTTGACATGTTGG
This sequence comes from Clinocottus analis, assembly GCF_023055335.1. Lineage (NCBI taxonomy): Eukaryota > Metazoa > Chordata > Actinopteri > Perciformes > Cottidae > Clinocottus > Clinocottus analis. The sequence continues at coordinate 21,940,175 of NW_027176153.1, read as the reverse complement.
GAGTGGGGACTCTACACGAGGCATTTATTACCAATTAGCGCTTTCTAGAAGCCCACAATGTACGGCCACCGGCTGTGAGCACAGCTGCAGCTGTTCTGTCTGGCTGTGCTGGATGAAGCTGAGGATGTGGTTATTGCTCAGACCACGGCTGCACTGGCGGTTGTATGATAGCTACAACATCATCCGATTACCATCAGCAGCCCTGCTACAGTCTGAATCAGTCAGCCTTGTATATGTATACTATATCGTAATATAGCTCAGTCTTTCAAAAGCCTTTGCACAAAGTGGTTTCCTCAGAGGGCAATTTACGAAGGTGCCAGTTAATGTAGAGACAATAGCAATAAAATGAGACACTTCATTTATTCAGAGTCACAAACTCCCTTCACTGTCTCTGGCTGCTGGCCACAATAATTCCCAAAAGCAAGCAAAGAGTCGTTATATATTTTGTTTACGGACAAGAAATAATAAGCACAGTGGCTGAAGAGGCTGTTTAGAGTCACACTGTTTGAACCACTGGGATTTATATCACGCTCTGGTTAACCAAACGTTCAACTCATCATGGGTTTCCATAATAAATGTAAAACAAGTAGTTAGGACGTGACTGTTGCTATAGTTTTTTGCAATGATTGCAGCATTCATTTATTAAAACTTTCACCCTCTTTGTCTTCGTTTTTGCATCCCTAATCTGATAAAACTATGGTATATTGTATGACATTGCAATAACTAACTGAACAAACTTGTAATGCAGAACTGTCCCATGTTACAGGCGTCAATGTTAAAACACCAAATTTCCTCTTCACCAGTGTTCTTTGTGCATGCAGAGATGGTGGTAATATTACTAGCATTTGGTGAGCACAAAAATATGTTTTCATACACTTTTCTCATACATTAAGACTATAATGCAACACACAAGATGGTGCCACGGATATAAATACGACACAGCTCATAAGCAAGTGCTTGGGTATGAAGGGTTGGCGTATATATACCACACCTAGCTTTAGTTGTGAGGCTTGGATTACATACTACACTGTACAAAGTCTTACAGTAAATCACTCAAGAGCAGAAGAGCTCTGGGCCCAAACAAGCAGATACTTATAATAAAATAGGACAAAAACAGTGCAAAATAACAACATAAACGGATGTTTCTTTGTTTGTTTGATGATTTTTTTTTAATGAAATCAGATTGTTTAGAACCTCCTGGTGTAAAGGAATGTAATATATAACCCAATATGGCCTATTGACAACTAATTATTGAGTGGTGGATATTGATTTACCAAAAACTTAAATAGATCCAACGTTTGCATTTCACTTTCAGGGTTTGACTGAACCCTCCGTAGTGGCCCGAGGATTTTGACACCAGTAACAGAATTGACACCAGAAATAAATTTGAGCAATACAGTATGAAGTTATGAACATTCATGGCAGCTCATTGCAGACAGAGACAGTTCAGGGATTTATTTCCGAAGTAAAGGTTTATATATTTAGACAAAATTACAGGCAGGGAGGCGGGCAGGTAGATACAGGTACAGGTCAGGGTCAGAGTCAGATGACTGGAAAGCAAAGGCCCAAAGCAGCATGGCAACTATGACGTTCAAGCAGGGTAAGAGTGGAAATAGGCCGGTTATATACTGCAGACTAACGAGAGAAATGGGGAACAGGTGAGCAGAGGAGAAAGAGTTCCTGCAGGGCAGATGATGGGAAATGTAAACCGGGACAGAGACAGAATATGGCAAAAAAAAAAAGGATCTCGCTGAGTGTTTGAAGAGAAGACCACTCTCATATCTGTTAGCTTAGCCTAGCACAGCAGCTTGAAACAGACGGAAACAGCTAAACAGCCCAACCACTCTCTCGTGAGCTGGTATTATTATTCATAACTCTACCTTCGGCTTGCCTGTGACCGTACAAGGTGGTGTTTTTTTTTTCTCCGCAGCCGTCTTCAGCACCTGATTTAAGCTCAGTGTTTACAGCAGTGAGACTCGCACTGATGGACTGCAGACCTCCGTCCCAGCCGATTGAAATCTAAATATTGTACTCCCTAGGATAAGCAGTATATAAGAGTTATGGGCCGCCAGTGATTGCATTAGTGCTTTAAGCTCACCTACAGCACATGAACAGGCGCCTGGACAGAGCGGAGGCTGGAAGCACAGTATTTATGTTGTTCTGCTCTCAGAAACACTTCGGTGACTTTTACAAACCAAACCCGACCTGATAGGAAATACAGTGTATCTTGAATATGTGAAACTCCAAACTACTGGAAGACCAGTAATGTATTGACCCAAATACAGTACTTTAGTACAATTCTGAGTTACTTTTACTTCTATTATATTCTACTAATACTAAGCCATTGTATTCTACTACTACTACTACTACTACTACTACTACTACTACTACTACTACTACTACTACTACTACTACTACTCATACTCATACTTCATTTCATTACATGTCATTTAGCTGACACTTTTATCCAAAGCGACTTAAAATAAGTACATTCAACTGTACTACTACTGCTGCTGCTACTACTACTACTACTACTACTACTACTACTACTACTACTACTACTACTACTACTACTACTACTACTACTACCACTTCTACTACTACTACTACTAACTACTATCCTATTTTTCCCCATTACATTTCAGAAGGACATCTTGTACTTTTAAATTCACTACATCTTTCTGGCAGATGGATTTTCTACTTTTCAGATTATTCTTTTAGATACAAATATTTGGCCAATTTTCAAAAAAACACAATGCATTTAAATCAGTAGTTCCCAATTATTTTTGGCTCATTGCCTCATGTCATGTTTTTATTTGCAGTTCCAGCAAAGTTCCCCCTCAACTTCACATGGTATGAATTATTTTCGTCTTCTTGCTTCTAACATTACTCATCTCAAGAGCCCTCCGATTTATCTTGTGACCCTTCAGAGGGCTTTGATCCCTAAATTGGGAACCACTGGATTAAACTGCCTAACTTTAGTCCAAGCTAGCTACACCTCAAGCAGATGCAATTATTAAATTATGCACATCCGTCACAGAAGCCATTTTCTGCAGAAAGAGTAATTAGTAAAGAAAGAGTAATGTTGTAATTGTGTGCATTTTGCCAAAACTACTTATAATTAGTACGATGCAAGACTTTTACCTGCAATGGAGTATTTTTACATTGTGGTATTTTCTATTTAAGTAACTGATCTAAATACTTTTGACACCATACAAACTAAACAACAGTGTCCCTGCACGTTGAATCGGGATCTGTTTATTATACAAGTAGTGGAGACATGACACATCTGTTCCTGGCAGCGGCTTCCTCACGCCGTGATTCTTTTGCAATGAAGTGGACGGTTAAAAATACACGTGCAACCTGTGCAACACTGCATGGGACCTGGCCTCCTCAAGTCGAGTTAGCTGAGCGCTCATGGCATCCAAACACTCTGTGGACATTGTTCTGTTGCGTGGTCTGGCTGAAGGAGGACCTGTAGCAGTAGGACAGGGTGTAGATGACGCACACACACATACACACACACACATACACACACAGGGACCCTGTGGTCACAGAGGAGCCCTGACTAAATATGGGCAGGCACACTCTTGCTGTATCACAATCACAGGGGAATGCAACAGCTGATTACCTCCCTCCCCCCACCGCTAAACCCCATCTTTCCTGCCTAGTCACAGACACACACCCAGACTGTTTTCATGAGCTGAATCACAGCAGCTCTTTATGTTTGTCTGCATCCCCATTACCTCTTACTTTACTCACTCTCGCCTTGTTAAAGCAAAGATACTCGTTTAAATGCTGCAGGACTCTGCCTGACACAGCCGTCTTGCTCGCCGATTCTGTTTCCATCACCCTCTGCACGCTTTAGCGCCACTGCTCGCCGTTAACAGTTTGAGATCACAGATCTCGGTCCATCTTGCGTCAGCACTGGTGTCGAATGGTTGCACGGATATAAATATGACACAGCTCACAGGCAAGTGCTTGGGTATAAAGGGTTATATATGTACCACACCTAGCTTTAGTTGTGCGGCTTGGATTACATACTGTACTGCTGATACGAGTATTTTGTGTGTACCATTTGTAAATAAAGTTCAGTTCTAACCTCAGGCCAGCACTATTGAGGAGATCTTTGTAACTATTCCAGTGATGGGAAGTAACTCAGTACATTTACTCAAGGTAGTACAATTTTTAAGTACTTGTACTTGACTTAAGGTTACTTCTATTCACTATGTTTCATAGGCATTTATTTAATAATGTTAGTTACTAGTAAAAGATTCAGATTAATAACTTGATATATGTGTGTGTGTGTGTGTGTGTGTGTGTGTGTGTGTGTGTGTGTGTGTGTGTGTGTGTGTGTGTGTGTGTGTGTATATTGTCTACAAAAAATGGGATATTCTGCATAATGAGTCCTTTTACTTTTTTAATTAAATTAGATCTTGATGCAAATACGTTTGTACCTTTACTTGAGTACAGTACTACTTTTCACTGTGGTATTATTGCTTTTACTAAACTAAATGACTTATTCCACATAAGGTATTCCTCATATGACCTCTTAGCAATGTGACAATAATGAGTTTGCAATTAGCTCTCAATGTAGCCCTTGTGTATTTTGACAAAGTGATTAAATTAAAGTCAGAAGCATCAAGTCGTCTTTTTATAGATATTAAATCACTCTTTCGCACACACAACCACTCATACGGTTGAAAGGGGGCCTCTGCAAAGATAAAGTGACACATGCCAGAATGCCAAAATATCTCTTGCCATCAGCAGCCTGCTGTGCAACTACAGAATGACCGGAGAAAAAAAAAGAAAAAAGAAGGTTACAAAATGGACCGATTCCCAGAAACACTTCAACATTTTGTTTTGGCTCCAATTTTAGATGTACGGTGAAAGATTGTTCATAGCTTCAGGTGTTTCTTCCTACAGCTGATGTCTCATCAATCCTCAGAGTACAACAATCGTCTTCTTAAGGCCCTAAAAGCATAAAGAGTATTTAGGTCACAGTATCAAATGTCATGTTTGGTTGCAGAGAAGCACTGGAGGAGTATCACGCACTGCAGCAATTATACAATTAAAGGCCTGTCTAATTTCTGACCTGGCTGCCTTTGTTCTATTGTAGGACAAAGGCTTATACAACTTTGGCAGATATTTCCAGAGAGCAACCCTACTTCCTCATCCTGCTCCCAAATAAAAGAGTACATATGACTAAACTAAACTAAACAAAAAAATTGGTAGGGGCATCTTGTTTGATATTTCAATCACTAGAGTGAACAATTTTCTGCAGATGTAATGTTCAAAGATGTCTGTTTGAACTTTTGTTTTCAATAAATTAATATGTTTTTAAGCTGCTGGCATGGAAGTTAATACAGTGGCTGAGTGATATACCAGAGCATGTGGATGAAAACAAAATTACAACTGCAACAGCTGAACAGCAGCAATTGTGTTCAGTAGGGAATCATCAGTCAAAACAATCGCCATATTAGCTTTGCCACCTAGCATGCTATTAGCAGCAATGCTAACCAATTTCAGCAGCTATGACCACAGTGGAGATATATGACTACACTGCTGACCCTCTACAAAAATAAGGAAACACAGCTCAATCTTCAGCTGGATTCCAGCTGGTGGCCCTGGTTGCTTTCAGATGATGCAGCGTCTACATTTGGATAACTTGAGCGGCTATTTTAGGGTTAAAAATGTTTTACTTTGCAATGCAGGGGTCAGCTCCATCTTCACTGTCAAGGACGTGTTGATGGTTCGCACTAGTATGTCTGAGGTTTTTCCGGCACATTTATGGTGCTGAGAGTTGTGCTGGTCGGACACAAACACACACACGTACACACACAGACACACACTAGTGCATTGTTACCAACACACCGTGTGAGGGGTCGTGGAGTAGCTTCCATTTAAGAATTATGGAGGCCACTGTGCTCTTGGAAGCTTCCAATGCAGCGGCTCTTGTCTCTGAACTCTGCAGACGATTCATTTTTTTTAATAGGTTTTGTCAGCTGTGAGACCTGAAATAGAAGTGTGTCTTTCCAAATCATGTCCAAAACTGTTGCAAACGTTACATTTAAAAGTCTCATAACAAAGAGTCTGTGGTTTTCTCTTAGACATTATAGGGCATAAGGCAGCAATGGAAAGAAAAATGTGTTGTAAAAATACTTTCGAAGTGCATAAAAGTACTTTTATAACCTGCAATGCCATTGCTACCTCAGTCAATTATCTCTATTCTGTATCCTGGACGGAAAACCAGTGGTGGAGGAAGTAGTATTTGAATCAAAAAATACTACAAAGTAAAGAGGTGTTATTTTCAAAACACACTTCACATTCCTTAATGTACATTTGAAGTACTTCCAAAAGTACTAATCCACAACAATGCATGCATCTACTTTGAAAGCAACTATATAGTTGTCAGATAAATGTAGTGATGTAACTATTACAATATTTGCCTGTGAAATGTAGTGGAGTAGATGTGTGATATCGTAAAATGTAAATACTTTGAACTCAATTGTTGTACACTAACTTTTAAATACACATTAATGAGGCACACTGTTTCTTCATGAACACACATACTGTAGTTTTACTGATCATACAACAGCCTGCTGCCCTAAACCCTCACTACAGCGGTGGTTCTCAAATGGGGGTACATGAGAAATATAACATCCATTCAAAAATCCTTTACAAATGGTTATTTAATAAAAATTCAATAAAATATAGGTATTATTTAACTTATAAAAACATTTTACAGGGGGTCCATAATTAGGAAAAGGTTGAGAACCACTGCACAAGAGTATAGAAATGTGTATAAATCCTCCGCTGAAAATAGTCCCCATCCAAGTTGTATTTACTCCTGTTTGAGTAACTTTTTCGAGGAAGAAAAGAAACTGTGAGCAGCTGTTTAGGAAATTACTAAACCTTTTAAAAAAAACAAAAACACTATGAATTAATGACTCAATGAAATGGTGTATAAAGACTATTTGTGAGGTGTGATTTAGTTTTAAGTTGACCCATTCTTTGGGAGTTGTACCAAAAAGATTGTTTTTTTGTTTTTTTTAAAAAGCAGCTGTTGCCATTGTGATAAATCTACATTATTGAAAGCTTAAACATTTGATGGCGTATTTGTTCCTGGAAGAGGACGGAGGTGCCGACTGTGTGTGGACAGGTGGAGCTCATCCATCTCAAACTGGGAGCCTCAGGAGTCTCTAATTGTTCCAGTGGGAACCTTCCCCACTGAGTCTTCAAGTGGAGCGAGCTATTTGCAGCTCAGTGTAAAGTTACAGTATGTCAAGTATCCACAGAGTAATCACAATCAGTAATTATCCCTCTTAGCCTGTAGCTCAGGTTTTTAGCCGCACTAGCGGTCTGTTGGTTCGTTCATTTTGTTCCAGACTGAAATTTCTCAACAACTATACTGGATGGGTGGCCATGAAATCATGTTTCCCAGTAGATGAAGTTTTCTGACTTTGGTGATCCGCTGACTTTTCATGCAGCGCCACCTGCAGGTCAAACATATTCAGTTATCCAGTTCCAAAAGGTTTTTGGATGGATTGGGATATAATGAATTGGTACGCAGGCTCGTGTCCCCCTCAGGATGAAATGTGGTAACTTTGATGATTTCTTAACTTTTCATCTAGCACCACCATCTGGTCAGATTCCAATCATTTGTTCTTGGCACACAAAGCTACATGTTGTGTTTCACCCTAATAACGTGCTATCTTTAGCTTTGACACACTAAACTAATACGGTAAACATGTTAAACATTATATCTGCCAAACGTGAGCATGTTGGCATTGCCAGTGAGAATGTTAGTGGAGCCTCCAGCACAGCAAGAAACAATAATAATACATATATAATGACAATGTGCAAGTCATAACATCTGAGAGGCTGAATGTGAATTTCTGCTTCATGAAAAGTTATTAATTTTACAATGCAAACAAGAGACATCCCCTTGGTTGTTGAGGTCGCAGAGATTTATTAATTGCGTTGCATCTGTTCCCTCGGCAGGACGACCCATTCAAAGGCCAAGTCAGATGCAGCGAACCAGGCGGCCCACGCCGCCAACAGTGAGTCCAGCATCGCCAGACTGGTGGCCAAAGAGCTCTCCCCTTCCTTCTACCAGCCAGGTGAGTGGACTTCTCACCTGTGAGCAATGCTGCAACATGGTTATTCACATTAAAAGTATGAAGATGTCAGGACTATTAACACAAAGTTAGCTCTTTAGAACAGGACCACACAGAAATATCAGTTATTTAACTGAAATGTGATGCCCAACTAATATTAATTCTCTTGAAGGTCACACAAAAGGTCAACCACAGGCAAAAATACTTTCACTTCTTTTATATTTTTGGAGTCAATAGAAATTGAACACGCGTCAATATTTTGATGAGCTGGAGCAGAAACAATATTGCATTAACATTACAATGAAGTTACTTACTGAAGAAAACAGCAAATAAAAACTGATCACTGCAATGTATACTTAATGTACTCTTAATACTTAAGTACAATTTTGAGATATTTTTACTACCTCATAATTCTGCATCTCAGATTGTAATTTTCTACTTTGAACTCCACTAACCACACATATTTAATTACTTTTACTTGTAAAAGATACATACTAAAAAATACCAGCTGCCAACATTAAAGTGTCAATAATCATCAATGCTTACAGTAATATACTGTATATTATTCTGAAACTAGCCATTAATACTTTTAGTACTTTTATTTGTTGTAATTTAAGTATAGTCAGTTGCTTATGATGACATTTTATTTTTGTTCCCTTTAACTTTTGGATTGGAGTATTTCTACAGAGTGATAGTCCTCCTTCTCCGTATACGTAACAGATCTTTGTACATGAAGTTTATACTGCCTCCCTGTGCAGACCTCCAGCTTGAGAGCAGCTCACCGCGAGGGCGGTCGCATTCGAATGTCTAAAAAAAGGACCATCTTATCGGGTCGAGGGGATCATATCAGTTTCATTGAGAGTCTGACGACACTCACACTTACACGTTCACACAAAAGCTCACCAGCCATTTAGGAGCCTCTTGCTATTTATATAATGTGTTCTCCCTCAGAAGAGAGCTTTAAGGAATCAGACAGAAATAATACAGTATACAATAATAGTTATATTTATGTTATATATATATATATATATATATATATATATATATATATATATATATATATATATATATATATATATATATATATATATATGCATCTACACTACTGAATTATATATATATATATATATATATATATATATATATATATATATATATATATATATATATATATATATATATATAATACATTATATTTAAATATATATTATTCAGTATTGTAGGTTTGTACTGTTTTATTACTGTTTTCTTATTGTTTATTATTTATACGACTTGTTTTTTATTTTTTACAATGTCTCTTTACCCTTGCACTTTGCACCCTGTTTGCTGCTGTAATCCTAATCTAATCTAAAAAAAAAAAAAAGTCATCCAGTTAGCTGAGTGGCTGCACGAATGGTTTCAGACTAATACTAAAAAGGGAAGAAGCCTGGCTGATCCCTGCTGTGAAGCAGTCTCTCATGAAAGATCTCTCACCAAGGAGACAACGACACAGACAATGTCAGCGTGTGCACCTTCTGGCTAATCTGTACTGGGGAAAACTACAACTGATATTTCCATATTTTCTACAAAGAAAAGATCAAATCCTGCAATGACTTGATCCACTAACAAGTATTATTTATGTTTCCAAAGCCTGAGATATCTTATGCACTAGAGCTCTATTGTTAACGTTTACAGACCCTGTTCCTTCTCACCATAAACACACACATTAGTTTTATTGTGACTCAATCCCACGCACGGCGTCCTGCTGCCAGAAGAAACAAGTTGGCAAGTGAAAAACAACATAAGGAGAGATAGACTATAATGGAACGTTTTGGGCTTGAGTGAATGACAAAAAAAATGTAAAAACCGCCTGCCTTAATCTTTCTTATTAAGACGTTAACTTGTATTTTTTATTTTCAAGATGTCATATATATTTATATTATTAGGAAGTAGTTTTTTTGTTGAAATGACTTCCACGAATTGGTTCTTACTATAGTCCACTCCATGATTACTGACTTGGAAACCACAGAAATGTCTTTTTATATCATTTTTAACTTTGTTCATCCAAATCACATGCTCTCCAAAAAACAGTGATTATCATATTGAGAGTCTATAATGAGAAAAAAAAACACTGATACTGGTCGAACTGATCTCACACAGGTCCTGAGTACCTGAAGAAGAGAGTGTCAGTGGAGGTCGCGGAGGGGAGTGAGAACGCAGAGACTGTCATGCATGAGCCGCTGTTATCCGAAGAGGACCCCCTGCCCACGCCGCCCGAAAGCCCGCTCATGAATGAACTGGACAGCCTCATGCCTGGCTCATCCCCAGGCCGCACCCCCTCCCCCAGCCCGGGCATCATCAGCAAGGAAGACCCCAAACTCCTCAGTCCAGGAAGTTGGAACGAAGACAAAACTATTAAAGGTGGTGGCAGTAAGGGTGGCAGTAAACCCAACAGCAGGCCCAACAGTCGCCCCACCACGCCGTCGACCCCGGTTTCTGCTCCCGCCACGGCTGCAACTGAGGTCGGAGGAGGAGTCCCCTCTCGCACCCCCAGCCGTCAGAGCAGCAAGAACGAGCAGGGCTCTGACCTGGAGATAAAGCCCCTGCAGAGGTTTGACTCAGAGGTGAAAGGTCCAGATTTCACTCCAGCCCCTGCTGCCCCTGTAAGGAATAGCCTCATCTCTCCAGATGAAGAAGAAGCACCGCGACCCACCTCCAAAGTGTCCTCCAAAGCTGTCACCCCCGAGCCTAAAACCACCGAGGACAAAACTGAAAGGGCTCCATCAGTCCAGGAACGAGCACCGTCCGTCTCTGAGAACAAAGTGGAGTCCAGGGAGGTGAGCAGGCCGTCCAGCAAAGCAGAGCCAAAGCCATTGCCGAAACGGCAACCCAGTCCAGCGCCGTCCCCAAAACCTGCACCCAGTCTTGAACCTAAAGCAGTTCCAAAACCAGTGGAAGCCAAAGCCACTGTTGCTAAACCAAGCCCGAAGGTAGAGCCCAAAGCAGAAGCCCGACTGAAAGCCATTGTGTCGAGCCCAAGTCATGAGGAGTCTTCGGAGCTGGAGGTAAGAGAGAAAACACATTGAATAATATTTGATTTAAGGCATGATATCAGCGCGACAATATGGAAAGTCTTGTCTGTCTGTCAGTTGGTCCACCACTTTGGTCCAGACTAAAATATGTCAACTAAAATAGGGACAACATGCACTTCATGTGGTCTCTAAATCCCAGCTGTACTTTTTCCTCACTTGCATTTGTTTAGTGTCTCATTTTCCAGGAGACGGTTAGCTTAGCTTAGCATTAACCGCTGAATGGGGGAACAGCCAGTCTGGCTCTGTCCAAAGGTAATAGGATCTTTCCCCCAGCACCTTCAGGGCTTACAGACAAGGTCTAATATGTTAGCTAATTAGGGAGATTGGCAGAACCAGGCTAGCTGTCTCCCCTTGTTTCCAGTCTTTATGCTGAGCTAAGCTAACCGTCCAGCTGCTGAAATCAGCCAAAATGTAGAACTATTCCTTTTAGTAGTAATTTTCACAAACCCGCCATTAATTGTACACATTTGTAAGATGTGAAACTGAATTTACTGAGCATGTTTCTTATAAACTCATTCTTTTAAAGGGCCCAAACACCATAATGATCTGCATGGTCATCCTGCTCAACATTGGCCTGGCCATTCTCTTCGTACACATTTTGTCATGAGACATTGCCCACCACCTCAGGTAATAAATATATATGGTGTCAAATCCTGCTGGAAAAGAAATTCTTTTAAAATAACCATTAACAAATTCAAGTGAAAGACAAATTGTTTTTGCTGCTGCAGGTCACAAGCAGGCCTGCGTCCTCTTCAGTTCAAAGATGAAGAAGCCTCACGCAGACTGCCGCAGCTCCTCTGAAGGTTTTTGTTGGTGTGGCTGTGCGAGGCTCTGTGAAGCTCTGAAGGACTGAAGGACACAAACACGACTCAGTACATCTGAATACGATGATGTTTGTGTATTGAAGTCGGGGCTGGATGTAAGAGCATGTCCTCAGTGCTTACGCAGGAGAAGCAGCGCTCAAGAAGTCTCATTTCAACCTCGTCACAGTGTGTCACAAGTGTTTCAATTTTTTTGCTAAAAAAAGTCTTTTAATTCAGTCTTTAATTGACACACTGGCTGATTAGACAATGTCAGTAGATACTTATATTTTGTCACAACATATGTTGGTATTATGAAGGAATGTTGATCATATATGCAGACTGAATACTCTCTCCACTGTGCCTTTAACTTGGTTGATGAGACGCAAATTCAACTGCAGTAGACGCGTGAACGATTTAGGAGTTATAACTCCTATTATCATCGTTTTAATTAGCAACAATGTCCAATGTGTGTTTTAAAAAGCTGAAGGAGATTCATGAAGTAGGAGTGTAACATGTGTCTCCAGAAAATACTGTTGGAATACATATTACATAATCCATCGCTACTGTAAAGTCAGCTTATTGTTCTCATCGGCATCTTGAGTTACATTTCGGTTAATTGCATTTGAGACTGTGGTGTACTACACTGTGAAACTTTTTATTTTCACTGGGATTTACATGCATTTATTGTCATTCTGCTGCTTTGATGTGAGAGCTGATAATCCGAATAGAGAAGGCAAGTAAGAAGCTTATGTGAGTGTCACTGTACTGTATCTTCCTGTGGTGTTTCTCATGCTATGATGTTTAGCACCCGGGTGGTTTTAAATGAGTTGTGTATGTTTTGCAACGGAGTGAGCAAGCAGAAAAGTTAAGGCTGGGATTTATTTTATGTAAAACAATCGGTATGTTGTAGTAAGGTTTCTCAATCTCTAGATTTATATAAATACGACAGTAGCAACGGGAGGTGGGTTAGGATGATGTTTGTTTTTTTTTCCTGTGAGCTTTACATAGTTAAATGTATGTTTCAGTGTTCACTCTGTGTTCCACGCTGCATTACATTTAAGGCCCGTTATGCTTAAAAGCCAAATAAGACTTACAACTTTTGTACGCATGAGGGCACTTTGTGCGTATGCGTTTGTTTTTGTATCGTTTTGAAGTGCACATCTTTTCAGCAAAATATTGTCAGAGGCAAATATGCAAGACTAAATGTATTTATTTCCCAAAAGGAGACAGGTAAACCTGTGATTGTGAGATGGAGAACAAAATGGATCTTAACTCCATGTCTTACATTGAGAAGAGCACTCTACAGGTGTCGTTTTACATTTCTCCCGTGTCCTTTCAGCAGTGTAATATGTGGCTTTTAAAAAGAAAAAAGGTTTTTTAGCTGGCATTCTTTTTGCCTTTGCAGATTAACTCAGGCAACCGTTTGTGCATTGTTTATGCAAAACAAAACGTAAAATGTCCAATTAGTTTTAATTAATCTTGTATTCAGAATACACTTTTACCCAATTGTTATCCCTAAAATAACCAATTGAAAGACAATGGAACGTGCAATAAAAAGTATTTAAATAGGTAAATGTAATGTAGACGCCATTGTGTTTTGTCAGTTTTTGTGCATTTAAATGAAATAGCATTTCTTAAATTTGAATAAATGCATGTGTAGCCAAATCTGGTCAAAATAACTGAAACCAAATAAAAACATTTTACAACAGTTGTGAATGTGTTCACTTTTCCCCCACAGATTGTATTGACTCTAAAATGTTGGCTTTATAAATTAACCAGATTTAGTGTGTGTCCTGGAATCATTAATTATCCAGTCTGGGAAAAAAATTACTCCATTTTTAGTTTTTATAAACACCACCTGTCTGCATGCATGAGACAGCCTATCCCTTCTTTGGGCGAGCGTGAACACCACACCTCAAAAAAGCAGACCTGGGTTCTTCTCATATAAAGACCTTATTACTCTCAATGAGTAATAGTGAGACTTTTCATTAGCATATTGAAAACATTGGATAATGTAAAAGTAATCTAGTAGTTTGACTACCTGCAAAAAAATACAAAATATTTGTATTTGCCATCCACAGTTCTATTGAACACCACTGCCCCCGTGTGACGCAAGTGAGCAAGATCTCTCTAGTCAAACCATTTAAAAGCAAAGTCACCATAAAATGTGTTAGCAACCCATTTTGTCTCCATTATGTTCAACTTGAAAGGGTGCATTAAGAGAAAACGATTAGTGCAGAGAAACAAACTTTTATTTTGACAATGAGTCACATTAAGAAAGGGAATGCATAACAGTTTAATACTCTTCTCCTTCCTCCTCATCGTCTCCTACACTATCAGCTCCAACCTCCTCATAATCCTTCTCCAGAGCGGCCATGTCCTCTCTGGCCTCAGAGAACTCTCCCTCCTCCATACCCTCACCCACATACCAGTGAACAAACGCACGCTTAGCGTACATCAGATCAAACTTGTGGTCAAGTCGAGCCCAGGCCTCTGCAATAGCAGTGGTGTTGCTCAGCATGCACACAGCCCTCTGGACCTTGGCCAGGTCTCCACCAGGAACTACAGTGGGCGGCTGGTAGTTTATGCCAACCTTGAAACCAGTGGGGCACCAGTCCACAAACTGGATGGAGCGCTTGGTTTTGATGGTGGCGATAGCAGCATTCACATCTTTGGGCACCACGTCACCACGGTACAAAAGGCAGCAAGCCATGTATTTACCATGGCGAGGATCACATTTTACCAATTGATTAGCTGGCTCAAAGCAAGCGTTAGTGATTTCTGACACTGTTAACTGCTCATGGTAAGCTTTCTCAGCAGAGATGACGGGGGCATAGGTGGCCAAGGGAAAGTGGATACGGGGATATGGCACCAAGTTGGTCTGGAACTCTGTCAGATCAACATTAAGGGCGCCATCGAAACGAAGGGAAGCAGTGATGGAGGACACAATCTGACTGATCAACCTGTTGAGGTTTGTGTAAGAGGGACGCTCGATATCGAGGTTCCTACGACAGATATCGTAGATGGCCTCGTTATCAACCATGAAGGCACAGTCGGAATGCTCCAGGGTGGTGTGGGTGGTCAGGATGGCGTTGTAGGGCTCCACCACAGCGGTGGATACCTGGGGAGCTGGGTAGATGGAGAACTCCAGCTTGGACTTCTTGCCGTAGTCGACAGACAGACGCTCCATCAGCAGAGAGGTGAAACCAGAGCCGGTGCCACCGCCGAAGCTGTGGAAAACCAGGAAGCCCTGGAGGCCGGTACACTGGTCCGACTGAGGGAAGAAACAGAGATTACATACAAGATACAGTCTCGCTAAATACAAATTAAAGAAATGGATCCCTTCTGATATCATGTTACCCACCAGTTTGCGGATCCTGTCCAGCACGATGTCAATGATCTCTTTGCCGATGGTGTAGTGCCCACGGGCGTAATTGTTGGCAGCATCCTCCTTACCAGTGATCAGCTGCTCAGGGTGGAACAGCTGGCGGTAAGTCCCACTGCGCACCTCATCTGAAGAGACGGTCTCAAATTAGAACTCACGGGTGTGACGTCAGGAAATATTTTTTATTGGAAATCTGTCATCTATATCAATGACTGTTTAGCAATGACACTGGTCATTTTTAATTTGCTTAAATAATGTTCAGCCAGAAGTGATGACACTTACCGATGACAGTGGGCTCCAGGTCCACAAAAACTGCTCTGGGGACGTGCTTTCCGGCTCCAGTCTCACTGAAGAAGGTGTTGAAGGAATCATCTCCTCCTCCAATAGTCTTGTCACTGGGCATCTGTCCGTCCGGCTGGATCCCATGCTCCAGGCAGTAAAGCTCCCAGCAGGCATTGCCAATCTGGACGCCAGCCTGACCAACATGGATGGAGATACACTCACGCTGTGGAGCAGAGAAAGAAGTGTTATAGATCCAATCTCACCATCTTTTTTTTAAATTGCTTTAAAAAGGTAAAATAGAAGTGTTAAAGGAAATACATTTTTGAATTTAAAAAAAGGCACACGTCTGTTGCTAATTTTAACCAATGAATGCCATGCCTCACATGTCAAAGGATTGCTCCAAGAGCTTTCCTGCTTCAACAAAGGCTTTTGTAATGAACCAAATACCAGATTAAAATCACCTGTCACGCAGTCATTGGCCCTCTAAACAGAAAGTAATTTGAAATGCACACACATACATAAAAGAAAGCCTAACTTTTCACAGACTTGAGTACTTCAGGAAATAAAACAATTCCTGACTGTGGTGAACCTTGTCAAACACAGCTGTAGTTAGCCTTAACATCTAAGCTCAAAATATGAAAGACTTCGAGTGAATGGGTTTGTATGAAAAGGCTGTGGGCGCAGTTTCATAAAAGGCCAGGCCTCTTCAAACAGGCGGTGAAAATAGGAGGAATAAGAGGAATGTTTCAGGCTGAAAGCAGGTTGACCCGCACGAACTGGATCAATGTGCAGACATAAAAACCGGAAAAGGGCAGAACTTGAATGTGGGCCGAGCCCTTTCGAGTTACAAAAAGTTGGAGCCACATCACAATTAAAACGACCCATTTACGGCCAGGGTTAGTCTACCGTTCTACACTATCTTTTTGTTTGACTGTAGATAGTTTTGTTACTTATTTAACATTAATAAGGGTGGGCAATCCAGGATGCCACGTGTTGATATAACGCGATTTCGAGAGAGTTTAATTCGGTTAAATTAATTGTAATAAAAATACAAAATATTTCATTACTCACCATGTCTTCGGGAATATGAAGGTAGTCTTTATGAGTTTGGAATTAGACGAGGACAAAGGCGACGTTATCTCTCACAGCAAGGGCGTTATGTGTCCAGTGTGAGAAGTAACTGATATTTCTGTCCCAAGGCGGGGCTATATATACGGCTTTACCCGGTGAAAAAAATGCTAATGAATCCGATTGGTGGAAGGTCACGTGAGCCCGTTTCCTATTGGTTAAATTGAACAGTCATATGAGCAAAGAGCTACGCAGTAAAAATGTCTGAATTGCACCAAGCGTTGTAGCCTCCTCGACTGCAGAGGCCGCAAAGATAATTGGTTAACGTAGAACAGAAACGCCCACTACCGTTATTGTCTCCTTCGTGTCAATCAAATCAGTGACATCACATCGCTTCTACGCATGAATGATTTAACAAATCGTTGGACCTTATATGTAGACGTTGTACCATTATGCGTGAATTTGATGAAACAAGCGGGACAAACTAACCGGACTAATTGCTTGGTGTTATATTTGGATCAGTAATTTGTACCAACTAGCTTAACAAGCTAGCTTCTAGCAAGGATTTAGCATCCATTGATGGTATAAAAGTAATACCGTCCTCGCATAGATGACTATTGATCAACGTCATAACGTATGAATGAAGCTCATCTGGGTTTGTTGTTTGCTTTCATTGTGTGTCTTCCCGGTGAAGTGTGTCGGTTCCATTGATGTAACAATGGGCTTTGTGTAAAACCACAGATGATACAAATGGTAGCATTATCTAGCTGGCGCACCCTGCCTCCCTCCCCCGCCACTGTGTGAGTCTCGATCTGCTCTCCTGCTGTGCTGGGTCTGCCAGATCCGCGAAGTAGTCTCCCGGTGTCATGGAGTGAACGGGCTGTATATGAGCAGCTGCAGTGAAGTTAAAATGGCGAAGCACCAACAACAACCACAGAGAGAGATAAGCACAACGCGAGCGGAGCTATCCGAAATTGAACAGATTATTCGTGTCAGTCAATTCTCACTGTGGAAAACCGGAATATTTCGTAAATTCTCCCAATCGTACTGCACCCTAGATACAGACATGAATCAAAAAGTGAAAATATACGAATGAACGGCTCTGGTGACCTGCATTAAATTTTACTCAAGAGAAGACGCTCTTTATTGGGGAGTTAGAAAAGAAGAAAAAGTAAACGTTCCGTATTTCACGGGCCAATAAAAGTGTTCGTCTTTGCCTCGTTACCATGAGAAGTAGACGTAATCGTCGTCACGTCACCCATTCATTACGGCAGTTTGTGGACTGCCGTAATGAAGCTTCGAGTGTAGCGAGTTTGCCGTCGGCATCTTGGAACACGGCCGTCGCCATCTTGGCTTTGTTGAGTATAATGAACGGAAGTAACCATATTTGGAATGTCAAAGAGTGACGTAAAATTGCCGGTTACGGCTCTGGTTCCAGCACAGCACTGACAATAAGAACGCCTTAAAGCAGGTTATATAAAAAGACTACAAGTATAGCATGTGAAAAAAATAAAGTCACAGTATAACATGTCTAAGAAAAAAAAAATAGACAATAGTATGTCGAAAAAAAATCATTCATGAAGTCATATGACATGTTTTTTTCACGTGTGTAACTACACATTATCAGAGTGCATACTGAAGACTCCCGTATCACCAATGAACGTCTTTTTTGTATCTTTGCACTCTGGCCGTCAGCATTTCAGTTTTACAGAGTAATGGATATTGATTTTGATTAAACCAGTCATCTCTTTTTGATGTCGTGATTACTTACCTAGGTCATATCAGTGTTAAATTGACACGGTGACATAGCAGTTAAAGGTTCCCGACAATAACTTAAAGTAAAAGGTTTGGATTGTAGTTTTATAAGTGATATTGTTTTTAATAGAGAACAGGTTAGCTAGCATGACCATTAGTAGCTTTAATAGACAGGTACTATTAACGGGTATCTATAAAGACCTGATATTGCAGATAAGACAGCAGCATCTTGGGACTTTAAATAACTTGAGTCCAAATTATTTCGCAGTGCAACTGTTCCCATTAAACTGGACAAAACAGTTTGATAATGAACTAGCAATATTGACAATTAAAGATCCATGAAAACAATCTGCACACCATTAAAAAGTCTAACACTTCTGCCCTTTGGAATAAAAGACAGGAAGACAAATGATGTAGTGACAAACTTTATTCCTGAGTTGAAAATGAAGAAAAAACCACTTTGTTTTAATACTCTTCTCCTTCCTCATCCTCATCTCCCACACTATCAGCACCAACCTCCTCATAATCCTTCTCCAGAGCTGCCATGTCCTCTCTGGCCTCAGAGAACTCTCCCTCCTCCATACCCTCACCCACATACCAGTGAACAAACGCACGCTTAGCGTACATCAGATCAAATTTGTGGTCAAGCCGAGCCCAGGCCTCTGCAATAGCAGTGGTGTTGCTCAGCATGCACACAGCCCTCTGGACCTTAGCCAGGTCTCCACCAGGAACTACAGTGGGCGGCTGGTAGTTGATGCCGACCTTGAAACCAGTGGGGCACCAGTCCACAAACTGGATGGAGCGCTTGGTTTTAATGTTGGCAATGGCAGCATTCACATCTTTGGGCACCACGTCACCACGGTACAAAAGGCAGCAAGCCATGTATTTACCATGGCGAGGGTCACATTTCACAAATTGATTAGCTGGCTCAAAGCAGGAGTTAGTGATTTCTGACACTGTTAACTGCTCATGGTAAGCTTTCTCAGCAGAGATGACGGGGGCATAGGTGGCCAGAGGGAAGTGGATACGGGGATATGGCACCAAGTTGGTCTGGAACTCTGTCAGATCAACATTTAGGGCGCCATCAAAGCGAAGGGAAGCAGTGATGGAGGACACAATCTGACTGATCAACCTGTTCAGGTTGCTATAAGAGGGACGCTCAACATCAAGGTTCCTACGGCAGATATCAAAGATGGCCTCATTATCAACCATGAAGGCACAGTCAGAGTGATCCAGAGTGGTGTGGGTGGTCAGGATGGCGTTGTAGGGCTCCACCACAGCGGTGGACACCTGGGGAGCCGGGTAGACGGAGAACTCCAGCTTGGACTTCTTGCCGTAGTCGACAGACAGACGCTCCATCAGCAGAGAGGTGAAACCAGAGCCGGTGCCACCGCCGAAGCTGTGGAAAACCAGGAAGCCCTGTAGGCCGGTGCACTGGTCCGACTAAGGGAAAAGAGGCAGATACAGAGGTTACACATGAGATACAGTCATGCCATTTACTTAAATATCTGAATAAAAATTAAAGAAATGGATCCCTCCTGACATCATGTTACCCACCAGTTTGCGGATCCTGTCCAGCACGATGTCGATGATCTCTTTGCCGATGGTGTAGTGTCCACGAGCGTAATTGTTGGCAGCATCCTCCTTACCAGTGATCAGCTGCTCAGGGTGGAACAGCTGGCGGTAAGTCCCACTGCGCACCTCATCTGAAGAGACAAAAACACACATTGAATCCTAAACGGCTCATAATGTATACTTAAATGACTCAAATGAATGTTCAGTTCATCCAGAAGTGATGACACTTACCGATGACAGTGGGCTCCAGGTCCACAAAAACTGCTCTGGGGACGTGCTTTCCGGCTCCAGTCTCACTGAAGAAGGTGTTGTAGGAATCATCTCCTCCTCCCGTGGACTTTCCACTTGGCATCTGTCCATCCGGCTGGATCCCATGCTCCAGGCAGTAAAGTTCCCAGCAGGCATTGCCAATCTGGACTCCGGCTTGGCCGACATGCACTGAGATACACTCCCGCTGGAGAGAGGACAACAATTTGTAACTTGAAGAAGACTCAAAAAGTTGGAGGCGTGGAAGTAGAAAAAGACCCTTCATAAAAATGCACCAGATACCACAGACACATGATGCTCATGCATTTCACAAATCAGTTAATTAAGACAAATAGCTGATCTATAAAATATTAAGACAGAATAATCGGCTAATTTTAAGAATATGTAATAGGATTGCACCGATTTATTGGCCAGATATCGGTGTCCAGGTGATGAAAGTGGCCGATGTACATTTATTTAATGAATCCGTGAAGACAAATGGCTGATTGGCCATATATTCTTGTTGACCGCTATCGGCCAAACTGCAAACCTGACGATGAAACGGGCCGATGTAACACATATTGCATAATTTAGGGCCCGCGAACTTTGGTCATTTGTGGTCTGTCTGGGTAAACGGCAACTACAAAAAAATATATACACTGGCAGGACAAACTTTAGCATAAAGACACGTGGTGTGCGGCCTATGCACGTGTAGGTTGTTTACATAGATAAAGTCGACCATGGGGAGGGTCTTCTCAGTGAAACATCAGCGACGTTCGATGAAATGTTAAAAAGTTCGGTGGTGAAGACAAGTGAGGGCCCAAAAATACCTTACATTTAAAACTCAATTGATAAAATGAGGACTGTAAGTCTCATTAAATCATAAGAAAACGCCCCATCCTCCAACTCACCATGTTTCCTGAAGATGTGAGTGGAAATAAGAATGAAGAGGCTGATTAACTCTCACAGCTGCGTTTCAATGAGTGCTGCGTGAGACGCTCAAGCAAATGTCAACTCTGCTAGTTAATTTATACTCGACTTCTTGGAAGAAGACAGTGGTTGAATCAGATTGGTCGAAAGTGGCGAGAGCTGCTTTCCTATTGGTTAACAAAAAACCGCTCCCCTAAAGCTGGTTCTGATAGGTCAGCCATGTCAGCTGTTCAGCTTTGGCTTCCATTGATAGGACGAGAGGCTGCCTGCTGTGTAACATACACAACAATTATATTCTTTTTGGGAAATAAGGTATTCAAACTTTGGACCAGAAAGGAGAACTTTTGAAACAGATGATTTGATTAATACTCTTTTGTTTTGCTGTATTTACACAAATAACATTCAAGTTATTCTATGCAATCAAAAGCTTATTTTGCTCGGTCCTCCTAATACAGAATTACAATAAACTTAAGGTAGCTGTTCACCAGCCTGATGGCCTGCGAGTAGAAATAATTCTATTTAATATAGTTTTTCCGATCGTCCGTTTCTTGTGAAAGAAATAAAAAGTTTATTTTTGTCTTTTTTTTTTAACCAACAGTGGTGGAAGAAGTATTCAGCAGTGATGTACTTAAGTATGGAGAACTAAAGCTACCATCATAACAAATGACTCAAGAAAAATAAATACATTCAATAACTATAGGAAGAAAACTGTAAATAAAAGTCTCAATTTACAAATAGATCTGCAGGTAAATTTGAAAATTGAAAAATATACATACAAATATAAACATTTTAATGTATACTTATTTAGCTATCAATTTATTTCCATACTTATGTACAATTTATTTCCATACTTAAGTACAGTTGTAGTATAATACAGTATATACTGTATACAGTATATAATACAGTATATAGTGCTATACTTTGCAATGTATTGTCTTTTTTTGGTTTGCCAGATATTGTACTAATGACATTTATTTTAACTGGAAAAGAAAAACATGCTTTGTGATATCCTGTCAATAGTTTATTATATTTTATATTTAATACATTATTTTTGGCACATGGTGGTTGTATTTGCCATCACATTTTCTTTTTAGTGATGAGTATGACAACCTAATTTATTGAATAAAAACATTTTTTTTTAAAAATAGCCCAATAAAATAGCACTTTTTTTCTTACTTTGTAACTGCAGTGCATCGAAATGCTGGAACAAAACCAGATTATGTCTCTCCTTTTCAAGAAAACTAAGGAATATGTGTTCATTTTGGATATTTTTGAGTTGCAGGTGCACCTGTTAATCAAATTATCTGTTTCAAAAGTTCTCCTTTCTGGTCCAAAGTTTGAATACCTAATTTTCCAAAAAGAATATGATTGTTGTGTATGTTACACAGCAGGCAGCCTCTCGTCCTATCAAGGGAAGCCAAAGCTGAACAGCTGACATGGCTGACCTATCAGAACCAGCTTTAGGGGAGCGGTTTTTTATTAACCAATAGGAAAGCAACTCTCGCCACTTTCGACCAATCTGATTCAACCAGTGTCTTCATCCATGACGTCGAGTATAAATTAACTAGCAGAGTTGACATCTGCTTGAGCGTCTCACGCAGCACTCATTGAAACGCAGCTGTGAGAGTTAATCAGCCTCTTCATTCTTATTTCCACTCACATCTTCAGGAAACATGGTGAGTTGGACGATGGGGCGTTTTCCTTTGATTTAATGAGGCTTACAGTCCTCGTTTTAGCAATTGAGTTTTACATTTAAGGTATTTTCTGGGCTCAAACTAATCTTCATCGATGAACTTTTTAACATTTCATCGAACGTCGCTGATGTTTCACTGAGAAGACCCTCCCCATGGTCGACTTTATCTATGTAAACAACCTACACGTGCATAGGCCGCACACCATATGTCTTTATGCCAAAGTTTGTCCTGCCAGTGTATTTTTTTTTTTGTCGTTGCTGTTTCCCGAGACAGACCACAAATGACCAAGACCAAAGTTTGCGGGCCCTAAATTGTGCAATATGTGGCCATTCAGCTATTTGTCTTCACGGATTTATTAAATAAATGTACATCGGCCACTTTCATCACCTGGACACCGATATCTAGCCAATAAATCGGTGCAACCCTATTTTATATTAACATATTCTCCAAATTAGATGATTATTCTGTCTTAATCATATTTTATAGATCAGCTATTTGTCTTAATTAACTGATTTGTGAAATAAATGTGCATCATATGTCCGTGGTATCTGGTGCATTTTTATGAAGGGTCTTTTTCTACCTCCATGCCTCCAACTTTTTGAGTCATCTTCAAGTTACGAATTGTTGTCCTCTCTCCAGCGGGAGTGTATCTCAGTGCATGTCGGCCAAGCCGGAGTCCAGATTGGCAATGCCTGCTGGGAACTTTACTGCCTGGAGCATGGGATCCAGCCGGATGGACAGATGCCCAGTGGAAAGTCCACCGGAGGAGGAGATGATTCCTACAACACCTTCTTTAGTGAGACTGGAGCCGGAAAGCACGTCCCCAGAGCAATTTTTGTGGACCTGGAGCCCACTGTCATCGGTAAGTGTCATCACTTCTGGATGAACTGAACATTCATTTAAGTATACATTATGAGCCATATAGGATTCAATGTGTTTTTGTCTCTTCAGATGAGGTGCGAACTGGGACTTACCGCCAGCTGTTCCACCCTGAGCAAATGATCACTGGTAAGGAGGATGCTGCCAACAATTACGCCCGTGGACACTACACCATCGGCAAAGAGATCATCGACATCGTGCTGGACAGGATCCGCAAACTGGTGGGTAACATGATATCAGGAGGGATCCATTTCTTTAATTTTTATTCAGATATTTAAGTAAATGACATGACTGTATCTCATGTGTAACCTCTGTATCTCCCTCTCTTCCCTCAGTCGGACCAGTGCACCGGCCTTCAGGGCTTCCTGGTTTTCCACAGCTTCGGCGGTGGCACCGGCTCTGGTTTCACCTCTCTG
Source organism: Clinocottus analis (assembly GCF_023055335.1). Taxonomy (NCBI): domain Eukaryota; kingdom Metazoa; phylum Chordata; class Actinopteri; order Perciformes; family Cottidae; genus Clinocottus; species Clinocottus analis. Next base: position 21,915,951 of record NW_027176153.1, on the reverse strand, counting down.
CTGATGGAGCGTCTGTCTGTCGACTACGGCAAGAAGTCCAAGCTGGAGTTCTCAGTCTACCCGGCTCCCCAGGTGTCCACCGCTGTGGTGGAGCCCTACAACGCCATCCTGACCACCCACACCACCCTGGAGCACTCTGACTGTGCCTTCATGGTTGATAACGAAGCCATCTTTGATATCTGCCGTAGGAACCTTGATGTTGAGCGTCCGTCTTACACAAACCTCAACAGGTTGATCAGTCAGATTGTGTCCTCCATCACTGCTTCCCTTCGTTTCGATGGCGCCCTTAATGTTGATCTGACAGAGTTCCAGACCAACTTGGTGCCATATCCCCGTATCCACTTCCCTCTGGCCACCTATGCCCCCGTCATCTCTGCCGAGAAAGCTTACCATGAGCAGTTAACAGTGTCAGAAATCACTAACGCCTGCTTTGAGCCAGCTAATCAATTTGTGAAATGTGACCCTCGCCATGGTAAATACATGGCTTGCTGCCTTTTGTACCGTGGTGACGTGGTGCCCAAAGATGTGAATGCTGCCATTGCCAACATTAAAACCAAGCGCTCCATCCAGTTTGTGGACTGGTGCCCCACTGGTTTCAAGGTCGGCATCAACTACCAGCCGCCCACTGTAGTTCCTGGTGGAGACCTGGCCAAGGTCCAGAGGGCCTTATGCATGTTGAGCAACACCACTGCTATTGCAGAGGCCTGGGCTCGGCTTGACCACAAGTTTGATCTGATGTACGCTAAGCGTGCGTTTGTTCACTGGTATGTGGGTGAGGGTATGGAGGAGGGAGAGTTCTCTGAGGCCAGAGAGGACATGGCAGCTCTGGAGAAGGATTATGAGGAGGTTGGTGCTGATAGTGTGGGAGATGAGGATGAGGAAGGAGAAGAGTATTAAAACAGTGTTGTTGTTTTTTTCTTCATTATCAACTCAGGAATAAAGTTTGTTACTTCATCATTTGTTTTCCTGTCTTTTTATTCCAAAGGGCAGAAGTGTTGTTGGACTTTTTAATGGAGTGCAGATTGTTTTCATGGATCTTTAATTGTCAATATTGCTAGTTCATTATCAAACCGTTTTGTCCAGTTTAATGGGAACAGTTGCACTGCGAAATAATTTGGACTCAAGTTATTTAAAGTCCCAAGATGCTGCTGTCTTATCTGCAATATCAGGTCTTTATAGATACCCGTTATTAGTACCTTTCTATTAAAGATACTAATGATCATGCTATCTAACCTGTTCTGTTAAACAATATCACTTCTTGAAACTACAATCCAAACCTTTTACTTTAAGTTATTGTTGGGAACTTTTAACTGCTATGTCACCGTGTCAATTTAACACTGATATGACCTTGGTAAGTAATCACCACATCAAAAAGAGATGACTGGTTCAATCAAAATCCATATCCATTACTCTGTAAAACTGAAATGCTGACGGCCAGAGTGCAAGGGACTCAGAGACAGACACAGTGATTACACATGACACAGTAATCACACACTTGCAACACACTCTGTCTACCGTGGGGACCGCAAAGAAGTCTCGGAAAAAAAGACTAGATTATTAATTCACAGAAAACCTAAATTAAAAGACGTTTCAAAGGACAAAATTAAGATAACAGTCAATTCGGAATGTATAAAGAAACGGTTCAGCACTCCTCTGAAGAAAACTAATTCTTACGTTATTTTTGTAATTAAGTTTCGTTTGTTTAAGGGAAAAAAAATGCATTTTAAAATCATGAGTTACGCTACAGTTCTGACTCTGATGCTACTGTCTGTTCTATACTCCGGAGCACAAGGTGGCGGTAATGCACCAAAAATATGGATGCCAACTGCCGTTAAACTTAAGGAAGAAGAAGAAAAAACCTCCGCATCAAACACTGCAGCACTCAGGCGCACACACTGCTCCCCGTCTTGTCTCATTACATTGCATAATATCGACGAGCCGTCATGGTAAGTAACATTTTAAATCAACATTTCACGTTTTATTTCGAGGTGTACTTTTATAGAGTTTTATAGAGTCGAACAGAACGGGAGTAATATTTCGGATGTCATCCCTTTTTCCTCTTTATTATAGTGAATCGCTGCTATTTGGTAAATATGGCTGCTAATAAACGCTTAATGAAAACCTAATGTATTCCTGCTCTGCAAGCCGACGTCTTGTCCTCTCACCACATATATCGTTTAAATCATCTTAATTTTATTTGTATTAATTTGTTTGTAATCCTGATTTAAAGACACCTTCATATGAATACGTTGTAGTGCACCTTGTTCTAAAGAGAATGTTATTTTCATCCCAATGATTTATCAAAACCACAAGCCTTTTTAAATATGGCATATCGGTATATTTAAAATATAATACACCTCTGTTCATTTTTCACTGTTAAGCTATGTGAAAGTATGGTGAGCTTTCTATTCCCATTGGAGGATGCAATGTGGCTTTTGAAAGAGACAGCCCACTGCAACATGTCTGACCTAGGGAATCATTTGTTCACAGTGATTCTGCATGAAATAGACATGATATGTGGCAACAGAGAGCAGCCGAAAATACATATGTTCCTGTAAAATAAATGATGGACTGAACCTTAGACTGACATGCCATCAAAGAATATAAGAATAGTAAAGTTCTTTCACGCAGGGTAAGAAGAACAATTTGAAACGATGTGCACTGCCATGTTAGAGTTCATTTAAAGACTATTTGAGAAAAACAAATGCATACGTGTTCAACTCTTCTATTTTACCTGTAGAAGCAGTTGTTGTGAAAATATCCTTTAAAAAAAGGTGGTGAGATTGATCTATAATACAAATCTTCTTTCTCTGCTCCACAGCGTGAGTGTATCTCCGTTCATGTTGGTCAGGCTGGCGTCCAGATTGGCAATGCCTGCTGGGAGCTTTACTGCCTGGAGCATGGGATCCAGCCGGACGGGCAGATGCCCAGTGACAAGACTGTCGGAGGAGGAGATGATTCCTTCAACACCTTCTTCAGTGAGACTGGAGCCGGAAAGCACGTCCCCAGAGCAGTTTTTGTGGACCTGGAGCCCACTGTCATCGGTAAACAGTCATTAATATAGATGACATATCTCAATAGCAATTATTTCATGTAGTCAAACCCTTAAGTTCTAATTTGAAACTGTCTCTTCAGATGAGGTGCGTACTGGGACTTACCGCCAGCTGTTCCACCCTGAGCAGCTGATCACTGGTAAGGAGGATGCTGCCAACAATTACGCCCGTGGACACTACACCATCGGCAAAGAGATCATCGACATCGTGCTGGACAGGATCCGCAAACTGGTGGGTAACATGATGTCAGAAGGGATCCATTTCTTTAATTTGTATTCAGATATTTAAGTAAATGACATGACTGTATCTCATGTGTAACCTCTGTATCTGCCTCTCTTCCCTCAGTCGGACCAGTGCACCGGCCTTCAGGGCTTCCTGGTTTTCCACAGCTTCGGCGGTGGCACCGGCTCTGGTTTCACCTCTCTGCTGATGGAGCGTCTGTCTGTCGACTACGGCAAGAAGTCTAAGCTGGAGTTCTCAGTCTACCCGGCTCCCCAGGTGTCCACCGCTGTGGTGGAGCCCTACAACTCCATCTTGACCACCCACACCACTCTGGATCACTCTGACTGTGCCTTCATGGTCGACAACGAGGCCATCTTCGATATCTGTCGTACGAACCTCGATATCGACCGTCCCTCCTACAGCAACCTCAACAGGTTGATCAGTCAGATTGTGTCCTCCATCACTGCTTCCCTTCGTTTCGATGGCGCCCTTAATGTTGATCTGACAGAGTTCCAGACCAACTTGGTGCCATATCCCCGTATCCACTTCCCTCTGGCCACCTATGCCCCCGTCATCTCTGCGGAGAAAGCCTGTCATGAGCAGTTAACAGTGTCAGAAATTACTAACGCCTGCTTTGAGCCAGCTAATCAATTTGTGAAATGTGACCCTCGCCATGGTAAATACATGGCGTGCTGCCTGCTTTTCCGTGGCGACGTGGTGCCCAAAGATGTAAACGCTGCCATTGCCACCATCAAAACCAAGCGCTCCATCCAGTTTGTGGACTGGTGCCCCACTGGTTTCAAGGTCGGCATAAACTACCAGCCGCCCACTGTAGTTCCTGGTGGAGACCTGGCTAAGGTCCAGAGGGCTGTGTGCATGCTGAGCAACACCACTGCTATTGCAGAGGCCTGGGCTCGACTTGACCACAAGTTTGATCTGATGTACGCTAAGCGTGCGTTTGTTCACTGGTATGTGGGTGAGGGTATGGAGGAGGGAGAGTTCTCTGAGGCCAGAGAGGACATGGCAGCTCTGGAGAAGGATTATGAGGAAGTTGGAGTCGACTCTATTGAGGGAGAGGGAGAGGAAGAGGGAGAGGAATATTAAAAGGAGTAAAAAGGCAGTTAAACAGGAAAATATTGATTTAATTAGTCCTTAAATGCATTTAAAAATTAACATTTGTTGCTTACCAGTTTGGCTCCTCAGAATAAAACTCCTGAAAATATCAATTTGGATTTCAATTTAATCTGAGAACATAAGGTTCTTACGTTGGAGTTCACTTATGGATGAGGAAGAGGAGACATGAAGCACTATTTGAACAGGAAATGATCGTTTCAAATTAAAGGCATTTCAAAATAAATGTTTGTCAATGAAATCTAAGTTTGTCTTTTCAGACCAAGTGATCCAAGAAAATCAGTTTGGCTCTGTTCTAAATAAATATCCTGTAACATGAAGTTGTCTCTGTTTCTTTTTTGGTTTAAAAATCAAAAACAACTGATAATGAAATATCTTTGACAAATTGCTGAATATAAAGTACCCAGTGTCCAAATTCTTGTTCTGGTTTGAAGTTCAAGTTATTGTCAGCATATTTGAAATGGGACTTCCCTCTACAAATATACAGTGATTTTCTTTGAATCAGAATCTTTGTTTAAAAATAAAATGAGACTAGTAGTTCATATACCTACAATTTTAACTCGTGCCCAAATGTGTGATTCAGTGTATTTTCAAGTGTTTGAAATCATATGGGAAATAAAATACACTTAATGTCCCAAAAGTCATCATATTAATTATGCAGAAAAACTCAATTTAGAATACATTATGTAGGCTATTATTATTTGATTGAATGAGTGATGCGTTAATATGTTCACGTTGCAACAGATCCTTGTTAATTGTTCGCTGTATAAATAAGCCTCCAATATTGAAGCACTTGATGAAAAGAAGTCTGGTTGGATTGGAAAGTACAATACGTTAAAATAATACCAACGTCTCCAAGCGTATAATGAAAAATGTAAAGCGTTGTTCTGTGAGTATACACAATAACACACACAATAACATTGATGGATTTAAGAGCATTCAAGACAACCTTTCCTGTCGATACTTAACCCAGACAAATGCAGCCATCCACCAGAGTTCACAATGCAGAAAATAAATATCAGAGTCATCAATGTAATCTATTTTTGCAGAATATTCCAGGTGTCTGAAGCAGGAAACATTACGTTATTTCCCATCACAGACAGACTGTACATTTGTTCCAGAATATTGTAAACCGCTAATGTGGCCGCTAGACTCTCCAGCCGCCTTAAACAATTCATTAAGCCGTCTACAAAATCCCCACGTCTCGGTTTCAGCATCTTTTGTTCTGGATGAGAAACAGTTACTGCGGCAGAAGGAGGAGGGTTTCGTGTTATTGCTGACGCACTTCACCTGTTCTCCACAAGGGGCAGCGCGAGTACATGAGCGAGGTGCATCTGCAGATCTGCATCAAACGCCGCACCCCTCAGACACCAAGACACCTCAGACACTGCTCTCCGACTTGTCTCATTACATTGCATAATATCGACGAGCCGTCATGGTAAGTAACATTTTAAATCAACATTTCACGTTTTATTTCGAGGTGTACTTTCACGGTGGAGTTTTATAGAGTCGAACAGAACGGGTGTGATATTTCCGACGTCACCCTTTGTCCTCTTCATCATAGTCAATCGCGGCTGCAAATAGCTTTTTGGTAAATATGGCTGATCATTTTTTTAAAAATGGTGAATTGTATGCTTATTAGAAATGTAGCCTAATGTATTCCTGCTCTGCAAGCCGACGCCTAATCCTCTCACCACATATCTCATTTAAATCAGCTTAATTATTTTCTCAATAATTTAATTAGTTGGTAATCCTGATTTAAAGACGCCTTCATATTAATATATTGTAGTGCACCTTGTTCTAAATATGTTTTTTTTTGTTCATCCCACTGACTTATCAAAACCGCAAGCCTTTTTAAATATGACGTGTATATATATTTAATATATAATACGCCTCTGTTCATTTTTCACTGGTAAGAAATGTGAAAAAAAAATAATGTGAGCCTTCTATTCCCATTGGAGGATAAAATGTGGCTTTTTAAAGAGACAGCCCACTGCAACATGTCTGACCTAGATAATCATTTCCCCAGTGATTCTGCATGAATAGACATGATGTGTGGCAGCAGAGAGCGCCCAAAAATACATATGGTCCTGTAAAATAAATGGACTAAACCTTAGACTGACATGCCATCACAGGATATAAGAATAGTAAAATTCTTTCACGCAGGGTCAAAAGAACAACTTGATATGCACAGCCATTTTAGAGTTCGTCACAACCCGGCTCGCAGGTTGTAACAAAAGAGCCCCTGTATTTCCCAGTATTTTTACCGAGTACCTTGACATCACTTCCAGGCAGTGACACATGGCCAGGAGACACAAAACCTGAGAAAACCCGACTCTTCCAGCCTGCAATAAACTCAAGGTTCTACCTGCTCACAGGAAGGAAACCCACCGGGAGAAACAACATGGCTGACAGTTTGGACCGGAACAGCCAATGCGGCCGGTCTAACATTTCTACTGCTGAACCCATGGTTGGAACTTGTCTTAACACGGCATTCAGCCTTCCAATGTCTCCTGCCCTTACAGTAACGACATTAGTCACTAGCCTCAACCAGCGACTAACCACCTGCGGTCCTTTCTAGTCTACCCTGCCGAATACCAACTCCTTCCTCGTTTATACCGTTTCCCTATGGGTCAAAAAATGGCCGCCGTTTCCTCAGTACACAGCATCGTCCTGAGGCCTGCCCTCAAGGTCCGCAGGGTGCGTCAGCACATACTCGTCTGCCAGAACGGCAGCCTCGGCCGCTGCTCTGACTTTACGCTCCCTTAGATATGAAGCGATGTGACGCGGAACAGTATCTTCAAACTGCTCCAGAACTATCAAATCATACAAAGCATCAAACAAATGAACCCTTAGTGAAGTAAACCAACGACAGAAGTGAGTAGTGCCAGACTTCCTGACGATGCTCCAAAACCGCACCTTTTTAATAGAATCCAAACAGTGACACCTAGAGTACGGGAGGAGGAGGGTCGTCACAAGTCCATTTACAGTCTATTTAATGAAAACAAATGTATATGTGTTTAACTCTTCTATTTTACCTGTTGAAGCGATTGTTGGGAAAATAAAAAAGGTGGTGAGATTGATCTATCATACTTCTTTCTCTGCTCCACAGCGTGAGTGCATCTCCATCCATGTTGGTCAGGCTGGCGTCCAGATTGGCAATGCCTGCTGGGAGCTTTACTGCCTGGAGCATGGGATCCAGCCGGACGGACAGATGCCCAGTGACAAGACCGTTGGAGGAGGAGATGATTCCTTCAACACCTTCTTCAGTGAGACTGGAGCCGGAAAGCACGTCCCCAGAGCAGTTTTTGTGGACCTGGAGCCCACTGTCATCGGTAAGTGTCATCACTTCTGGATGAACTGAACATTCATTTGATTCATTTAAGTATACATTATGAGCCGTTTAGGATTCAATGTGTGTTTTTGTCTCTTCAGATGAGGTGCGCAGTGGGACTTACCGCCAGCTGTTCCACCCTGAGCAGCTGATCACTGGTAAGGAGGATGCTGCCAACAATTACGCTCGTGGACACTACACCATCGGCAAAGAGATCATCGACATCGTGCTGGACAGGATCCGCAAACTGGTGGGTAACATGATGTCAGGAGGGATCCATTTCTTTAATTTTTATTCAGATATTTAAGTAAATGACATGACTGTATCTCATGTGTAACCTCTGTATCTGCCTCTCTTCCCTCAGTCGGACCAGTGCACCGGCCTTCAGGGCTTCCTGGTTTTCCACAGCTTCGGCGGTGGCACCGGCTCCGGTTTCACCTCTCTGCTGATGGAGCGTCTGTCTGTCGACTACGGCAAGAAGTCCAAGCTGGAGTTCTCCATCTACCCGGCTCCCCAGGTGTCCACCGCTGTGGTGGAGCCCTACAACGCCATCCTGACCACCCACACCACCCTGGAGCACTCTGACTGTGCCTTCATGGTCGATAACGAGGCCATCTACGATATCTGCCGTAGGAACCTCGATATTGAGCGTCCCTCTTACACAAACCTGAACAGGTTGATCAGTCAGATTGTGTCCTCCATCACTGCTTCCCTTCGTTTCGATGGCGCCCTTAATGTTGATCTGACAGAGTTCCAGACCAACTTGGTGCCATATCCCCGTATCCACTTCCCTCTGGCCACCTATGCCCCCGTCATCTCTGCTGAGAAAGCTTACCATGAGCAGTTAACAGTGTCAGAAATCACTAACTCCTGCTTCGAGCCAGCTAATCAATTGGTAAAATGTGACCCTCGCCATGGTAAATACATGGCTTGCTGCCTTTTGTACCGTGGTGATGTGGTGCCCAAAGATGTGAATGCTGCTATCGCCACCATCAAAACCAAGCGCTCCATCCAGTTTGTGGACTGGTGCCCCACTGGTTTCAAGGTCGGCATCAACTACCAGCCGCCCACTGTAGTTCCTGGTGGAGACCTGGCCAAGGTCCAGAGGGCTGTGTGCATGCTGAGCAACACCACTGCTATTGCAGAGGCCTGGGCTCGACTTGACCACAAGTTTGATCTGATGTACGCTAAGCGTGCGTTTGTTCACTGGTATGTGGGTGAGGGTATGGAGGAGGGAGAGTTCTCTGAGGCCAGAGAGGACATGGCAGCTCTGGAGAAGGATTATGAGGAGGTTGGAGTCGACTCTGTTGAGGGAGAGGGAGAGGAAGAGGGAGAGGAATATTAAAAGGGACAAAAAGGCAGTTAAACAGGAAAACACTGATTTAATTAGTCCTTAAATACATTTAAATATGAACATCTGTTGCTTACCAGTTTGGCTCCTCAGAATAAAACTCCTGAAAATATCAATTCGGATTTCAATTTAATGTGATAGGAAAGCTCAGAGAGGACGTAAGGTTAGAAGTTCACTCACGGGTAAGGAAGAGTAGACATGAAGCACTCCAAGCATTCCAAAATAAATGTTTGTCAATGAAATCTAAGTTTGTCTTTCCAGACCAAGTGATCCAAGAATATCAGTTTGGCTCTGTTCTAAATAAATATCCTGTAACATGAAGTTGTCTGTGTTTCTTTTTTGGTTCAAAAATGAAAAACATTTAATCAGAAGTTTAGTTGATCTGATCAGATAAAGAAATACATTTGACAAATTGATGAATATAAAGTACCCAGTGTTCACATTATTGGTATGGTTTGAAGTTCAAGTTATTGTCAGCCTATTTGAAATGGGACTTCCCTTTACAAATTTATAGTGATGTTTTTCAAGCAGGATCTTCGTTTGGAAATAAAATGAGACTAGTAGTTGATACCTACAATTTTAACTTGTGCACAATTTTGTGATTCATTGTTTCACCTATGAAAGCTTTATATATGAACCTTTTTACTTCCAAAGTCAATCCACATTAGTATAAATAAAATCCATAGAAGGATGTGTGAATGTTCTTGCGACAAAGCTCTTTATTTATTCTTCTTCCAGTGAATAATGTGTAATATGTGGGAACTAAAAGATACAAGCAGTAGCTTCTTTAAGTGTCCAGTCAACAACATCAGTTATTGTTAATTCATAAGTACACCTGCCACTCAAAAATGCTCTATAATGAACCTCTTAGATGAACATCTCAGTATACGCCTGCATCCATCATTTACAAAGACAGAAGATTTACTCTTCATGAGTAAAAGTCTGATGTATCTTTGTTCAACCTGAAGTTTTTCTGTGGCTTCTTCTTTCATTTTTGAGTTGCAGGTGCACCTGTTCATTAATTCACAGAAAACTTAAGTTATAAGATGTTTGTGGCATCTTCATCTGACATTTAAAGAAAATGCTACTGTTGAAAGAATGAAACCCAGATTATGAATACCTGGTTTAGCTTTGTAGCAATAACATTCACGAATTTTAATAATATTGACTTCTGAACTTCTAAAAAGGCTGATATATAGCTGAAGTTTATTAGAGTAAATGCTTAATTACATAATTCAGTCAACCAAAATATAGAATGAAAGAGACAACACAGACAACTTGATGTTACATATAATTTATTTATAACATATTCAAAATGGCATATTTTGTATAACTTCATCTGAAAAGTCAAATTTATATTTGATAGATAAACATTTCTTTTGGAATGTATTTAAGGATGAATTGTTTCCTGTTTAAGTGCCTTTTTACTCCTTTCAATATTCCTCTCCCTCTTCCTCTCCCTCTCCCTCAATAGAGTCGACTCCAACTTCCTCATAATCCTTCTCCAGAGCTGCCATGTCCTCTCTGGCCTCAGAGAACTCTCCCTCCTCCATACCCTCACCCACATACCAGTGAACAAACGCACGCTTAGCGTACATCAGATCAAACTTGTGGTCAAGTCGAGCCCAGGCCTCTGCAATAGCAGTGGTGTTGCTCAGCATGCACACAGCCCTCTGGACCTTGGCCAGGTCTCCACCAGGAACTACAGTGGGCGGCTGGTAGTTGATGCCGACCTTGAAACCAGTGGGGCACCAGTCCACAAACTGGATGGAGCGCTTGGTTTTGATCGCGGCAATGGCAGCGTTTACATCTTTGGGCACCACATCGCCACGGAAAAGCAGGCAGCACGCCATGTATTTACCATGGCGAGGATCACATTTCACCATCTGATTGGCTGGCTCGAAGCAGGAGTTAGTGATTTCTGACACTGAGAGCTGCTCATGGTAAGCTTTCTCAGCAGAGATGACGGGGGCATAGGTGGCCAGAGGGAAGTGGATACGGGGATATGGCACCAAGTTGGTCTGGAACTCTGTCAGATCAACATTAAGGGCGCCATCGAAACGAAGGGAAGCAGTGATGGAGGACACAATCTGACTGATCAACCTGTTGAGGTTGCTGTAAGAGGGACGCTCAATATCGAGGTTCCTACGACAGATATCGTAGATGGCCTCGTTATCGACCATGAAGGCACAGTCAGAGTGCTCCAGGGTGGTGTGGGTGGTCAGGATGGCGTTGTAGGGCTCCACCACAGCGGTGGACACCTGGGGAGCTGGGTAGATGGAGAACTCCAGCTTGGACTTCTTGCCGTAGTCGACAGACAGACGCTCCATCAGCAGAGAGGTGAAACCAGAGCCGGTGCCACCGCCGAAGCTGTGGAAAACCAGGAAGCCCTGAAGGCCGGTGCACTGGTCCGACTGAGGGAAGAGAGGCAGATACAGAGGTTACACATGAGATACGTCATATATGTCATTTATTTAAATATCTGAAATAAAAATTTATAATAGATCCCACTTCTGACATCATGTTACCCACCAGTTTGCGGATCCTGTCCAGCACGATGTCGATGATCTCTTTGCCGATGGTGTAGTGTCCACGGGCGTAATTGTTGGCAGCATCCTCCTTACCAGTGATCAGCTGCTCAGGGTGGAACAGCTGACGGTAAGTCCCAGTACGCACCTCATCTGAAGAGACAAAAATACTGAATCAGGTGATGTTTACAGTTTGCGATATTTCACTTTTAATTTGCCTAAATGAATGTTCATCCAGAAGTGATGACACTTACCGATGACAGTGGGCTCCAGGTCCACAAAAACTGCTCTGGGGACGTGCTTTCCAGCTCCAGTCTCACTGAAGAAGGTGTTGTAGGAATCGTCTCCTCCTCCAATGGTCTTGTCACTGGGCATCTGTCCGTCCGGCTGGATCCCATGCTCCAGGCAGTAAAGCTCCCAGCAGGCATTGCCAATCTGGACGCCAGCCTGACCAACATGGATGGAGATGCACTCACGCTGTGGAAAGAAAAAACACCAGAGGTTATTCACCTCTAAGCATCATTGACATACAACACTGGCAGAAACAAACAAAACTGTATTCTAAAATAGTTTATTCATATAGATAGAAATTTGCAAATACATATTTATATGTATTAGTATTTTTTACAGAGGTAGCTAAACCGTTACACTTACATTCTCAGAGAAAGTTATGTCTCGGGTAAAATATAAAAACCATTAACAAAACAATTAGCAGATAAACCAGCTGTCAGGAGAACCACTCATCACCATGTCTTCGAGTGCCTCGCGCCATGCAGACTGTGACTGTGCACTTCATCCATTGTGCCTCCAGACAGGCTTTCTCTGTGTGGAGACGAAGCATCTTCCCTGTCGGCAACGTTACAGTGAAATAACGCCAACCTCGAGAGAACAAAACACCGCAGAGAGCCTGCGATTTGGCCGTCATTATTTATTCAGTCCACTTTGCCAGCTGACTACAAACCTCCTTTGTTCCCTCCTGAGCCATAGTTCCGCCTCAACATCCCCTCACATCAAGTCTTATACTATACATTTAATGATTAATTTAACACATTTAGTTCAAGACAGTTACTTTACACCTTGTCTGATATCTCAAGCTTATTCCCATTTTGTTATAAATGTCAACGTCCCGCCCTCCTCCTCCCCCTCGCGTCACTAAAACCGACCTCAAATTTTGTCTATTTACATAAAATGGGAAAGATTTTTACCATTTTGTTCCGTTGTAGTGGAGGGCTGAAGCTCCTGATAAATCTTACAGTTCGACAGTTATGGGGTCGATGTAAGAAATAATGGCGTGCATGGGGATGGACAGCGGTATATATGCAAGTGCAGCGCCGGTGCCGGTGTCTCCTGCGTCGCCATTGGTCGATCCCCCTGTCAGTCTGGCGCGTCGAAGCGATCCGCGGCTTCCTATTGGACGAGCGGCTCTCTCACGACACGGACCACCTCCTAGACCACACCCAAAATCTCTACATCATCCATTGTGCGGCACCGATGGCTTCTCTGAAGAAAACAAGTATGGCTTATTTTCATCATGCTGGTACCACACAGGCCCAGTGTGACTAATACTAAACAGTTTGTTTGTATGTCTATATTGCAAACACATTCATTCATGAAGAATAGCATAACAGCGTATAATAGATTACACAACATTCAACTATTTGCATGTATTTATAATATAACAAAGTATATTAAATATAGTATGCAATTTGGAAATATATCTCACTGTTAACTAGTTGCAGTGATTGTTTCTTTGATGTTGGTAGGCCTCAGACACATAATTGATGTCTGAATAATGTGGTGGTTTCCAAACATCAAAGTCATTTAAATTTTACATAAAGATTGGTTCAGATGATCTTTGCATTTAGTTATATTTTCGACCCATTTTTGCTCCAATACTCAGTCATTAATTTCACAAATTATTCCAATACATGATTGTTATGGGTTTTATTATTGAGCACTAGTAGCTGACTAGTAGTATTTTATTTCCAGTTATAGTCAAACTAGGTTAAATTGTCTTGTCAGAGATGAGGGACATGTAGGCCACCGAGATCCACAGACGCCCAACCCCCAGCTCTCCTCCTAAGATTTACCCGTGGCTAGGAACTGAATAATGTAGTTGCCTGGATACAGCCCAGAATCCACATGGACCGCCTTTATCTGGCAGTCACGTGTCCCAGCTTAAATGGCAGCATTAACGGCTGCATGCAGCTGCCTCTGTGGGGGGATGTGGAGCGCATCAGCCACCTCTTCTCCAAAGATCTTACAGCCGGATGTCCTGTGTCTGTAAGGAAGCGTTACCGCTGGCCTATAAGTGCAGGTGTCCTCCTCTTTTAGTAAAACTGATGACAAAATAAATGAAAAGAACCATGAGGATGATAGGGTGTGGCCCCTGCAAACTCAAGATGGATGACATTAATGAGGTCAGCTCTTTTGTTCACACACATCAAAGCAGCTCTTTCTGGAAACTAAAGTAACAGGATGTGTGTAACAGATGTGTTTTACATTTAACTTTCAAGAAGAAAGACAATAAATTGTTTTTCTGTGAGCCAAAAGAAAAGAAAAGCAAACCAACAGACAGTGAAGGAAAAATGCGTTGATAATCGTTTTTATTAGTTTTAACGTTTTCAGAGCCGATAAAGGAGGTACAGCTATTTTCTCTCATACTTGCCCCAACCTGAAGGAGATCTCTGAGTCAAGACCAAATGACAATATTATCAGATAAAAAATTCCTGACGAGTGTTTTTTGCCTTTTGTGTCGGTGAATATTGTTCTATTGTTTGTATTACAAATGCGAAACAGAGGAAACTAATTTACACATAGCGGTCAGAAAAAACCCATCAAATCACCTTTATTCCAGTCCAATCACACTCTTATAATCCTGATCCTGAACTTGAGTTATTTTACCAATGTTTTTAACATTAACTTCTTTTAGATGGTCTTCTGAGCTCCAACAGAGAATGGACTTCACAATACTGCTGCTGGTTTATAAAGCAGTGAATGGTTTAGGGCCTGAATACATTTGTGATCTGCTGTTACCTTATGAACCATCACGACCCCTCAGGTCGTCTAGTTCTGGTCTACTTTCTGTTCCAGAACAAAACATGGAGAAGCAGCGTTCAGCTTTTCTGCTTCACATATCTGGAACAAGGTCCCTGAAAGCTGCAGGTCTGCCCTCCTTTAAATCCAGATTAAAGACTTTTCTGTTTGCCTTTGCCTTTAATTAAACCAGATTCAAGGATATCAATCAATTCCTGCATCTAACTACTGCATTTAACTTTTATTCCATTTTTTTTTTTTTGCTTTTTGACTGTTTTTTAATGTATGAATGAATGTTCTTCATTGTTTTTTAAATCTTGTTTTCTTCAGCATTATGTTTTGAAGCTTTTAATGGTTTTGTGTGAAGCACTTTGAATCGCCTTGTTGCTGAAATGTGCTTTACAAATAAACTGCCTTACTTATTATGTGCGTATGCCTCAGCACAAAAAGCAGGATTCCCTCTCAGTGTGTGACGCCACATTTATAAAAAGTATGAACCACTCATTTTTATTAGTAACTAATGTGTTTCTTTTTTATTTGCAGGACCAAAACATATGTGGGCCTCTAATCACGTGAATAAAGATAACACAACTTTCCTCTTTTACCCAACAGACCACTTTAGGTAACTTGCTTATGCACTCAAATATTTAAAATACAGATTTTTATAGATGAAGAATATGCTTTGTCACTTTGTTGGGTATCATATTCTCTCTTTGCAGGATGCAGTGCGGTCAGTTTCATGCAATGAAGGACCACTCCCATCTCTCCAGCATTCCCATCCTCCCTCTCTCCTCTTGGTGTGCAGCTGCTCAGACCCTCCCTGTTTCACAGCTGTTGGGGAGGAGTAAGAGGAGGAGGAAGACGGGGAGTGGAGAATGTTCTCTGGCTGAGAGACATGGCTGTTGTCCTTTTCTTTTATCCCCTACAGTTTTTATTGAGTACAGCAACCACAATTTTTTGTTGTTGTGTATATTATACATCCTGAAGTCCCTGCTGAAAAATCAACAATCAATCCCACATTGTTGTGGGCCCTCTGACAAAAAACAAAGTTTTAATTTCCAAAGTCCTTATTATGTGAGAAGCATTTTTAAAGCTTATTTTAATCCCCCAAAATATCCAGACAGCTTAAAGGGCGAGGATTTAAGTCACACTGTGAGCAAGGACCTTATGCACATATGAAGGGCCTCAGCAACCTGTATGTCACATAAACTCCCTTTCAGGCCATTTCATTTCCTCAAACAAGACCAGAGGAAGCACACCCCAAAGTCAGTGCAGCTGAATGGCACACAGGCACAGGCTGATATTCTGTCACGTGATCAGCCCACTGAATGACATCATTGCAGACAATCTGGGACAAAGAGGGAGGGGAGCCAGGGAGCTGGCATGCCCGGCAGATCCAATGGCAGGACTCAGCATCAACATGGCTGCCCAGCTGATAGGAGCTGGAGTGGAGTGGAAGCATCTTGTGCAGCAGAAGTATTCAGCCATCTTGCATCATTTATAATGCATCGGGTGTGCAGCCGCAAGAATATAGTCACAAAATGTGCTTAAATGCACTAGCATATGGTTAGCTTTGTATTGATTTGCAGTTTGCCACACCTATTATAGATGTTCTTGCTCATTCCTCTGCCAACACCTTCCCTCTGCATGCATAATACATTGTTTTTGTTTGAACCATCACTCTTTATTCATAAGAATTACCTTTAACTTATCCACACAAGCAATATGAAAGAATTGCATTACAACCACAAACTGTACAAAACAGATTACAACACGGTTTTAATATTTTAAAAAGTGTCATCACATAAGAATTATGTTCCTACACTTGAAAAAAATGAAAATGATGGGCTATATCTTATTGAACGACACTTTAAGTGCAGGTTTGACAATGTTGTTCAAATTTGAACGCAAATTACAGAACAGATGGGTTTATGCAAAATTACCAAATGGAGGTAGTGAAGCCTTTTTTTTGTCTACAACGCACAGCGAATCCCCCTCCCTGCATGTGAGCCTATAAATCTGGTAGCACCGCCCTCCCTGTCAGCAGTTGTTGCATCGACCCCGTTGGGTACAACACGCAACGCAAACCACACCGTTTAAAAAACCTTTTCTTCACATTTTCTTCGTCTTCTCTTGCTCCTTGAGCCTCAATTGAAAAAAAAAAATGGTAAGTTCATTTTTTTCTGTCTGTCTGAAGCAATTTGGTGCGGCAGCCGGTGTGTTAACACGTCGTTAACGGGTATATAAATATATGTATATCTCTTAAAGACCTTCTCTAATTGAAGAACCAACATATTTTTATTTTTTTTTGCGATAATTTCGTTATTGGTCGACAACATTTTTGAATGCAAGTGGTCGGTATGATGGTGATTGGTCAGCAGCACTGTGCACGGTGCGACTGTCATTGTTTAGAGATGAGAACAATGCACCGACTGTCTGCATCCAAGCATGAGTAACAAGCCACTCAGGTGCACACATCTGTTTGTCTTTATAAAGCAGCAGCATTACTGTCTCTATATTTATGTTATTTTCAAGTTGATCGTGTCAATAAGCTAAAAACTGAAATCTTGCAAATGCCCTACCCTGTCTGAAGGAAGGGAGGGGCCGATTGGGTGTAGATGGCATGAGATTGCCATCATTTTTAATTCACAGGTTGCAGCAGTACATTATGTTTTCAATCTGATCCGTGAGAAGAAGAAAAAATGGTGCAACACAAAAGCCTCTGTTTTAGGCATGACATGAAATACAAAGGGTTAATTTCAAATAAGAAAAAAATAACACATTTAATTTAGATTATATGCAAACATGATTCGATGATTTTCTCCAAGCGTACACTGTGATGTCCTGGAGACATTTCCAGCTGATGATGTGATGGGGCAAACTAATTTGCATTTGTGCTTATGCTTGCAAAGGAGGGAGAGTGTAGGGTGAAAAAAAATAAAAAGACAAGAGGACAAAAAGGGCTGCAGGAAAGACGAGAGGAGCGTTCCGCCTCGGCGGAGGCTGCTGTCGTGCCTTTCTGTCCCCTGCAGATTGTGGTGCAGGGAGGTGCCTCCTGCACCACTGCCTGTTTATCTCAGAAAGGGGGAACAACTCGATGTTCACAGTGTTTAGAAGCATTTATTTTGCAATTATTGTTGTAGATTTCATATAAAAACCTGGATGTAAATTACCTTGAAAACCTAATTGAATGCATAGTGAAAATGTCACGTGATCAGTAATTTGTACAGGTAAATAACGTCTCCTTTTTTTCTTTCCACAGCGTGAGTGCATCTCCATCCATGTTGGTCAGGCTGGCGTCCAGATTGGCAATGCCTGCTGGGAGCTTTACTGCCTGGAGCATGGGATCCAGCCGGACGGACAGATGCCCAGTGACAAGACTGTCGGAGGAGGAGATGATTCCTACAACACCTTCTTCAGTGAGACTGGAGCCGGAAAGCACGTCCCCAGAGCAGTTTTTGTGGACCTGGAGCCCACTGTCATCGGTAATCTCCAAATAAATATAGATGCCACAGTTTAGCTTTTGAATTTTTTTAAGTCAAACCCTCATAGTCATTTCTGATCGACTCGGTCTCTTCAGATGAGGTGCGTACTGGGACTTACCGTCAGCTGTTCCACCCTGAGCAGCTGATCACTGGTAAGGAGGATGCTGCCAACAATTACGCTCGTGGACACTACACCATCGGCAAAGAGATCATCGACATCGTGCTGGACAGGATCCGCAAACTGGTGGGTAACATGATATCAGGAGGGATCCATTTCTTTAATTTGTATTCAGATATTTAAGTAAATGACATGACTGTATCTCATGTGTAACCACTGTATCTCCCTCTCTTCCCTCAGTCGGACCAGTGCACCGGCCTTCAGGGCTTCCTGGTTTTCCACAGCTTCGGCGGTGGCACCGGCTCTGGTTTCACCTCTCTGCTGATGGAGCGTCTGTCTGTCGACTACGGCAAGAAGTCCAAGCTGGAGTTCTCCATCTACCCAGCTCCCCAGGTGTCCACCGCTGTGGTGGAGCCCTACAACGCCATCCTGACCACCCACACCACCCTGGAGCACTCTGACTGTGCCTTCATGGTCGATAACGAGGCCATCTACGATATCTGCCGTAGGAACCTCGATATCGACCGTCCCTCTTACACAAACCTCAACAGGTTGATCAGCCAGATTGTGTCCTCCATCACTGCTTCCCTTCGTTTCGATGGCGCCCTTAATGTTGATCTGACAGAGTTCCAGACCAACTTGGTGCCATATCCCCGTATCCACTTCCCTCTGGCCACCTATGCCCCCGTCATCTCTGCTGAGAAAGCTTACCATGAGCAGCTCTCAGTGTCAGAAATCACTAACGCCTGCTTCGAGCCAGCCAATCAGATGGTGAAATGTGACCCTCGCCATGGTAAATACATGGCGTGCTGCCTGCTGTTCCGTGGTGACGTGGTGCCCAAAGATGTAAACGCTGCCATTGCCACCATCAAAACCAAGCGCTCCATCCAGTTTGTGGACTGGTGCCCCACTGGTTTCAAGGTCGGCATCAACTACCAGCCGCCCACTGTAGTTCCTGGTGGAGACCTGGCCAAGGTCCAGAGGGCTGTGTGCATGCTGAGCAACACCACTGCTATTGCAGAGGCCTGGGCTCGACTTGACCACAAGTTTGATCTGATGTACGCTAAGCGTGCGTTTGTTCACTGGTATGTGGGTGAGGGTATGGAGGAGGGAGAGTTCTCTGAGGCCAGAGAGGACATGGCAGCTCTGGAGAAGGATTATGAGGAAGTTGGAGTCGACTCTATTGAGGGAGAGGGAGAGGAAGAGGGAGAGGAATATTGAAAAGAGTAAAAAGGCACAAGTTAAAACAGGAAGCAGTTCATTGCAATGTGTTCTTGAATGCACTCCAAACATAAATGTTTGTCAATTACCATTTTGGTTCTGTTCTAAATAAAACTCCTGTGACATATGAATGAGTTTGTCTTTTTATGAATTCAACCTAAATACATATTGAGTTTCTGACAAAATGTCGAATTTCTGAGTTTTGAGCTAACCGATTGTCGTACCTTAAGATGTCGACCGCTTCATCAGTAAATGTATTGAAAGTGAATCAAAGTGAAACAAAACTTCACAACGGTTTTGATCAAAGTTTATTGGATCCAAAACGTTTATTCCAAATTAAAGTAAACACTTTTACTACCACACACATATAGGTAAAAAAGATCAGAGCATGTCTTTAGTATATTTTTTGATCGAAAACCCAAATATTACACACACAAGCGTTCATCAGAAAATATGTAATTATAAAAAAAAGTATAAAAAGACATCTCAGGTGCAAAGAACTTGCAAATCATAAGTTTCTTGGTTGTGTATTTGGTGGTGTGAGGCTGGTTCACACCGGTCGGTCCTGCAGCAGAGGGCAGTCGTCTGCAGCGCCGCGTCTGTTCAGAAGCTTCCAGAACATCGAAGCTCCAGAGCCGACGTGAGCCCGGCTGCCCTGCAGGTCTGCAGCCATCAGCTCTTCCTTCAGAGGACGGTAGGACTTAAAGCGCCTGTCGAGTGAAGCACACAATGCAGACACGTGATATGAATTGCGCGTGCTTTATCAATAAAGCGCGTAATGTTCTACGTTGTGAACTTGCGCAACACTGATTTTCATTCATCTGAAGTCATGTTAACCTGAAGTCCAAAGTTCATTCTCCTTTAAAACTACCAACTACTGAGTGAAATATCTGTCTCTTTTTAAGATAATCCTTTATTAGTACATCAGTGGGGAAATTACAGGATTACTTTAAGTAAATAAAGATAAAAAATCAAGTAATATACAGTTGTGTAAAAAAGTATTTGCCCCCTTCCTGATTTCTTATCTTTTTACATTTTTGTCACACTTAAATGTTACAGATCATCAAACTAATTTAAATATTAGACAAAGATAACACAAGTAAACACAAAATGCAGTTTTTAAATGAAGGTTTTTATTATTAAGGGGTGGGGGGGACAAACCTAGATGGCCCTGTGTAAAAAAAACTGTTACCCCTCCCCTGTTAAATGGAATAAAAATGTGTACAAAAGTAGTTAAACATACTTAAAAATGTGTATAAAAGTACTTGGACATACTCAAACGTAATAGATCTTGCACCAGGAGATGAATTAACTATGCCCAGGTAAAGTCCGTTCTTACCTATAAGAATACGCCATTATTGCTATCGCTAGAACGAGCACCAGGACCCCCAACGCCATGCCGATGGTGCCAGGAGAGGACAGCCCTGAACCTGCAACAAGGAGCACAGGTTCAGTCAGCAGGAGGAAGCAGAGGCGCCTACTGCTCCGCTGTATGGTGGTAAGCTGCGTACCTATGTCGACGTTGACTCTGGCACTGGTGACGGCTAAACTGACGTCGTTGGCCATGGACACGTTGATGCAGTAGACACCGGAGTCGTTGAAGAAGTGACGCAACACCAGCTGGCACTCTTTGGAGGGCTCCACCATGTTGCACGCCGTGTGAATGGGCCTCAGGCACGCTGAGTCCAGAATCACGCTGCACACCTCTTTTGGAAGGCTGGAGGACGGAGATGCTGCAGTGAGCCAGAGTAAACAACAACGACAACATGCTTTTTGATGGATAGTTTGATGAAGCGTAGCGCGGGAGCGTTTCACCTTCCCTGGCAGGTCACGGTGATATCCAAAACGTTTCTGTTCATCTCCGGTGTCGTCATCACGGCGTTGTCCATATGTACGATCTCTACTTTTTCAATGCCCTCTGAAAACCAAAGACAAGAGGTCACTGACCGTCCGTCGTTCCTCTGAAAAGGTTTCCGTTGTTTCGATGAAAGGCGACTCACCGAACACTTCGATGCCTGTGCAGAAGGAGCCGTAACGATAAATCACGCAGTCGTCGTCATGCGGGGTATCGTCAGCATCCCTCTTAGCGACGACTACCACTGTGGCCTTGCCCGTCAGGGTCGCCGCTCGCTTTGCACCTGGAGGAAATAAACAGAGAAGGGAACAGGCCACTCTGCATAAGGAGGGCTTTAAGTGTATTTTGACGCTGATACTTTTGAGCTCTTTTTCTCCCTCGGCTGGATTTATTAATAACATTGTACACAAGCTATGGCGTTTCTTACTTTAACGCAGTGGTTATCAAACTGTGGGGCGCGCTCCTCTAGTGGAGCGCAGAGGTATTACAGGTGGGGCGCAGGGGGACATGCAGATTCTTATTTTTTTAATTTTTAATTTTTTTAAGAATCCTTTATTAATCCCACAGTGGGGGAAATTATTCTCTGCATGTCACCATCCTTAGTAATGAAGGAGCTTTGTGCTGCTGTGAAGCTCTGGGGCTTCAGTGTCTTGCTCAAGGACACTTCAACATGAAACTATGGGGAGAAAACAGGGATCCAGTCGGCTTCCTTGGTCATCTTTTTTGCCAAATATGAGTTATTTTTTGCACATATATAACTTTATTTGCATTGTTTTAACAACGCGATTGCACATGTTATTAGTTTTTGTCTCATGGAGCAATCTGGTTTACTTGAAAGGGATTTCCATTTTCTTTAATCTATTAATTTTTTTAAAAAAAGCACGGATGGAGGAGTCTCAACAAGTTGGACCATTTTGTTCCCATGTTGTTGGGGCGGTGGGGCCCGAACATTTGGCTTCCTCCAAAGTGGGGCGTGACAGAAAAAGTTTGCGAACCACTGCTGTAACGTGTCCTTTGGATTAGTGTGTTTTGAAGAACCATAAATGAATCAAATTATATCAAACAAACTGAGCTGAACTCTCTCATTCAGCATGCAAATCAGAAAACAAACTATGAAGCACGACCGAGCGTCATTCTGATGTGCTCTGCGTGTTCAACACAAAGGCGCCGCCCCTTTCAAGATTTACATCACATTTACATTTAAGGAAATCGGCTGATGCTCCTATCCGGCTCCAACTGCCTCATGTGGGGTTTAAACAAGCTATCTTCTTGTAAAATTCTACACTTAATTATGACCGACTATTTCAAAGAGCTTTACCTGTCCGCGCCTCATTGTCGGCCGGCCTTTGGTTGACGTGATTGACGGGGGAGGGAGTCTTGGCCGTCGCGGGTGCTTCCTGGGCGGTTTGAGTGTTGGCCGCGGTGGAGGCCTCGTCCTCAGTGTTGTCCTCCTCCGCGTCTGAAGCGACCATGTTGACGGTCGGACCAGTGGCCTTGGTGGAGACCACTATGGGGACAGCAGACACCAGTGCAGCAGCTTTCACTACACACGGGGAGAGAACGCTTGAGTCTAGTCTGCGTTTTCATAATATGTACATGTGAAGCCGAGGTAATATACATGGCTACACATACTGTGAACGTTGTTTCCCTTTTAACGGAGCTGATCATAAAGACTGGAGGGGAACCGCTAGCTTGATTCTGTCTAAATAAAGACTATTCTTCCCAATTTAACACCTCTAATGCTCATTCATTAACATGTTACATGTTGTCTGTTTGAACATCTGCTCTTTACCTGTGGTGCCCTTGTGAGGAGGTGGACCCGGGGCCTCGGTCGGGGGATCAACCGGTGGGTCGCAGGCCTTATCCGGGATGACCGCCTGGATCACGACCTGAGGCTTGAAGGAGCCAGAGTGGATGTAGGTGTGCGTGACGGTCAGCTCTCTGGATATCAGGGCTCCGCTTTCATCGCCAAAGTCCCAGTTGAAGGTGATGTCCGCGTTGCTGAGGTACTGGCTGGGGTCGTGGAGGCTGATGGTGAAGGCAATCGCCCTGTTCTGCACGAAGCGCATGTCCCCGGACACGATGTCGTTGACTTGGTCCAGGGTGACAGCAAAGGGGATTTGATCTGAGCAGAACACCAAAGAACTTATGTCAACAGAAGGTTTTTTTTTATTTGAGGCAATCCTACCGTTACCATTAAAGGTCTTAAAGGTCATCTCCTGGTGCAGTACCTAATACGTGCAATATCCAGTATGTTTAAGTACATTTATTTTTCTATTTAATATTCTTCTCACTGTTAATTTTGTATTTGTTTTATTACCGTTCTACTGTTTATTTACATGACTTGATTTTGATCTTTATTCACTTGTGAGCGACGCCGCTGTAATCCTGTAAATTTCCCCATGGCTCACCAGTGATGGAGAACTGAGTGGAGGCGTATCCCAGAGGAATGAACCTCTCCTTGCTGCGGTAGTGGTAGATAACAATGTCCATGGTGTAGGAGCCCAGTGGGATGTCGTCTGTATCGATGGTCAGGGAGGAAGAGCAGCCGTCTGCCACCTGCCAGTACTGACCTGCCAAAACCAGCGTCCAGAGCATATGAGATGCTACACACTTCACTACGAATAACTACACCTTTCTGCTTCAACACAACAGTAAGAAACCTGAGGAGAGCTGAAGGCCCAAACCAGCAAAGAAGAAGAAGAAGGCGAGGAGAGAGACATGAGACTTGAGTCCCTTCTGCAGACCTCTGTATGCAAATGACTTCATATCCCGTTTATGCAACACCTTTTGTGACAAGAACTTTGAACTAAGGTCTTCATGATGGACTTCCAAGCCAGTCTGGAAAATGAAACCACGTTTATACATGTCAAGTGTCAGCTTGAGCATTGAAATCTCAATCTAATGTGACGTGGTGTTAATGATTTTCAAGTATGCATTTGATTCTCTTGATTCTGTCTTCAAATTCCACTGAATCAAGTAACTGAAAGAGTTGTATTGTACTAATTAGTAACTCACTAATTAGTCTAAATAATTAGTAACTAACTAATTAGTCAATTCAAATCCCAAACTTCTTGTCTGACGTGTTTCGGGTCTGATTGAAAAGAAGATTTAAATGGTCACATGAGTGCACTTCATTTTTTAATATGACACTTTTCAGTTGTAATTGAAGCTTTGTTGAAAATCATGGATTGTTTGCTTCAAGGATTTGTTTCTTACATGTAGGACTAACGAGGTAATGTAATCAGATTATGTGTTAAGGGCTCATACATAATCCTGGCTCATGTTTCAGGTCACGGCATGCGCCTCGAGAAACTGTGAGCATCAGAAAAGACGACAGCTCCACTCACTCCAGGTCTTCCAGACAAACACGTAGGCTGGCTTCTTGTCCTTCCTAATTGGGGTCCCATCAGGGAAAACAGCGTCCCAGTCCGTGTTCTGAGTTGGGTAAACTGGCTCAGACTCGTGGTATTTTGTTCCTGTAACAGAAGCAAGAGTGTTGTGACTGTAAGAAACCGCAACAAAGAAATGTAGGAGAGTCTGCAGGCATGCTAACATATACTATATATGAGTGCTTTGTAATCATTTTTTTTTGCCAACAGTCACAAGGACCGATACAGGAAACATGTAAAAATAGTGTGTGTATATATATATATATATATATATATATATATAATTTTTTTTTATTGTGTATATGTTTCTCATCCCTGTTCTTATATTTCATTTTGTTTTGTGTGTTTAGTTAATTATTTAGTTTATTCCATTTAGTGTCTGTAAAGTCTTGAGCGATATGGGGATTAATAAAATCCCCATATCGCCTATCTATCTATCTATCTATCTATCTATCTATCTATCTATCTATCTATCTATCTATCTATCTATCTATCTATCTATCTATCTATCTATCTATCTATCTATCTACGTGCAACAAATGTCATAGCAGCCCGTGTAGTTGAGAAATCTTATTGAGCGCAGTCATCCCGCTATCACGGCTGATATTAGAGTAAAGTGTGTGTGTGTGTGTGTGTGTGTGTGTGTGTGTGTGTGTGTGTGTGTGTGTGTGTGTGTGTGTGTGTGTGTGTGTGTATGTGTGTGTGTGCGCGCGTGTGTGTTACCGTTGACTGTGCAGTCTTCGGCCCAAACGACGTCCCCATCCTTCTGCACCTTCTGGTTGTGTGGGAACTCCAAGTCGATGGTGAAAGTAACTTTGGCTCCAGTCAGAGTCGGTGAGTCGTTCCCCACATTGAAAGTCACTTTTCCACCTGGACGAAGAAAAACAAGACAACGCTGAGTGTCTCCAAACAGGCTTAGCATCAGATCAAATGCATAATTGCATAATTATGAGCTTTTGTTTCTTTTCTTTTTTAAAGTATCAATTAATTAGAGGTGTGTCAGAACACTTTAAAGTTATATTTTCTTTCTCTTGACTATATTTAACAAAAATGTCCCAAACTTAAGCTTAAAAAGACACATAAAGTAAAGAAATTATGAGCATTTAAAAGTGATTATGCCAACAATCCATCAGATCTACCTTTCCAGGAATCTTTGTATCGCTGGTCTCCATCTTTCCAGATCGGGTACATCTTATTATTCCATGATGGATAACGAGTGAAACGGTTTCTGGGCTCTGAAACATCAACAATGAACTGTGAACACTTCTCCTCGCACATGTATTGTCCAGCAATGCTTTTTAAAGGTCTCACATGTCCAAATAACTTTCATTATTGTTGCTGAAAAGGACAATGAATCATAATTAGTTCTTAATCGAGAGAGACTTTAAATTAGTGAAAGTGAGTGAAATTGTCCCCCAAAGGCCCCAAAAGAGTTGTGTTGCCAATGTAAATCTGTCATCGCTTCAATCCCTCTCATGTGAGGCTCAGCTGAGTGTGTGACGGAGTTTTATCACAGATTAACAACGTCACATAGCTGAGTTTGGATTAAACACAAAGGCAGATAACTGAGTGAATTATCAGCTTTTCAATAATATAATATTAATACAGGCTGAGTATTATTATGTCACAGTAATCGCTCTCATGGAGCAGCTGGAGAACAATACTCATTCCTCCAACTTCCTTAAAGTCATGACCCTCCATTTCTCAAAATATTATATTGCGTCAAGACTTGAAATGTATTTCTTTGTGCTTTCGATGTTTTATCGGTTCATATTAGCCAGAACAAACTCTTCAGGGCCGGTATGGAGAGGAGGAATTATTATAAAGACCAAAGACTCTTCCAATGCTCGCCCAATGTGCCTAATGCTTCATGTCACATTTGGAAGAATGTTGAACTTACCTTTTAAGTTAAGAATAAAAGGATTAAGATAAACCGTCTGCGCTTTGCTTCACAAAGGTCACATGCTGTCATTTATATTCATGCATGGTTGAATAAAGAGGTCATGGGAAAGAAAAAACACATGAAACTGGATCTTGAAGTTAGATTGATAATCAGAACACACACACACACACACTCACACACACACACACACACACACACACAGTACTTTTTGAGTAGAAAACTGGATTTATCTCCATGTAAGGAAATAAAATGCCTTACTAATACTTTGATTGACAGCTCTGTGCCGAACTGAATATTGTCTTTAAAAAAGAAATGTATAAATATTAAGGAAAGTTCCTACATCAATGTGCTGAGACAATTATGACAAAGAAAAATACATAAAAAATTTGAAATTCTGAAATGAAATGAAATCTTTACAGTACAACATATATATCCAACTCTAACTGCGATATATTGTAATACAAAGTCTGTTTATGTTTTGGAAAGTAGTGATGGAAAGTAACTGAGTATATTTACCAAAGTACTTAAGTACTCAATTGAGATACTTTCCATAAGTATTCTATTTCAACAAAAGAAATGTTGTACTTTTGGCTCACTTTTCACCAAACATATGACCATCCAAAATATGATCCTCAAACTATCCGACAGTAGTTGAAATGAGCTTCCTCGTAATCAACTTCAACAATAAAATACAATAAAAAATGTCAATATTGCGACTTTTACTTAAGTAAAAGATCTGAATTCTTCCTGCATTTGTGAGACTCACAGTTACAGTCAAAATCTCCAATAAATACTTTGTTATTTTAAAGAAAGAAGATGTATTTTCTGTACTTACTTGCCACAGTGTGTGAAGCCGCTGCCAACACCAACAGCACCACAGACGTCCACATTGTCAGGGCTCCTCCTCTGTGTGAAAAATCCCTTTTGTGAGCAGCAGACCACAGGAATCAGGCTTTATAAAGTCTGTGATGTTCGCCTTTACTCAGATTATTAGTAGAAGAAACGCCTCCTTCCCCACAAAGCTCTCGAGACCTCCTCGACCCAGATTTTAGGGGGCGCCTGGATTGGTTTGTGAATGGTGTATTTACTGTAAAAAAAAAAATAATAAAAAAGAAGCACGTCTTGAGGATTAAAGTCGCAAATTCAGTCGAGAAAGAAGCTCATAATCACATAAGAAATGTTGAATTCTTTTTCATGCAACCGATCGGGTCACAAGACATGCTCGAGTGTGCATAAACCGTTCAAAAGAAATAACAAACCAACATCCTGATAAAGATGAGCTCAGTGATATCAATGCAGTTATTTGTGGAATGTAACGTGGCTGAAAGTCTTCTAACATTTTCAGTGTATGCCACTTCATACTTCTCACCCATTACATTTTGATTATTTCACATCTGCAGTGACTTTATAGATCAATTTACACACATAATATATGCTAAATTCTAAAATATGATGCTTGTGATGGATTAAATTACCTAAAAGTAGTTTAGATTAGCTCCAAATAGACCAGCTAAAACATTAAAATGCTGCTTACACATAATAATTTGCATAATCCAGTTGATAGACCTGGTAATATCTCTGTTCTTTTACTGAAGTAACATTTTGAATCCAGGAATTTTGCAAATATTTGTACATTGTGTTGCTTTTACTTTAATAAAGAGTTGAAATACTTCCACCAGTGCAGTATCTAAATATATATAGCTGCCCTACTTTGTAGTGTATTTCCTCAGGATAAATAAAGTCATCATATCTTGACAACTCACGGCCTCTATCAGAACAATACAAAACAACCAAAATGATTGATTGATATTAAATATACTATTTAAACGTCAGTACAATACCAACAGATTGTACTAAAATCATGAGGTGCAGTGTCATACAATGTAGGGTATTACGTGACAATTCCACAAATCACGTGTTTTGAAATACAGTATGAATAGTCACCAAAATCTCTGCTAACAATCACCTGACACATTTTGGGCTGCCCGTCTAATTGTTCCTAATTATGTGCGGATTTACTTGGAAATTAATGTTGCTGCTGCTGATTTACTGCTAATTTAATGAATTTACTCTTAAAAAAACATATAAGTTACGTAGGCTCTGATACCTGAATATGACGCTGTGATGAAATATAGTGTCTTAAATATTAAAGTGTCAAGGGAAGTTGTTAATTTCTGTGTCATTAGAACAATAGGTCACACAGTCTGCTAAGAGACGCTGTGCTGGGGGGAAAAAAGGGAGGAATGCAGCTCTTAATGAGGATTATTAAAGCGCTTGTGACTCCCTAAATTCATCCGGCTTTGTCCCCCCTGCCACACACACACATACACACACACAACTCCAAGAACTATCAAGTGACTTTGTTGAAAGATTTTTTTGTCTCCATATTATATGTGCCAAACACACTGTTTAAACCTCTTTTTAAAACAATGTCAGCATTTACACCAAATCCTGTTCAGACCTGTTTCATCACGAACCCTTTGACTCCCTTCATCAACGTATCTACCATATAGTAAAAAAATAAATGACGTCTCAGGTTAAGAAAAGACTCATGCAACAGATAATGTGATGAAAATTAAACCTGGAAAAAGCTTCGAGTACACTGTTTGATCAGCATGTCCAGTATGTAATGGCATAGTAGAGAAGACGAAAACTAAAAAACTAATTAAATTAATAAAATAACTAATTAAAAAAAGTCTTTTCATTTTTATATTAGTACTTTTAAAACAACTAAATACTTTTTGGTTGAGAAAACCTGTTTGTTCTGTGGCCTGCAGTTCATCAGTCCGTCCATCGGGCGGCGCTGTGACGTCCAGCGAGTGAGAGCGGAAGTGTTCAGAAGGAGAACCGCTCCAGTTTGATTGGAGGAAGTTGTACATCAACAAAGAAAGATGGCCGAAGTGATAGAGTTGCAGAAACTGAAGGTTGGTAGTGCCATAAAAATGTATTTCTGACACACACACGGTGCTTTTGTGAGTAAATAATGCGCGGTAACCGCCGTCAGTTGCAATAACCTACCAGATAAGGGAGGTAAAGCGAGGTTTGCGGTATGAAACGTGTCCGCCGGGAGGGAAGGCGAGCAGCCGGCGTGTGTTCACGTTGTTCATTCAGACACGACGCGAAACGAGTCGAGCGGACAAATATACGCTTAAGAGCTACAGTAGCGGTGAAAAAGCCGCTGGGGAAGTTAACTTGGACTGTAACGTGTATTTAAAACTGTAAATGTTGCGCCCGATGTTAGATATAAAGGGTCCCGCCATATATATCCCGGGGTACCATTAAACTAGCTACCGGACCGCGGCTACCGGGTGTGTTTGACCTCCATCGGTCACATTAATAATTTATGTTTATTCCGTGTGTTCCTCGCGCGGTTCTGGTCACGAGCCGCGTGTAAAACTACACGTCCTCCACTTCAAAACTATTGTGGATGTTAAACTAAATTTTAAATATGTCCCCCCCACCCCCTCTCGCGACCAGTGGTGGAAAGTAACACTACAGTTTCGGTTCTCTTATTTTTCCTCGAGTTTTTCCTTTTTATTGGAGACTTGACTTTACTTCCACTCTACTACGGCTATATTTCAGATATTATTGTGCTTTTTGTTCCATTGAATCTATCCAAGTCTGGCCAATATTTAACATTTGCACTCTTTAAAAGATAATATTTATACTTAAAATATGATGTAGTTAAAATGTCCGTACGCAACATGTATTGCTTCTTGCTTTTAAATATATGTAATCAGTAATATGTATATGTGTGTGTGTATATATATATATGTATATATATATGTATATATATATATATATATATATATATATATATATATATATATATATATATATATCTCTCTCTCTCAATCACACTCGTGGGCTTCTCAATATGTACTTTTGATTTAAGATACTTTAATCAGAATCGGCTTTAATGGCCTTGTAAATTTGCACATACATAGAAATTTGACGCTGGTCACACTTTGCTCCTCCTACTTACATTCAACAAGCAAGATAAATATAAAGAAGACAAAAAAAAAAAAAAACAGTAGTCCGTAGTGATGCTGTGATGTTGATACTAATACTACTTTACTTTTATCTTTTTTTGCTTGTAATGGAGTATTTGTATTCTGAGTTATTGCTACTCTTACTTGAGTAAAAAGATCTCAATACCTTCTTCACCACTGTACTTGAGTACTGTGAGTTACAGTGGATAATCCGGACATGTCACTTTGAGCAGTTTTATTTGCGACTGCTTTGTAACGAATGCATTTTCCCCATTAAAAGTCCTCAACAGCAAAGCTCGGATGTTAAATGGTACTGGTATTAAAAGTGCTGTTCCTGTTTCTTTTGTTTTAGCTCGCCGAGCTGAGGCAGGAGTGTGAGGCCCGAGGTCTGGACACCAAGGGAAACAAAGGAGAGCTCATCGCGCGACTGCAATCCTATCTGGATGAGCACGGTGAGGAGGTGTCCTTTACATTCAGACATGATGTAGATACAGTCTGCAAATAGTTGGAGAGATTGTAATCAGCAAGCACAAGAACTGGATCAAGTTGAGCCGTCTATGTGCTGTTCTGATACGAGATGCTGTTGGTTCCTGATTATAAAGTGAGACTGTCTTGTTCGTTGTCCTTTATCCTTATTCTGACCCTCTTCTCTTTATCCTGTAATCCAAACAATAGAGGAAGATGTGGATGTGGATGACGTGCTGGCGGAGGATTCAGAGGTATTGTAAATGTTGATACTTCCACTTGCTCTTAGATTTCATTACACCATTTTGTGAAACAGTGATGAATGTTTCTATTTTTCTTTCTTTTTTCTTCTCTTTCTTTTAAGGACTTCAATAAAGGGGATACTGCCGACATCGTGAAAGACGAGAAGATTTCCGAGTCTACCGAGGATGAGCCGTGAGCTTATTCTTATTCGGTCTACAACAAACAAAATAAGCATTATCAAAATGTTGCATCTTTTCTCTGATTTTGGATAGTATTGTTCACAAGACTAGTTAAGGCTGGCTGCAAAAGAAAGTCAATCCTCGTAGGCCGTCTTGTTAAAATGCCAAACTTTACAGAATTTACAGGTCTGGTACAAAAAACTGGTTTTGTCTCCAGAGACAATCTCCGCATTCATGAAAACTGTTTGGTGGTTGAAACTGTATAAAACCTACCCGTTGAAATTCTATCAAGGTGTGAAGTTGTGGAATATTTTTGGGTGTGAAGTCTCAGATCGGATGCCGTCTGCTCTGCAGCGTCACCCGAAACCGCCTCAGCCCCATCAATTATTATCCACCTCTTTGCCCATTTTTAGAGGGAGGCTGTAGTGTCACTACCACGATGGCGGCGGGTAAATCCACCCACTTTGAGTATTACAACGGCTCTTCGCAAACTTGCCTCAGTTTATGGTCTACGGAAACAATAGAAGCACTACTCTTTAACCTAGGCTCTGGCTTTGTGACTGAACTTTATGTAATGCTAAATCTTCTCTCTATGTTGTTTCAGACCTGCTGATAAGACTGTGGTGAAAATAGCTGCTCCCCCATCTTCCACTGAAGTACGTATGACATGGTTGCATGTACTACTAATCCGATTAAAATCCTTCAATCTGCATATTATAATATTAAAATGGATGTCATTTGTGGATGTGGTATCTCTGTGTGAGGGTGTAAAACCACATAACTCATAATAAAACATTAGACTAATTATTCCTTTGCCAATATTGATCAGCTGAGCCAAAACCCTGACTGATGGCTTGTTATGATTTTATATCTGACATGTTATATCTTTTGTTGAGCAGAGACTACAGAAGAGGGCAGAACGTTTCAACATGCCTGCAACAGCTGAAAGCAAAAAGGCCATACGTGCAGCAAGGTAAGGCTTAACCAGGATCCTTCTCTGAGTGTTTTATTGAAGCTACTTTCAGCTTTTGCTATTTGTTTGTTTAAAGATGCGTTACCTCACATGGCTCCAATTGTACAGAAGCAAAGCCTTCACTGGGCATCTGTGATGTGTAATACTGTGAACAATCACTAAAAGCCCCACTAGCCATCGTGCTATCAACAGAACACCCCCTGACAACTTATCTTCTAATAAACATAAATCTGCTTGAAAGAAATCGAAACGTCACTTTCTATTTGTTGAAAGATACGTCCAGAACAAATCGAGAAAGTGCAGCTCATTCGGTTGCAGAAGAAACAAACTATGCTTTTACTAAAGTGCTAAATCTTTCCTTTTTGGAAAGTGGACAAATTCTACATTATGACAAATTCACTACTATGAAAATATACTATTGACCTAAAACACCTGGAAGTGAACCTGGACACTTAAAAATTGAACCCGGGCACTTAAAAATAAAGGTCTATGCACATTACAGCATCAGTGAAGTTGGTATAAAATCTATTTATACTTGAAGTAAATGTACTACGGCATGTTGAATTGATTATAATATTTTTCTTCAGGTTTGGTGAATCCACTGAGAACACCAGTCCCACTCCAGGTCTGTCGACACTCTTTGCTCTTTTGTGAACAAGTAAAGTTTGAAATACCAGCATCTCAATTCCCAGCCTCCAAACGTATAGAAAACGCAATACCTTAATAGTATTTGATCAACATGTAGTTTTACTGTGTTTTTTTTTATAATGTTGTATGGTCTCACTGCTTTCTACCTGCTGCTTCTCACCACACAATATTAATAATCTTTTTATCCCACGCAGGTGTCGTTGCGAACAGTAAAGCTCCTGTAAGTGTTGCATCATTGACACATTTCTTTTAATTTCCCCAGTCAATGAGATGGTATTAATTAAACATGTTTTTGTGTCTCGTGAAGGTGAACGTCGATCAGCTGAAGAAGAGAGCAGAACGATTTGGCATGAACGTTTCATCCGTTTCACAAAAGGTGATGAGCTTGGACCGGTCACTTCATACCTCGATAACGATATACATCACAATATAGCAGGCTTTCTAGTAATTCGATAAATAAATGGCCTCTAGAAAGGAATTTAGTATACTCTTGTTTTAATTATATATTTGACAAATGAAAATAAGTATTTTCTTTTAGTTCACCTCTTGTGTGCGAGACATTTTAGTTATTAATGAATATGATTTAATTGAAAGAAGATACAATATCGTTTCACATTTATTCTGTCCTTTTGGAGTCATAAATTTGTCTTTAAATATTGTTTTTTTTTTTTTTTTTTGCAGATTGAAGAGGATGAAAAGCTGAAAAAGAGAAAGGAGAGATTTGCCGGTGTAGGAGCCGGTGCAGTTGCAGGTTCAGCCGAGGTCGAGGTGTGTGTTTTTTTTCTTTTTTGCATTTTTGTTGTTGTACACAATTGTGGTCATTTATGTTTTATATGTAAACGGACCAGAGGGAATGAAAAAGGAGCGATTTGATTTTAATGTTAAGGTTTTCTTTTTTTATCTTTTTCTACAGGTAAAGAAAATGAAGCGTGCTGAAAGATTTGGAAAAGTGTGAATAATATTTTAGAGCCTATGTTTTTTTTTCTTTTCTTTTTTTTTTGTAAAGCATTTTCATCACTGCACACAGAAAACCATGAAGATGACACATGTAATTGATAGGATTCCTGTAAATCAAAGGTATAATTAAATGCAAAGATTCGTTAGTTGTATCATTAAATGGTTTGGAAAAAACATAAATAAATAATGAAAATCGCTTTCAATTATTCACGCAGCATCAATATCGGTGGATAATGTAAATTAGAACAACTTTAATTTTAATTTAGGAATTAGAGTTGTTTCTAAAATAGATGGTAAATATTAGCTCATGTGTAACATAGGGGTTTTGTTTTTCACCTCAACTAAATGTATTGTTCACCGCTATCTCTGCGCTGCAATGAAGTCCATTTATCAAGTCTTCACACAGCTCCTGCAGCTGCTTCACAGTAACAGCCTTCCAGATGTTTGTACGGGATAATTAGTTCATCTTAAATCAAAATGGTGCACGTTGAAAGCAGGCAATGCATTTGACTGTGAAGCAGCTGCAGTCTAAAGGTCTGTGCTTGATAAAAGATGTCTCAAATCTGGATTTTTGAGCGTTTTACTTTGAATTGACTTACAGTTTCAGCAAAGCATCGTAAAGATGAGCCAGAAAAGGAGTGAGTGGAGAGAAAGAAAAATAGAAACCAAACTGTAATGACTCCAGTATGCAGGAGCTGAAAACCAACCCGGTATCTAAACATCGCCCCATTACATACACACAACAAGGAATATTGGAACTTTTTGTCATTGGAAATAGAAAGTGTGTAATACATTCCTTCAAAGACCAGGAAAAACAAACAGAAGAATCGAGTTTGATAGTTGAAAGAGTACAAGGTAAATCCTTTATATTGGATCATTCTAAGTAATGTAATTAATCAATCCTTTTCTAATAATCCATTAAAATGATTTATTCACCTAATTGTATTTATGATATGTATTTAATTATACTTTTGATTTTTCAGACAGCCTATTTTTACGTTTTCTCTTCGGAAATCCATTGGTGCACTGCTTCAGTTATCTGTCCATTTTATAACATTTTGTGATTTAAAATAAATTGTTTTCAACTTTTGATATCTGCTTCATTTGACTCCCTTTTTTTATTTATTATTATTTCTACACTATATGTATCTTATTGTACCCACTTGGAGTTTGTCAGAGGGTGACTAACTTGTGTTTATGAAGATAGTGAAGAGAAGGTTATTGATTAGTTATTTACTTAAGTTCTTGAGTAATAATTAGTCACAGGTATTATTCTCATCAGTACTAGACTGTCTCATTTGAATCATTTTGGTTTCATAGACCTATGAAAAAAATTCTTAAGGTGATCATTTGTACTATTTGGAAAAAAAAAGATAAATGAATCAAAATCAGCTTGATTGATGAAGTATGTGTACAGAGAGAAGGAACGCTTGATTATTTATATATACTACTATACTCTATGCATACTTTATAATATACAAATATATATTATATATATATATATTTATATTTATATATATATATATATATATATATATATATATATTTATATATGTATGTTTATATAAACATATGACCCCTGCTGGTCATCAAGGGAACTACACAATGTTACGAACCGGTGTGACGTAGGTTCCTGTGACGCGCAGAAATTTTAAACTATCGTCCTTCTCAGTGATGGCGGCTTCGTTTCGTTCTCTCTCTGCAAGCTGTAATAACAAATGGTACTACACACGACAACAGATCGACAACAGCCCATCTCGGCGAGCTGGACTTGATCCCGACAAGGAGCTGTCCTACAGACAACAGGCGGCGAACCTGCTGCAGGACATGGGACAGCGGCTCAACGTGTATCTTTTGTCGATGGACGACTTGCGGCTCACCGAGCCGACACTAGCTTAGCTGGCTAGCTAGCTAGCTGGCGAAGTTTAGCTTCTCGTGAAGCCGGTTGGGCAAAGAACATGACCTGTGTGTTGTTATTGTGTACCGTTTGAGGGATTTTCGGCTGTTTGTCGTGTTTCCCCGGGTGATTTCACGCGGTGGTTCGTGTTTTTCACGACATTAACGTTGGCGAGCAGCTTTATCTCAGAGCGGCGCAGTTTAACCGGAGCAGGCCTGTGTGGTCGGCAGGCCTTCAGGACGGTAGCTTTTTTAGCTTTACCGCTTACTGTGGACGTTTGTGAAGAAACTGTGCCGCTTCAGTGGAACAACACTCTTTATAAACATTGTGTTTTTAGTTTGTATAACGTAAGTGTTTAAATAGTGTGTGTATTGAGCCAACGCTTGCATTTGTCCCAGTAGCGTTTTCCGGCTAACATTGGAAGCTAGCTAAGAGTTATGTTTGTTTGTCACTGGTGTGATATTGAGTTTTAGTTAAACCATATTTAGTCAAACCTGTTTTAGTTCTGTTTAGTTGCTATGCACTTTGTACAATGATGTTGCTGCGATACGTTGGTACTGTTTGCTACATTGTCCTTAACTGACCTGTATCAGGTCTCAACTTACAATAAACACAGCCATCGTGTACATGCATCGATTCTACATGGTCCAGTCGTTCACCAGATTTCACAGAAATGTAAGTATAGCTTTCACCCGAGGTCCTCTATACAGATGTTGTCGCTTGTGTTAAATCAACTCGTGAACTTATTTTTGTTTACCCTCAACAGGTTATTTCTCCCGCCGCCCTCTTCCTCGCTGCAAAGGTCGAGGAGCAGCCCCGAAAGCTGGAACATGTTATCAAGGTGGCCCATGCATGCCTCAATCCTCAGGATCCTTCACCAGATGTACGCAGTGATGTAAGTGTTGGGCCGTCGTCAAAATTGCCTGCAATTGTGCTCTGTCTTCTCCTGAGCTTTCCTGATGGGGTAGAGTTGTCATCTCCACAATACTACGACTGAAGGGGAATGTATTGTTTCATTAGCCGAATTTGTGAAGATTGATTTTGGTTTTGACTGATTATACATTTTTTTCTAATTGCAGCTTCAATGCTGATGATCTGTTATGGAATGTGTTTTTGGCAATAAGTTAACCGCTGAGCTTTCTTATTTATTCTTGCTTTTCACATTGGATTCAAACTGGGTACAATAACTTGACTTGTGTTTTGTAATGCACCACTTTGGCCGTTTTTAGATCGTGATCGATCTTGAAGGTGTCCACAATCTACTTTTCAAGCGAATCACAGAGATTGTGGTATCTAATGTCTTAGATATCTTTTCTCAAACTTCACATAACCTCATTGACCAGTGGAACAGCGCTATGTGAGCAAACCAACAGAGTGGTACAGCTCAATAGATGATTATGCTGATTGGATGTGATGCTTTCTTGAGTGATGTATTGTAAACCATGGGTGTGGTTTCGGTGTTTGTGAGACAACACAATGGCGGCTCCTGAAGATGTTAGAGTAGAGGCTGCGATACTATCAGGTATATTTGAGCCGGAGAGTATTTATAAATGGAAAGAATGGCACTGAAGGCTTTTCTCAATGGAAGAGATGTTTATGCTCTTCTCTCGATGCGCTTCAGTAGGAGTTTGATTGACAGCTGGTGTATCCAATCACCATCAAGCGCCTGCCCTATTCGTTGTCCTATAACGGCTTCTCAGGTGGCTCTGTGTAACGAACCATCTTGTGGGTCATGCAATGGGTAACATTGTTAGTTGTATAGGAATGATTTAGGTATGCAGTGTCAGATATTCTTGCCAACGATGTCTGTCAAGCAACGACAGGCTTTTCTAGAGCAATAAAACAAACCTATTCAATCGCCTTAAAAGAAAGAACCTAAAATAATATGCCAACGGTGCTTTACTCGGGGCGACACTGCCTCACTCACAGCTCATCATACTGAACAAAAACAAAATGGTCACCATTGACCAAAGCATTTGAGCAGTTAAAAAACATGACCGAAACAGATGATTGAGATGGTCCCAACATGTTAAGTGAAGGATATGCTTCCATTCAAAGCTGTTCAGTGTTGGATTTAAAACGCGGTAAAACAGAGTTATTGGAGAAAAATG
Organism: Clinocottus analis; assembly: GCF_023055335.1. Taxonomy (NCBI): domain Eukaryota; kingdom Metazoa; phylum Chordata; class Actinopteri; order Perciformes; family Cottidae; genus Clinocottus; species Clinocottus analis. Next base: position 21,877,857 of record NW_027176153.1, on the reverse strand, counting down.
TCTCCGATACTGACATTCAATATTGTCATTTGCAAGACTTATTTACTTGTATGAGATTTGCAGAATTTAAAAAATGCCATTTTGTGTGTATTTTTAATGAGTATTGTTTTGTGATTTTTTTTGCATTTGAGTACTGCAAAGTGTTATTTTATGGTGTTTTTATTTTTTTTATTTCTGGTAATAACTTCCAATCAAACTCTGTTTGTAATCACCATTTTGAAACCTGTGTATTATCTTATGCCGTAATGCAATGGTGTAAATGAAGATTGGGATTTTTTTGGGGGGCCGGATCGCAACACCATTTCCTCAAGTGTTGTTCCTTCTTGATACATGGTTCAAAGCAAAAGACAAAAATATATCCCAGTGTCTGTGTAGGTTTTCAGTGACCCAGGTTGTGTGATTATGTGATGTGATACTTATTTGTGAGGCTCTGTCAGATCCACATAAAAAGTGGGTTTTATGTATTTGACAACGGATGGAGGCTTCCCAGTGAGTAACGTGCCTGTCTCCTCAACCTCAGGCCTACCTGCAACAAGCCCAAGACCTGGTCATTCTTGAGAGCATAATACTTCAGACCTTGGGTAAGTTGGGAAGGAAAAACTGGGTCTCTTGCTTTCCCTCCAGGAACACATGTAATTATAAAAATAGTGCTAACCTGTTTTAACTTTTGTCCACAGAAAGTCCATGTTAGCAGCACAGGAAAGAGACATTTACGCTTAATATTAGCAGCACTTACCCACTGTTGCATTACAGTGTTTCTGCTTTGGTTTCTATTATGTCCATAACTTTTTACATTCCCCCCCTTTTTTTTCTTGTCTACATATTTTTTAAGCCATTTGTTTGAGGACTCCGACGAATCTCTGCATCCTGAACAATGGCTATTAGTATGTTTTCTCACTGGATTAATCTTTCCCCATGTTTTCAAGCTTGTAGGCAGTTGAAGAAGATAACTTGTTTTAAAACACCAAATTGTGTGTTTTTTCTTTTTTCTTAAACAAGTCAGTATCACGCAACAAAGCAAGAGTTGGGAAACCTGGATTGTATCGGCATGCATTTAATTTTTTCACATTCATCTGTTTTCACGTCGTCCAGGATATTATTGGAAGAGCCAAGTTAATCTCTGCAACACTTAGTTTGGTATAACAGTATTATTTTTCTGTTTTTCAGGGACTTGAATAATTAAATGAAATCTGTGGTGTATATGTTAGTTTGACTTCTGCATTTCATTTATCGAGGCTTGTCTCTTTTTGTCCCTTTTTTTTCATTTTTTATTTTATTTTGATTACAGCTTTTGAAATCACCATTGACCATCCTCATACTCATGTTGTCAAGTGCACTCAGCTTGTCAGAGGTGAGCATCTACTCTTCAATTTTGCTAAATTGTCTGTATGGTTCAGCATAATCGGAAAGTGCATGTTACATGATTAATTCGCAGGTTTTAAGTGTGTTTTTTTGCTCTATTGTTGTTCCAGCGAGTAAGGATCTGGCTCAAACATCATACTTTATGGCAACTAACAGGTATATTCACAGTTCACTGTAAAATATTAGATTCTGTGGTTTTAGGCATATGAACAGTAAAATTGAGCTGCATGTTTTCATATATTTTGTGGATATTGTGTACAATCCTCTAACTCAATATGTCTGCTCTCTCTTCTCTCTCTCCTTATGTTTTTTATTGCCTTCTGGGATGTATCCTGCCACGTAGTCTGCACTTGACCACGTTCTGCCTGCAGTACAGTCCGCCGGTGGTGGCCTGTGTGTGCATCCACCTTGCCTGCAAATGGTCCAATTGGGAGATCCCTGTGTCTACAGACGGCAAACACTGGTGGGAGTATGTTGATCCCACAGTTACGCTGGAGCTGCTGGATGGTATGTGCTGTAAATTACCTCGCAATGTAGATAATAACTCGCAGGAAAAATGTGTCTGAAAAGGAACTACAAGTCACACATCAGATACTTGATCTGAAGTTTTTCTTGCTCCAGCTGATCTTGTCTTCTCTTTTCCATGATTTATTTCAGAGCTCACACACGAGTTCCTGCAGATTCTGGAGAAAACACCCAGCCGGTTGAAACGGATTCGCAACTGGAAGGTACTAATTGTTTTAATTTTTTTTCCCTCATGTCTCCTTTTTGACTAACGGAGTTCAGCCAAGACATCCTGAATCAAGTGTACATTTATCATTGAATGACTGAACAGTGATGCTCTGTTTTCTCTGCTCCCAGGCTGGAGGTCAGACACCAAAAGCCAAGACAAAAGTTCAGGAGGACGAAGACCAAAGGGACACCATGATGAGCATGATCTCTATGGCCTCATCGGAGAGCACCGTGGCAGGCTTGATGAGCCTCTCGGCTCCACCTTCCGCCTCCTCTTCCTCATCCATCGGTGACAAGGACAGGGATGAACCTGGCAGTGCTGCGAGTTGGAGTGGAAAGGGCCAGGCTGCTTCTGACCAGGCAAACAACGAGGTTCACGCTCCAGCTAAGGTGTCGCTGAGCGAGTACCGGGCCAAGAACGCAGACGTCCTGGCTGCCCAGAAACGGAAGCTGGAGAACATGGAGGCCAGCGTGAAGAGGGACTATGCCAACGCTGCCCAGGCTCTCATTGGTCAGCAGCAGAGGAAGGAGAAGCAGCATCACCAGCAGTCCAGCTCATCCTCGTCTGACATGTCCAACCCGTCGCCCATTATTCTGAAAATCCCCCTGGAGAAGGAGAGGCATGAGAGGACCTCTCTAAAAATGCGCTTTCCTCTCTCTGGGGGAGGAGGCAGCGGGCACAGCGGCGGCGCCCGGGGTCAGGAGCAGGACATCAAAGTTCGAATACGAGTGCCTGAGAAGCAAAGAGGGAGCTCGGGAGAGGAGGGAAAAAGCAGGGACAAGCACAGAGAACGGTCTAACCACCACCATCATCACCACCATCACCACCATTCCTCTTCTACTGGTGCTTCACTCTCTTCTTCACACAAACATTCATCTAGTTCGAGTGGGACTGTCGGAGGCAGCAAAAAAGTCCCCAGCGACTCATCTAGAACAAGCTCATCGTCCTCTTCGGCGTCACGTAAGAGGACACACTCCCAAGATCCCACAGCAGGTGCTCACCCTGTCACTAAAGTCAGCAAGTCCTCCAGGAATCCCTACCAGCTACCCTCCCTGTCTTCCTCCTCTGGGCAAACTCTGGGGCCCGGCTCAGACATTCTCCCCGCCCTGGGTCTCCCCCATCACCAAGGGAGCTTTCCCCACTCCAAAGGCGACAAGACGGACACTAATGGGCACGGCGCAGCAGGGGGAGCCCAGTCGAATGAATACCAGGACACTTTTGAAATGCTGAACTCACTTCTGAGCGCACAGGGGGTCCAGCCGTCCCAGCCGTCCATGTTCAACTACAGATCCCAATATGGGGAATACCGGTACAGCGGTTCCAGGGGGAACAGGCCCCCACCACTCCCTTCAGAACCGCCTCCCCCACTGCCGCCGTTACCCAAATAAGTTCCCGATCAGGAGACGCATTATGTACATTGTCCTTGACATCCCCAATATCCATCTTGTTACATAAAGTATTTTTTTATTTAATTTAAATGTTTTTTTTGTTTTTCAACTCACCCAACATTTTTATAGGTTTCAGTGTGACAGCAGTGAAATGTACCGGTGAGATAAATAAGTAGTCAACCTTATTGTTTTTACACTTTTTGGGCAATAATGAGAGGCTTTAAAAGCTTGCAAAAATATGAGGAAAAAAAATACAGGAAAGTGTAGATAATAATTTTTAGCTCTTCTGGTAAACTCAAATAAAATGTGATAATGGGACCTGGTATTTTTTAGCATTACTGTTTTGGATCAAGTCATTGTCTTGAAATCATGAGGAAACTAAAAGATTTTCATCACACCTGTTAGTTAGGTCTTCTTTCCGATTGTCTTTTTATAATGTTTTTATAGTATGTTATTTATTAATTGAATGCTTTTAAAAATAAAAAAACAGCCCTATTTTATACTTTTTTTTTTTTTAAAGGTTTTCCCTCATTGTTCTTTTTGGGCAGAGGGATATTTCTTCATCAAGACTGTACAGGCTAGTTTGAGAGTGCATGTCTCCAAAGCCATCTTTTCAATATTTTTGTCCTTTTTATCTCTCTCCCCCTCCCTCTCCCTCGCCCATCCCCCCTCAAACAGCCATAATGTAAAAGAAATGTGAGAGCCCATCCCTGGTGTTTATCTATTTTATTTCTTCCATTATTAAGCTTGTACAGGGACTGTAAAATGTTTAAAACAAACATGAATTATTTTTTACATTTTGTTATGAAAAATTGCAAAAAAAGATGTAAATTAAGAAATCTTGTACTTTTTTTGTTTTAAGATTTTGTGTGTTGCAGTCATTGTTTTAAATGGTTGTAAAATATTAATAATCAGTTCTCTAATTATTACACTAATGGACAAAGTTCATACCAAGACAATATATATCTATGGTTTTATCAAAGGGTTCAAACATATCTTCACAGTATGGTCACAATGAAGGAATTGCCAACAAAAAAAATCCCTTATGAAAAGAAATGTGAGTTTTTAATTATGTCATGTAATTTAGCACATGTTAATCCATTTCTCCTGGAAGACCAGTCTTTTTGGAAATAGGCCGAATGTATCGATGTACAACCATTCTAAATGGTGTTGACCCGCAGCGTCCAAAAAACTGCCAGAAAGAAAAATATATATATTCCTGCTGGTGCTCACCTACTCTAATTAATTGAATTCATGATGAATTTGTTTGTTTTTTTTTAAATAGTGAAAGAGGTGCTACTTGTTGGCAAGAGAAATCGGGTATCATCTGTACATTTAATTCATACTAAGCTTTATGTGGTTTTAATTGTATAGTCTTACTGCTCTTAACCTGCTTTCTTTTATCAGTTTGTAATCAACTTAAAAAACGTAAACTATTACATACTTTATAGACATACAGGTACATTACATGAAAGATTACCTCTGTATTTAACCCATCCTAAGCATTTCAGAAGCAGTGGGCAGCTGGAAAGAACCTGGAGAGCAACTCTGGGTTCAGTATCTCGCTCAAGGTCCTTTCGACATGCAGACAGTAGCAGCCGGGGATCAAACACCCTACTTTCTGGTTCATGCATCACCTGCCCAACTTTAGCCGCCCTCAAAAACATATTTGTTTTGGACAGTAATGCAGTACAACAAATCATCAGCCATACAATTGTAATATATATTTTGTTCCCATAATTATATGGAAGATAAGCTGAAAAGATTACAGCTCTTTGCTCAGGCAGCAGAGGTTTATTGGTTATTCAACTCTTGGTTGTAACAGGGAAACAGTAAATGCACTGAATATTTATCTCACTAGGTTTGCCTACAATGCTAATGACAGTGTTACATGTATAATTGTTAGGCTATTAGAATAGATGCCCAATATATTGCCATTTTTGAAAATTGTTTTAATTGATCTGAACAAATTTAAAAATTCAAAGTATTAACTTTATGATGCAAGTCATAAAAAAGATGCTCATTTAAAAATAAAACCCATATGTGAGAAAACAATGGAAGACGCTCATGCAACCTAACAATGCAAAATCCAATAGCTACAGTAAGTTTCATGTTTTTCATGTCTTGGTGTTTTTAGCGACACTCAGGTCTGGAAATGAAACGTTTTGGGATTTTATTTTTGTTTTCAGTTAAAATGTTACATGTGAACACTGTTCTTTTTGATAATATGTGGTTGCTTTATTCTCAATTAAAGTCAATAAATATTTTAAGAAAAATCTTGCTGCATTACACGCTTCTGTAAAACTTCAGTGGTGCAGTATTGTGGGCGGAGTGAAAATATGTTTCGTTCATGCCACATTGATTGGCAGCTAGATTGGCCAATGAAATGCATTGAGTGTTGTCCAATCACAGCTGTGAGTGGGTGGGCTGATATTGCGCTTACAGTGGCAGTTACTGGGGAATGCAGGGAAACCTATGTGGTGTGCTTCGTAAGCAACTTGAACCGGGCCGGACCTTTGTGACAAACGGTAAGCAGTTACAAACAATAAAGGCGGATTTATTCATTTTCTGGCGTGGAGGCGTTTTGACATCAACAAAGCAGATGGTCTTCTGTTGCCGTTGTTCCGCAAAACTCCCTTTTTAGCTACAAATTGTGAAAAGTAGCGGTTGGCTAATGTTAGCAACTGCTAACAAAGATGGCCGCGCCATAACTGAAGCCCGACGCGCTAGCGCTACGTCTTTACGTTAGTACGGTTTACACTGTTTTTATGTTAATGAGCGTCGTTGATGTGAACGTGTCCCTATATTAACGTTAACGTACAAAGTTGTGGTGACGAACGTTAGTCACCCAAACTGAATAACAATAATAATACAATAACAGAATATAATAATATAATAACAGAAACGTTTGGTTTTACATGGTTCTTTCCAGTGAATATTAATAAAACGATATCGTGTTAGCTTATCCTAGTTTTGTTTGCCTCTGCGTGTTTACACTCTGCAACGTCACATTTGACAACTCGGACCTCTAGACCCGATAAATAATTCACATGTAATTTATTGTATTTATACATATATACTTTTTGCAATATGTAGCTAGTTAGAGTACCTATAATCTTACTATTTTATTAAAAGATTAATAGTGTTAAATGTTTTGTCTGACCAATGGTAGACAACCGATTTTGTTCTATTTTAAATTTGACACCATAATACCGAAAATGCTAAAGATTTCGAAAAAATGTATGTGATATATATGTCGTGTCTCAATGTTTTGTCTGAAAATATCAGAAAATAACAAGATACATTTAAAATAAATACTCATCAATAATGTGGATATGAGTAACTTAATGTATGAAGGTCAGAACATTCTGTATATTCACTTTAATATAATGCAGCCTTTTAAACCAAAAAAAGACAACGCTTGTGCCATATTACAATATCCACAATCTATGACAATATCAAGTCTTGTATCAATATAATCTTGATTGCTATCTATATTATATTGATATCAGTATAATTATATTATGCATGGCACTACTAGTGATGTTTTTAGTCTTTTGTTTTGTCTGACTGACATTACAACACCCAAAGATATTCAGTTTACTGTCATACAAGACACAGGAAACAAAAGGGCAAAATTATACTTTTGAGAAGCCAGAATGAAAGTGCTTGCTTGTTTTTCCAAATTTAAATAATGTATTAACCCACTGTCAAAATAATTGATTGGCTTATTAGTTGAACAATTGATTAATCAATCTACGGACTAATTGTTTCAACAAATCATTTTGGCAGGCTTGTAATGAACAGGATACGAATCCACGTTTTGCCTTCGAGTCGAAACCGAGTGACCCAGACGCCTCGTTCTCAGGAGCCCCAAGCATGCTCCTTTACCCAGCGACCATGCTCTCAGCCCCGCCTTGATGGCCTGGAGTTCTGCATCAAGCACATTTTGGAGGATAAGAGTGCCCCGTACAAGCAGTGCAGCTATGTCTCTGCCAAGAATGGAAAGCGCTGCCCCAATGCTGCACCCAAAGTTGAGCGCAAAGATGGGTGAGTGGAAAGTCAAACTTGAACTTGCTTTTAACATCAAGAAACAAGTTACACACATCAGCTTCATTATTAACTGTAAGTCTCAGTATGAAGACCCTTTCTTTCCCAATCACTCTTCCTGTTTTTTAGAGTGACGTTCTGTGCAGAGCATGCTCGCAGGAATGCCATGGCCCTCCGAGCTCAGATGAGAAAGGCGTCTTCCGGTCCATCCCCAGAGTCGCTGTTGTCCCAGCTTAGTGGATACAACCGTGCAGAGACTCGCAGCATTGACGGTGGGCGCTCTGAAGCTAGCCGTATTCTAGGTACAATGTTTTATTTAGACTTTTTCATTGTTTGCCCCATTTTATCTCATGTGCATTGATATTTATTCTGTATTATGTCAGGTGGGAATTGATGTGGTCAGTTATTTTGCAGTTTAACATTTGTAAATGTGATTTACATTTTTTACATCACCTTTTCTGGACAGATGAGGACAGCCTGAGTGAGGAGGAGCAGGGTCCTTTGGTTCTTGACCAAACATGGAGAGGAGACCCTGACAGTGAGGCAGACAGTGTTGACAGTGATCACGAGGATCCTCTGAAGTAAGATCAATTTAAGTTTTAAATCTAAACTTGCATTTTGATTTGGATTGTAGTGTAAATCTTAATTTTTGGATGTTTGCGTAGACATCCATTTACTGCCTTTGGCAATAGCTGTAACCCAGTTCATACTACAAATGAAACCAAGCAGGTATATATTTGGACAGGCAACAAAAAGAAGTGTGGCCAATCTGTATTTTCAAACACTAAAAAACAGGATTTTTGAGTGTGTGCTGATGTACAGCATTACATGCCCACAATGTAATGCACAAATGACCATTTTTCCGTTGAATACATTTTCTTTATTTTTTTCCTATTCTCAGACATGCAGGGGTGTACACAGCAGAGGAAGTGGCACTCATCACCCGAGAAAAACTCATCAGGCTCCAGTCCCTCTACATCGACCAGTTTAAACGCCTGCAGCACCTGCTAAAAGAGAAAAAGCGCAGATACCTGCACAACCGCAAAGTGGAGCATGAAACTCTCGGTAAGTATACAACAAAAGGGTTACTAAATATACTTTTTGCCTTGTTTACATACATGTTCATCAATTCTTTCTAGAAAATCACACCACATCCTGTCATGTTTACGACCTTAAACCCTGAGCTTTATCTGTACTTGTTTATGTTGCTTTCAGGGAGCAGTCTGCTGACGGGGCCAGAAGGTCTGTCAATCAAGGAGAGGGAGAACCTGAAGAAGCTCAAAGCTCTGCGCCGATACCGTCGTCGGTACGGCGTTGAAGCCCTGCTGCACCGGCAGCTTAGGGAGAGGAGGCAGGCTGTGACAGAAGGAGCATCTCAGGTGTGACCCCATCACAGTAGTAGTAAAACTAGGAGGCATTAATATGTTTACGGGTCAGTTCGTCAAACCGCAAAAAAATTGTCTCGCTACACCCAATATCTAGCCTTAAATAGGTTCAAGTTTATCTGTACAGGTTTAAAGATATCATGTCTGAAACTTCCATGGCTTTACTAGTGTACATGTGAGAAGGGAATTATCTTTGTTTTTTCGAGTGTTATCCAACAGCAAATGTTTTTATTGCATGCGAGATAACAGCTAACGAATATACTTAATATTCATTTAGAGCTGGGCGATAAACTGATTTGATTAATTCATTGTTGAAGACAAATGTTTACAGGAGCGATATGTCTTCAATAATTTTGTTTACGACAGCTAAAATATATAACATTTCAACTCATTTTTATTGGCATTGTTTTCTAATGGGTGATTCATAGTTCTTAAGAAAGGATTTTTTATTTTTTTTTAAGGTACTTTTTTTGTCTTAACATGTCTTTTTCACTTTGTTGTAGCAACTCTCAAGAACGGTGCACGAGAAGTGCATCTCCTTTGAGGAGGGAACCCGATGTACCAACCCCTCCCTGCCCATGACTCGTCACTGCGTCTCACGTATCCTCAATGAGCTTTTCATTATGTGTTTGGAAAATAGTGTGATCGTTTGCATACAAAACAACCTGGGTGCTCTTTCAGAAAGCAGATTTACCGAACTCCTGAGTTGACTAAACCTTAGATGGAAACCGCTGATCAGAGTTTGTTCAATCAAGTCTCAGTTCATTTACTCTAAATTACGCTTGTTCGTGGTGAATGAAATGTCATCATCAGTGAAGCTTTGATTTCACAATTCACCAAAGTAATTTCTACCACTGGACCATGAACCTTCTCACTCAGAATAATTAAGGCCCCTGAATCGATTGAATATATTTTCAATTTAAACCTGTTTTTTTTTCTTAATTAGTTTATCTACTCATTGATCCATCTCCACCATGGCCCTGATCAAGACGAGCAGCTTGCAGTAGCTGTTGGTTTCAAAGGTGCCTACAGAAAGTCCTTCCTGTGGTCTGTTGATTTTTCCCAGAGTTATAAAGGGACTAATCTTTTCAGTTGGAAGGAACAAAATCCCTTCTCAACCTACCTTCATTTTAACCCCAACTCACTGAGGGTATTCTCATGTTTTCAACAAGATTTACATTGTTGGTTTTTCAAGAAAGTTGTTGTATTGCAAGTACTTAACTTTGTGTGTTTTGAATTATCGTTTTAGTTGATGCGATGACGTCAACATATTTGGTTTGCATAATGCGTATGTAGGAAGAAGTTGCCACATCAGGTCAGAGCTGCGAGCCCTGTTATCGTATATCATATTCATGAACTACTGTATTGTCTTCATACACACCCTGTTAAGGATTACATAAATCATAAAGAAACAAAGGTTGAATATCCTGTAAACGATTTCTTTTTAGGCTTTAAAATATTTACTCAAATGAAGATTTTTAAGACTTCCTGTTTTCTAGATCATCTAAAAACGAATAGGCCTTCTTTGTGTCATCCCTACACATGTAAATGGTGCTTTTGGAGTTCCATAAATGATTTTCTGGTGCGCCCGCCGACAGCAAGGATAATCTAAGATTAGCATTTCAGTCTTTGACTGTTATTACAGTCTAAAAATTTTGAGTTTTGAATCCATCTGGGGCAAACAACATCCATTTTGCCAGCGATAATCTTGACTTCATATTTCTTCAGTCATTAATAATATCCATGTCAAAACTATTTTACTTTTGTGTGTATTTGTGTGTGGACGTCATTGTCCTTGACAACCAGACACTCAGATATCTTCCAGGACAGCAATCAGGTGCTTTTCAAAATGTGCCCAGGCCTGAAGGATGTCCCATGTGAACGCAGCGTGCACATGGGACAGTCTGACGATCCTCGCTGCCCGCTCCACCTCACCCTGCCTCCCCCAATGTACCAGCCCGAGCAGGAACCTCCACCACAGGAGCAGATCACCACTGCGACCAGAGACATGTATCTGAGTGCTGCAGAGCTTCAGCCCACAGAGAGCCTTCCCCTAGAGTTCAGTGATGTACGTAGACATGACCTACCCCTACCACTGTCCTCTAATGTATATGCATTGTATTAAAAATGTGAGTGCCACACTTATTGTTAGGTTGCTTGGCCAGGTCAGACCTTGACATGCTACAGGAGCCTGTTTAGCTCAAACTTGCTGTGAAGTTGAATCGGAAATATGTTCTCATAACAAAAGAACCATGCCATTTTGTTTTTGAGGCCACTTCTAAAGGGTCTTGATGCTGTTTTGAGTATGGTGGTTGTGCTCAATTAAGTCAACAAAAGAGGGTAAAACCAGTGGCTAATTATGCAGGTTTGAAAACACCCTAACACCGAAAATGCACCAAGCAGTAGTTGAATTGTGGCCTGCGTCGAGCTGCAGCGCATTATCTACGGAAAAGATTTCTGCAGTGCAGTGCGGCCGAGCTAAGAGTTTGGGAAAGTTTGACTTTAATTGCAGCCAGAAAAATACTCAAATAGTCAATCGGCCATATATTGACAGGTTGAACTATTTCACAACGTTTTTTTTTTCCCTTCCCGAAACACGTCTCCCGGCAGCAGAAACATTGTTGTGCCATGCTGAACTTCACATGGTTTATTTCTGGCGTAAACTAGTACAGACCGAGCGACCCGACCCGGTCTGCTGTGTGATAGTGGGTATGTGAGTTTTTTAGAGAGAATTCAAAATGATTGTAAATTGTTGATATATATAGATAGATATGGAGGAATGGACTTAAACCAGAACCATAAAAGGCAGAAATGTATCCAGCAAAAGGTTGAAATACTACAACCGGTACCAAAACTTGTTTCTGTAGTGCAGTGACTGTTTGCAACTCTTAACAAGCCACTGAAGGGCTGTCCCCGTCAGATTTAGTTGAGATGTTGTCCTGATGATCTAAATTTACGATTCATTCCACAAATCTCTTTAGCTCAGTATTTGCCGTTTTATTACTGTACAATGTTTTATTAAAAAAAAGTATACACACCAATTTGGGCAGAAGAGAACACTAGATCACAAAATCAGAAACTTCTCCCACAAACAAAGCAGCGACACCTGAAGCTGATTGCATTGATCCAATTATCCCAAAACGAGGACGCTCCGCCTGGTGGTCGGAGGTGTAAACATAAATAAAACATATATACATACAACTTCAAATGGCTCCTACAAGTTTTATGTTAAGCTTTAGATTTCATCCTATTATACAGGACCTGGATGTGGAAGGGGACGGCATGCAGGGCCCTCCTTCCCCTCTACAGTTTGACACGGCCCTGGCCCTGGAGGACCAGACCATCAGAGCCATCGCCGAGGGCCCGATGGACATCCTGACCGGAGAAGACCCGGACCAGGCCGACCTCGACGCCTCGGGACAGCTCTCGGAGAGAGATGTGGATGCCATCATGCATGATCAGGTTAACTCTCAATCAGGGGCCTCTTGAGTCTTTCTCTTGAATGCTTGTGCCCATACGCTGTTCATTGTATGTAATGTATGGGTCTAATAAAATATTGGTCACAATCTTTGTCAGTACAATATCAATTATAAAGGGTGTCATGTTGTGCGATTGATGACTGGTAGACTGTAGAAGAAACAAAAGCATCTTAAAGGTTCTTTGACAAATGTAACAACGGTATTTTTGTCACATTTTATGGCGTAGGCGAGGTGAGTTTATTTGTATACCACATTTCAACAAGGGGATTCAAAGTGCTTCACATAGAACCATTAAAAGTATCAAAACATAATACAGAAGAAAACATGATTTAACAGTTAAGAACATTCATTAATGCATTAAAACAGTCAGATAAATAAAAGTTGCAGAGCAGTTTAAGAAATAAAATGCAGTAGTGTCTTAAACAATATGGCCAGGTAAACATTGTTGCTTTTTTATTTTTCTTGCCACAATGGTTTCTGGCTTTTTATTTCCAAACATGCTTCCAGTGTAAATGATGGGGAACCAAATCCTCAGTCACTGTTCTAACAAGAGACGGACTTCACACCAAGGAAACCGTCCAGTGAAGTGTTGAGAGGGACTTTTAATACTAAAAAGATAGACACACACATTGGCTTCAGATAATCTATGGAATATACTTTTTGCACAGATACACATCTGTGTATTATGTCTCATCTTGTACACTGGGAGCATGTTGGGAAGGGATCTCTTCGGCCGATACAAACTGGCAGGAAAAACTATTTGTTAATGAAATCTCTCAGCTTGCGTCACTAATGTTTGTAAAATGTAGGACAATCAACTAGTTCTGGCTGCAGTGTGTAAAAAAAAAAAAAAAATCGGAAAATATAGATTGGGATAGTTGTCTTTTATTGGAATATCTATTTTGCGGGGAGGTTAAAGGCTTTGACCTGAATATCCTCGGTTCAAGTCTCTGAGAGGACTTTTTGTTGCAAGTCGTCTCCCGTTTTTCTCTCCACTCAGTTTCTGTCATCCATCTACTGTTGACTGACTATCAGGACAGAAAATGCCCCCATTTAAAAATAAAAAGTTACATGTTTATTTTTTTATCCCCAAAAAACATGCATGTTGCCAACAGTGATTGACCAAAACATAACAATAGTTACCCATTAAATAATACTCCAATTGAAACGGTATATGTTCAAAAACATTGTTTAATTATAAAACTATTAAAAACTAAAACAGAAAATCTCACACTGCAAAATAAGTTGATTAAGATTAAAGTCATTTCAAATCACAGCTTATTACGTCGTACTAAGAATTAACTGCTTGTGCCGTCACATCCTGTAGTCTTACTGGGAATTAAAGCGTCCATTCACTTAACCTTTAATTCCCTGTCCTCTGAACCAGCTGTCAAACTGTCTTCATCTGGCTGACGAAAAATTTATATGAACAAAAATAGTTTTTACTAAGTCGTTTTGTATTTTTGTATATAACTCACTGAACGTGATGTACTGAGCATGTGGTCCTGTCTGTTGCTGCAGCGCATTGAACGGTTGTAACAGTAAATTTCCATCATTTGCCAGAGTTTTGAGGCCTGCGGGTCTCGAGACAGTTTTCCATTCAAACACTTTGCAAATTTTAACTAAATTTGCAGAACAAAATTGCAGATGCATGCATCTTTTCCATCCCACGATTGTTCTGTGAATGTTGAGACGGGTGTGGAAGAAGCTCCACGCGTCGGCCGGACTTCACTCACAATGTGACGTCGTGCCACTGTTTTTAATTGAGGACCAAACGATTTCACCACACTTCTGTCAACCATCCTCTAAAATCTGAACGGGCTTTGAAGCAAGACGTTATAAAAACAAACCACTTGAAGCAAGTCAGTAAAGAAACCAATCATTTTTTTTGTTGCGTCTCCACATTCTTGTACTTCATCTCAGACACACATGTAGGAATTTCCACCATGACATCAACACAAGTAAGCAAAGTGTTCTTTTGGCTGTAAATTACACCTCATTTTAGTCACAACAGCAGAGAGAATGTGCCAGTATCCTTCCTAACTTCCTGTTCTTCCACCTAGGTGGTGTCAGACGTTGGAGGAGATGAAAAAGAAGACGCCGACGATGATTCACTCCAAGACATTGTCTCTGCTGCAGTCGATGCTGCGAGATGAAACTACAGAATTATTCATGTAAAGAATATGTTTCACTTTCACAGATAACTTAACCATACGTTCATTACAATACGTTCATTTGTTGTACTTATGGTCATCATGTGGATGTTTTTTTTCTGGGTGTCTGTTTAAATAAAAGGAGGACACTCATCTTTCGTCCACAAATATACAATTTGATGATATATTTGTTGAAGTTAATGATCTCCAGATAAATAAAAAACTTTATGAATCCCTAGTGGGGAAACATTTGTCACCATCGACAACAACAGACTTACACAGACAAGGTTAACAAAAACACATTACAAGAACAAACACCAGAAAATGCCATATGAAACAAGACAACAAGACACATAACTGACATAAAAAGATGCTAAATATAAAAACCACAACTAAAGGTGTTCCAGATTGTTGAAAGTGTGGTAAATGTTGTGTTTCAACACGTGGAGCTAGTCCCAAACATCCAATGAGCATAAACAAAATGACAGGGTAGCACATCCCAGATTTAATAATCCGGGAGGACAAAACACAAACAATTCAATATTGCATTGGTTTACAATACAATACACACACACAACCTTCTTCGGAGCGTTTGAAGTACACAGATTAAGTTAATATATGTACATATGTTGAAAGTATGCTAATGCATGTTTCATGGCACGCGAAACACATTCATCCTAAAACAAGAAAAAAAAAAAGTATACTGAAGTTATGTTTGGCAGCATGGGGACAGCCTCCCCAAAAAGGGAAGAAAAAAAAATTGGGGCGGGTAATGCAATTTCATGCAATGACATCACTTTTCCTCAACCCAAAACACTAAACGCCGAGGCAGAGAATAGAAAGCGGCTGCTGCTGCTGCTGCTGCTGCAGGGGAGGACGCTTCCAAAAAAGAGCAGAAGATAGACATGTTTTAAAAGGAAAAACTAGTATATGTGTCTTTTATTCATCATGGAGAGGCAGCGTCGTCTTCGACCGTTTCCAACCAAATGAGGTGAGTTTTTTTTTTTTTTTTTTAAAACAACCAGGAAAAATGCCGTTTCATGTCCGCTTGGTCGAGAATACCGACAGAGGCTGTTGTCGAGCTTTTTCATTGATTTAACGTCTCCGGTGAGGTGTCGGTGTCGGTGTGAGCGAATGTAGCCTCGAGCTAAACGTGTTGGCTCTCTTCCTTCAGCCATGAACGCTCCCGGTGTTTCCCGACGGGTTTTGCGGGAGAAAAACGCGAAGGGCGTAACGACATGACGGTTCCCCGTGTCGGTCGGTCGGTCGGTCGGTCGGGTGTTGGTGGGGGGACGCATGTCGGTGCAGGGTTTGGTTTTCTTTTTGGAGGGCCTGTCCCAAGAAATACCAAATTACATTTTTACTGAACCGAAGTCTGTTTTTTTTTGTTCAGTTGCATGAACATGCTAGCTTCATGTCGCAGTTGTAGCCTCATATTTAGGGGTGAAACCTTTAAAAAGGGGGACATGGAGAAGGAACTGGCATCCAAGTCCTAACGGTACTTTTTTTTTTTTTTGCTTCCTACAATGACGATGAAAAAAAAAGCTTCTTTTTTCTTAAATGAGGGCAACACAACCCAAAGAAACCGTGCTACACCTTCAGCAGGCTTAAATCAACCAAATAATGAATGAATTAAGGTGTGAATATGTCTGCAGCAGGGACGTAGTGGAGGATGAACCACCCTGGTTTTTGGGATGTGAAGTTTTGAGGGATGAAACGCATTGATCAGTGTTTTGCTTCATCACTCGTCTGCAGGGATGTCAGTCTATTTTTACCAGCTGGTTTAAAGTCCCCTCCGCTCATAAATGTGCATATATTTGCATCTCATGGATGTTTTGAGCTTCACTGCACAGCATGATGTTTCTGCAGAGTTTGATACGAGCAGGTATCAAAAGAGGGGAAGTTATGGAAGTGCATGCTAGTTTTGCAAGCCGAGTGATCTAATTATATGCAACATACAACTTGCATCGCACATACAACTGAGAAAATATCTCAGTAAAAGTGGAACCTGTATATAAATATATCAGTATCTGTGTATTATGTTTGTATATAAGCAATACCATTACATAGTTTGTACACTATCGTTTTTTTTTTTACATTAGAAGATGTTCCACTCAGTATCTAGTGGTAAAAAATCAAACAACAAAAAAAGGGATCTGACAATATTTGCGATCAGACAGGCTCTGTAAACACTTTACAATCTGTAAAGTGAGAGGACAAGGAAGTGAAAACAGTCATTTGACAGATTTCCATTCAAGTGTTGCACACATTTGGCACAAGGAAATGCAAACAAATGCATGTTTCCATCCACTATACTGTTACATGAAGTGATTAAAAGTGCGCCGGTGGATGGAGTTCAGTGTTCAAAGCACCAAAGTAATACATTGCGGCTAATCCCTATTTTCATTATTAATCAACAAATCATATTTTCTACAACATTTAAGAAAACAGAAAAGCGGTTGTCAGTCTCCGAAAGCCAAAGGTCACATTCTCAAATTGCTTGTTTTGTCTGACCAAACTTAACGATCATATAAAACTAAGAAAAGCAGTAAATCCCCACAACTAAGAAGCTTTAACGGGGGCTCGGCATTTTTTGTTTGAAAAATAATTGACAAATAGTTTGAGCTTTTATGAGGGGTGCTCCCCTCAACGCAATGGACTGGATTGGTGCCCATCTTTGCCAGTGCAGAAACTTATTTGGAGCAGTGTTGGCAGGGAACGCGTGTTGTTGGATCATACTTCAACAATGCTGCTATTCAGTAAATGTGACACCACATTTTCTGAATGGCATTCTAGTCACGAGGAGCGGATTGTTTCTTGTTTGTTTTCCACATTGCTAGGGATTTTATTGGTCATAAAACATGCGCACGGTAATCGTAATACATTGTCAGGCCTTTTCTGGGATTAAACAAGAATTGTGATATCCAAAAATATTGCTGTGTAACTATTCCAAAGTCGGTTTGAAGCGGAAAAACAACCACGCTTAATGATCTGTTGGTTTTAGGCCAGATATAAAAGCTCACGCTGTTTTCATTGTCTCATCATTTTTTTGAACAAAGACCAAACTTCAGGTCACAAGAAATGAGGATGGAGGGATTGTTTGAACTCTGGCTGGCGTTCAGGCTGTAAAAATGTTTAAGTTTCACTGGAGATCTCCTATGAAATGCTCAATGACTCTTTGCAAAAATTACGTATCCATCACTCTTTTTCCAAATTCTATGTTGATGTAATGTTGTAGCTTGCTGCTTTTGGCTGTTGCAGACAAATGCAGTATATCATGTAAGGAAGGATTCATGGCACAGAGGCTCATTGAAACAGTGACCTCATGATTAGAGCAAAGTGATGGACTCGCTTCCTGAAAAAAAAGAGGAAACGATACGGTTTGCTTTGCTTCTTTCCTTCTCCAAACATCCCAACTTCACCAGCCAAAATGCAACTCAATAGCCAAAAGTTCAGTCTGTGATTTGGTGCGTGCTAAGCTAGTACCCGTGCCATCGCTGAATCTCCAACGGGCAAATAAATGAGCTTTAAAACCTTTTGGAAACCATGTGCGAAAATCCTCCCGCTCCAATTTGAAGTCCCAGCATGCCCCATTCAAACAATATTTTGGCATAATATACGTAATTTTTCCATTTATGAACCGAACGACACAGTTTTTTTGACTGAAACTCCTTCCTAACAGGCCAAGGCTTTGTTTTATTGTGATTTTTGTTGCACATTTTGATTCTTTAGGTCCTAATCTTTCCAAAAAGGTGTCTTATTGACCGCTCCAGGAGGCATGTTTGGGGAATCTGGCTCATATCATGCTTGATGTTCATAGTTATTAAGTGATTTCTTTTGCACATATACATTTTTTTTCCTGAGACTTTGCTGAACAAATACATACAATAAACACAAGTATTGCAATCAATTTGGGCTTCCTACGATGACTCGAACACAGAAGAAAAACACTCACACACAGGGAAAAAGAGGTCGAGAGACAACAGTGTTCAGCCGGCTGCCGGCCGAACAGCCAACGACTCTTCAGATGTTTCCTTGAAAACGCAGAAGAACCCTCGTTCACAATAATTCACTAAATGTTTACTATCGGGGAGGCAACTCATTAAAATATGTGTATACGATGGAATAGCGCCACTAGAATATACCACCAAGTTTCTGTTTTTCCTGCCAAAGTTGTTCTCGACCCGCCCATCCAAGTGAAGAAAGAATACGTATTTTTGGAGCGGAGCGAGACCGTGAATTCAAAGTTTACTCTATTGATTTTCGTGGATCCGCGGCTTCTCTTTCGGAGGCGGATTTAAGAATGAACGTGTCACATTTGGAACAACATTCGGTCAAGAACACAAAGCGCCCGCTGGCGCTGTGAACGCTCTCTGTCCTGAGGAATGAGCTCAGAGCTGCAGATAAATGTGGTTCTACTCTCCGTTGGCTGCGTTACGTTTATGGACCGTGTGCTCCATGTTTGAGCTTGATTGAAGTTTTTTTTTTGCGAGACAGGCTCTGTCCCAGCGCAACTTTTGAGATTGCATATCCGAGCCGCGCCGCATTACATCATGAATAGTCGAGCCAGTGACTTATTCGAGTGTAATGGGCAGTATAAGTGCTCGCTCGCTCTGTTCGCCTCTAATTGTTCACAGATGTTCTGCACGCCTTTGTGTCCCACATCTTGTTGCAGCCACAGACGGTGCTCAGACTTTTATTATGGAGGGGGAACGTGGCATGGAGTAAGTGTTTAATTTGGCCGTTTGGTCCCGTTAACTGGTTTTGGTTATTTAATAGGCTTTGAAGTCCACGGAAAAAAAAACATGATACAGTTGAAATGATGAATCCAGCACTTGATTGTAAGTACGCAGGTGATTTTTTTTAAAAGCAGGTATCTGTCAACAAGCCCGACGACAAACAAGACGAGTCACAGAGGAAATGAAATGAGGAAGCGCCACAATGAGCACTTTATTCCACCAACTGTCACTAAGACGATTAATCGTAGTTGATCTACTTTGATCCTCTTTCAATGAAAAGATTCTCACTTTCACAGCAATTTAGAGCTGAAATGATGAATTGATTATTCAATTGGTTAATCAACACATCATTTGAAGACGTCACGCGTTTCTCTGGGAACTTGTCGTGGCCGTAGACTGAAATGATTGATCAATAATTATATTAATCATTAACTGCTGCCCTGTTGCTATGTGCTGATATGTTTTAAGATTAACCAATTTAATGTGTTTATTCATAGAAAATCTGTCAAATTTGTCCAACTAGTCGTCTAAAGTCTAGTAATCTTTTTTTGTTGTTTGTTGCTTGAAAGTCTTGAAAAAGTGCAGCTTTAGGCGAGCAAAAGACCTTCCAGACTCTCAAGGTCAGTCTGTTTGTGAAATATCTCTTTCTCAGGTCGTAGTACAGCAGATTTAAAGGGAGGAAACAGCAACAGGATAGTAATTTAGTCCGTTTAAAGTCTAGAAGGGGAGCGCAGACGGGCCAGAGCCTCCTGCAGTCGGCCTATCTCTCCAGTATCTCACCCCTCCGCCCCCTCCTCTATATAAACGGCCATGCTTTGAAGAAAGACCAGGCTGTGGCTGAGACCTCCTTATCAGCTGTGAGTTTAATCACGCCGCCGTCTGATGCTTGCATGCAGGTACTGTAGTTACCATGGTTATACACCAAAGGCTGCAGCCTGCATTAGCGTCGCGAAATATTCGTTCCCTACCCCGCTGAGTCGGTGCAAAACAGCAGAGCTCACAGCGGGAGAGGAGACTGACGGAGGGCTCAACATCCCGACTGTTTACACAATGCAAATATTCAGATCAAAGGGATATTATCTTCTCCTGCATTGTCTCCTCCGAGCCGAGTCACCTCCACTGGAATCTTATCAGGATTATTTGCACGCAGACAAAGTCAGAACAACTCGAAAGCGCATTGGCCTCGTCTTCTCCATCTTCACGCCGCCCGCCGTGTCTGACACATGCGTGATTTTGGATGTGCTTAAGGCATTTCTAATAGTGTACGACAGAGAGCGCAAAGAGCTCCCACTTACTCAAAGCCCACCCTACAGAGGAATCTGTGGTCAATACAAACATTGAAGTTGGCAAAACACTGCTTTTAGCTGCTGCAGCTGCAACAAACATTCAATTCATCCGTCTGGCCAAAGAAAATATGGCCAGGAATTTAGCTTTAATCAATTCAAGCAAACCGGGTCCCCGCCACGTCCTGTTTAGACAAAAAAGGATTAAGAAGACATCATTTTATTCCGTTTTTTTATGTTCACACAGCCCATTATATTCCACGCTGAGATTTACGACCCGCGCTGACTCGGATTAACACTGTGTAGATAGAGAATAACAGCGAGAGTGGGAGGTATTTTGTCTATATGCAGGCTGTCTTGTATCCTAACAGTGCTCCTTTGTATACTGCTGCAGTTTATTTTCATTTGTCTTTAAATAAAGTTGTTATTGAGAAGCTTTATGCAGCTCCCACCCACCCTTTCAATACCGAAACCCTCTCCCACAAGGTGCCTTAGTGAACTGCTGCTCCTGCTGCTGCTTCAGTGTTTTCAAATCCCCACGAGCTTCCTGCTTCACAGCTCAAACCCATATGCCTTGAAAAACATCAGCAATCCCCCCATGGAGATCACATTTGTCGGTGTGATGGAGCGCAGATTGTTTGGAGGCTAAAATAAGGATCTCCATGTATGACCCTCCACATTATCTTTGACTCGGTACCATAAATAGGTCTTCCTCTTGGCCAGACCTTGGGAAAAGGATGCGGATGATGAGTACGCCGTCTCCTGGTTGACTTTGAGCCGTCGCGGCTGGTGGCCAGATGTGGACACGCTGCCCATCGGCCCGGCCGCTCACGCTCCTTTTTTATCTGGTCTGTCATGGAGTTCAGCTTTGACTGGCTGCTGAGCTCACCCAATGCTACACAGTTGAATTCACAAAATACGTAGTATGATACGACATAAAACCTGCGCTCCACGATGGCTTTATTTAAACAAAAGCACCCAAACATTCATCCGTCGCCATCCCGGTGATCGAACATCTGCGGTGATGCCGCAGGCCGCGCGTTAGCTCGTCGGTTGCGTTTCCAGTCGACGCTCCACCCTCGACTTATACACAAAAGTCTCTCTCCGTCGCTGTTGTGGCTGCAGGCGGGTCTTCCAGCGCCAGTGTTCAGTTTTGCACTCGCCACGGGCGCGACTGACTCGCATGCCAGTCATCCTCCGTGGGTCAAGCACAGGCGTCGGTACTCGCCGTGTATTCTGCGACTGGGTAACATGAATACAGGAGCTGCTGCAGCTGCAGCCCTGCAGAGAGCTGGTCAGTGGTCGGGCTGATGTGACCCGTTTTGATCCTGGCAGAATAGGTCACCATGTTGATCTAGAGCAGGGGTGTCAAACTCATTTTAGTGAAGGGGCCACATGCGGCCCACTTTGACGCATTGATAACGACAATATTTCTCTGTTTAAATCAGTGGTGAAGGTTTTTGGGTGATGAACCCTATTTTAAGGTCTTTCAACAATAAACTAGAAACATAAAGACCAAAATGTAATTGGCTGTAGTGGTGTCTGTCACCTTAAGGAACTCCTCCGTCACCGCCAAAATCTCACGAATGAATACGGCCAGTTGAGCAATGTCGACAGTAATATCCGTGCTCCCATCACTTGCGGGTGTGGCTCAATTGTAAGGATGCCTGTCTTTAAATCACAATATCGATGGTTTGAACCTGAGCTCTGCTAGTTTTCATAAAATAAATTTAAAAAAGTCAGCCAGCGAGCTGGATTTGGCCCGCGTGCCGTATGTTTGACACCCCTGATCTATAGTTACCGTGCGTCATGATACCAGAAAACCGGAGTTAAGCCCAAAGATAGCTGGGTTTACCTGTCTTTGTTTGCTTTGCAGTGAGCTACCGCAGCCGCTCTATTAAACAAGATGTGATGACCTGGATTAACTCGTCTGGCCTCCTCACCAGCGTGTCTTGTTCAGCCTCCCACATGTTTTCCAGACGTGCCAGAGTTCAACAGTTTGGTGCGAATGTGACTCACTGAGGAGTCAGGTATTAAAGACGTTTGCTGACTCAAATGGAAACGTAGCGTGCAGCTGGACAAAATGTCAGTCTGGCTACAGCGCTCGTAGTCTGGTCGGCGGGGGACGCCACCTCTCTGTGGAGTCTTTACGGTGGAATGAAACCTTTTAATAGAGGCCACGACGAATGGCTTTCATTACGGAGCTTTTATGATTTCAGAAATGAACTGGAGACACATTTTTTACATGTGAGGGGTTTATTAACACATCACTGTGGCTCTGGAGTGAGACTGGAAAAACAGAAAAAAATGACCTCTTAAAGGTGAATCAGGCTGTTACCAATAATTATTTTCACACTTGATTAATGTGAATAATTGTCTTAATTAATTGGTAAATGGTGCAAAATACGGGATTGGCAGGCCTCTCAACGGCCTTCAACATGGCGACGCCGGAGTCGACCGCTTGTAGCTAACGGTGCTAACGGCGCTAACTACAGCAAACTCTTCTGCTGCAACACAACACGCTGTAACCGCCATATGAGAGCAGGGAAGACCGGCGGCCGTGAGCGAAGCAGCGGGGCGCGCTCACGTGCACGAACATGCTCTAAAAGCACACTCGGGTTGGCCCGGCAACAAAGAAAAGAAAAGCTTGGATAACGACAAACACACACACACAGACACACACACAGACACACACACAGACACACACAGACACACACACACACACACAGAGTGAGAGTGACTTCATTCTCTGCTCAGGTAGACTTTACTCTAAATCTTCACTTAGCAAATTGTCGATTGCTGCCACATTAATGCTCTGAAAGTTGTTTATTGCTCCTTTTGGATTTTTGGTCTGTAAAGTATAAGAAAATAGTCATTTTAAAATCTATATTTATCTGTACTTCCGATGTGATACTGTGCAAACATAGCTATTTGCCACTAACAAATGTCCTTGTCATTATTATATATTTTGTATTGGCACTTTTGCACAATTTTATAATCTCTGGATGAATAAAGTTCTCTCGTATCGCATAACCCTATTAAATGCTTGTTTTTTCAAAGAAACAGTCCGAAACTTAAAGATATTCCCCTTTGACATCAGAGAAGGCAAAAGGCATCCTGTAAATATTCATTTTTAAGAGCCTGCAACAACATTTCTGACGTTTTATTCTTTAAAATACGACTTGAAAATTGAAATATCCGCCAATTTATTTCCTCTTGATCGATTAACAGTTTCAACTCGACATACGTGTGAAGGTAATGTCTCCTGGCTCGACACAAGCGGCTAACATGGTTCACAAAGCCATCGATTGGTCACCGGCTTCAACTGCGACTGAGCCGAGACTTCATGCAAGTTAACGCAAGGGGCCTCCACCGACAGCGGCGACGTGTTTACAGCCCCGGCTTTAAACCCCGCACATCTCCTCGCCGAGGCCCGAGTGTCACATTTCTTGTCGGTGGATTAGCGCTCCATCCTCTCGCGGAGCCGCGGCCATCAGTGCCCATTAAACTGTCGGCTCCCTCAATGGAGGTTTGTGCCCCTCCGGTCTGATTTACAACTCTAATTCAGAACTTTCCAGATAGTTCCTTCGCCTCAACCGCCATCACCACAAACAACGGTGGACCATCTGTTACCGGATCATTGGTTTCTGTGTTTTTAATGACTCAAATTAATGTCAGCAAATAGTGGAAAATGTTCCAAAGATAACGTCTTCCAATCACTTGTTGTGCCCAGCAAAAAGTCCCGAAAACATTCAAATTATGATATGTAACAAACACATCTTCACATTTACCTTCTGGCTTACGGAGTGAAGTTCTTAATTATGCATCTAAATAATATTTAATCAAACACTGCGCTTCATTTGTTCTTAATCTGTCAATTTCTTAGTATTTTTGTTATTTCTTTAATCATTTAGCCCATAATACATCAGAAAATTGTGAAAAATGTCCATTATATGTGACGAGAATAAACACAGTTAACGTCTCAATCATGCATCAAAAGAATACCTGAAAGAAAAGCTGGAGCCAGCAAGTTATGATATTTTCTGTTCTCTGTTTCATCGAATGCTTGTGCTCCATTTCATTATCGATGTGAGCCATTGATTATGTTGAGTGATCAAACTGTCAGAACATTTTGAAACCAAGCCACTATTTCTTGTTTGTTGCATCAAAAACATATACATAACATATATTGAACTGACCATGTGGAAAAGCTTTACAAATGCATTTGCTAATAGTTAAATGATTTTCCTTAAATACACATCCAGTCGTTTGTATTCTATTGTGTATATATATTTTACATATTTTGCATACTCCGTTTACATTTATTTAATTTCCTTAGTACACACTATTGTGTACATATACATATATTATTTTTATTTTGTATATATCTGTCATCCCTGTTCTTATATTTTATTTTGTGTGTTCAGTTTATTTCATTTGGAGTATGTAAAGTGTTGGGTGCTACTCTGACAACAAATTCCCCCTTAATTAATTATTAATAAAGTATAAATCCATCTCTATCTATTCGAATCGTTCCAGCTCTCTGGTCTTTTTCTTCTTTTGATGAAACTGTTCTCCGTTTTCAAAGGTTACGGCATTTCTTTGTTGTCATCTTATATAATCATCACAGGAGGAGCTGCGCGTTTTAAAAAAGGAGAAGATGCTTGACGTCCTGCTTTACATGTTGTTTGCATTGAATTTAAAATCAGCCACATGTGTCGGTCCGGTCCAGTTCCTTCACTATGTTTTTTTTTAGGCGAGTTTCCCTCCATTAAGAGACGCTAGGGGTTTTATTGCCCCTTGACTCTCTTCGTGTCCACATTACCGTTGAGTTTTTTTGAGTTGAAGAAGATCCTCACTTGAGGGGAAAGTAGATGTCAGAGGGAGGTGACAATAAGGCTTTTATGTTGAGAGTTATCCTCATTTCCCTTGTGTTAGCTCCAGGGGACCATGTGACCGGCTCTCATTCAGGTCATGTCGGCCTGTTCAGCCTTTGACCCTCTTAGAGGGGAAGCCGGTCCCTCAATGTCCCATTCATGCCATACAGATGTCTGTGTGCGTTACTGTCTGACACAGCTGAGGTATGTCCATCCCCTGACAGTCCTTCGGTCATTTGTTAACTGTTTCTGTGCTTTGCTGGTGACAACAAGACCGAATCCTCAATGTTTTTCCCTTTAACTCTTCCTTAAAACAATACTGAGATGCCTAATTAAATATTTAAATTGTTTCTGCTCGCTGTAGGGATTCATCCAGAGTGTTACAATCTCTTTCAATTTGCATTTAGAGCTTGAACAGTGTGTTGATGAAAGCAACATGGGACAAATAGAGCTTCTTTTTTTTATTAACCAAACCTCATTTTAATAAAGACTCCTTTAGATGCCTCTTTGATTTTTTTTATTGTATCCACCAGTGTTACATTTTGCGTACATTGTGACATGGAGAGATGTGCTAGAGATAAACTACAACTTCCACTCACATCATCCCTTAAACAGTGCAGCAACGTCAACACATTGCCGTCTTCTGAAACACACAGCTCTCCCTCCGTTGCTGGTGGCGCTGATGGGCAACCGGCAGCGTTTTTAATCGGGGAAACGCCGAGAATATGATTCAGCTAATGTAAAATAAAGCGGTTGTTTTCACGCCGCCGCTTCGTGCCTCGGTCTGAGATGCTGCGATAAATCATCGCCGCTGCTTTCAGTTGCCACAGTCGTCACATCTTTACAGCAGACAGTGTTGAGCTCCAGGTTGCTGAGGACAAGGGGCTTTTCTTGTATGAACAAACTCCCTACTTTGATTAGCGCTTGTCAGTAAAGAGCACAATGTCTACCTCTGAAACATAGGGGAGTGGAAGTAAAAAGTAAAGTACAAGCGTCAATTTTGCACTTACGGTACAGTTTTTGAGTATCGGTACTTAGTTTGTTCTTCATCTCTTCTATTGTTGGCACATTATGAGATCTTTAAGTAACTTTCATAAAGTATGCTACCATATAAATATAGTAAAAACCTCCTCGTTGTACATTTTGGCACCTGACTGTGAACATATATCAGTTAAAACCAGTTTTTACTGATGCGGTGCTGCTCCCGTGAGGCGGTCTCTGTCTCTCGGCCGCGAGGTGGACAGAGATTAGAGGCCTGGCGTTGAGGACAGACGGCCATATGTGTTCAGTAATAAGAGGATAAACCCTCAGTGGACACAAGCTCTTTGATCTGGGGGGTTTTTAATGTGAAGCTCAGCGTCTATCGTGTGTTGTCAACCTTTTGATGTTGTTTAGTCTTTATGTCCTGCGCAGTGTATTTTGTCTTTGGGGTTTCCCTGATTGTCCATGTTGTATTTATTATGTGTGTCTTTTTGTCTGAAAGCAGAACTCATCGTCTCTCATTTCAGCAGTGGTGGAAGAAGGATTCAGATCCTTTCACTAAAAGTACACGCTGTGGAAATACCACTGTGCATTCAGAACGTATGTAAAAGTATAATCCGCTGAATGTACTTTAGGTAGGAAAAGTTAACCCGTTGAAAGCTGTGGAACCAACTTTGGCTCCAGAACTCCTTTTCCATGTGTTTGAGTCGTCGTAGGAACCCCAAATTAATGTGTTTATTGTATGTATTTGTTCAGCAAAGTCTTAGGAAAAAAATGTATATCTGCAAAAAAAAAGATATTTTGATTATAACTATAAACATCCAACATGATATGAGCCAGATTTCCCAAAAATGCCTCCTGGAGCGGTCAATAAGACACCTTTTTTGGAAAGATTAGGACCTAAAGAATCGGAATATGCAACAGAAATTACAATAAAACAAAGTCTTGGCCTGTTAGGAAGGAGTTTCAGTCAAAAAAACTGAAAAACGACATATTTTATGCCAAAAGATTGTCTGAATGGGGCATGCTGGGACTTAAAATGGGCGCTGGAGGATTTTTGTGCACGTTTTCCAAAAGGTTAAAGTAGTCATTGTGCAGTAACTTGATTTATGTGACTGCTGCATTAGTGTGTATGTTGCATTTTACTGCTGCAGATATAAAAGGATTTGCTTATTTCAACTCTTTTCATACACTGTTGGGTAGTTTTATGTACAGAAAGGCAACTTATTCCATGAGGTCATGATGTGTTTGTAGCGTCTTGGTCCTGTGAGAACCACGTATCTCTAAAAAAAGTCAACTTTTCATGATCTCATAAAAACAGCGTTGTGACGATGCACTTTCATGCTGATCCAGAGGGTTTTTAAAAAGTTTATTTAGCTTAAGAAGTATGAGAATTCCTCAACCCGTATAGGGAACACTCAATCCTTCAGTTCATCAGAAACATTCAACACATCTGGAGATACCTGGTTTTCTATGGACGGGATGGGCACAAAGAAAAGAGTAATCTGTAACTAAAGCGGTCGGATAAATGTGGCGAAAAGAACAATATTTGGCAGAGATGTTAAATATACATGTGTAATATAAATTGCATGGAATAGAAATACGCAAAGTAAACTACAAATACCTCTGTGCTTACGTGTGTAAATGTTCTTTGAAACTGCATTTCAGACTGAACTCCAAAGTCTGCTGTGAATCTGGGACAAGTTGTTTTTCCTCTGTTTTGGTCCAATCTGAATGACAATAGCTTGAAACAACTGACACTCATGTGAGCACCCTGGGGCGCTCGATTTTGACTGTAGGAAGTCTGATGTCGGGGCAAAATCGATTCGGGTCAGGTCTCTTGTCGACTCAATTAGGGTCAAATAGGAAAAAAAGCTGAACTTTGAATTGAACGCATATAGATCTGCTCTTTCGAAAAAACAATTGGCTTCGGCAGTTGTTGGGATGTTATTTCTTTCATGATGGCTTTATCGTATCATCCTCCTACATTCAATACCCGAAACCTGTGTTTTCCTCCTCCTCCTCCTCCTCTTCCTCCTCCTGCTGTTGTTGTTGCTGCCTTGCCGCCCAGTCATTTTGTCATCAGACTTGGTTAAGTGTGTCTGGTATGTCTGAGCATGATGTGGCTTCATCAACGAGGAGAGGAGATGAGTCACACGGGAAGAAAAACTGCAGATAAACCACAAAGAGACACTGGTTTCGAAAGCCTCTGTGCTGCTGACCGGTTTAAACACAACGCGGTGTCGTTTAAACGCGAGATGAGAATCATCACCGTGTGTGTTTGTGTGTGAGAAAGTTTAAACTAATCGTTGGTTGATTGACGAGGTGAGCCCGAAGCTATTCAGAGACAACATGTTAAATATCTTTTATTGTTCCGGCTCCTCTGATGTGAAGATTTAACGGTTTTACTTTGTAATATATACGATTGTATCCTGAATGTCTTTCAGTTATGGATTCTGAATAAGTCACGTTGGGCCTTTTTCCAAAGCTAAAACGGTCAGTAGATGATTGGCAACCCCTTTTTTATTATTGATTGATCATTTAAGTCAATTTTCCCTAAAAAAAATACAAATATTTTCTCATTCTAGCTTCTCAATTGTGAGGATTTTAATGTGAATTGAGTATCCTTTGGGTTTGAACAAAACAAGCTCTTAAAAGAGGTCGTATTACATTTGTGTTTTATTGTACATGCCAAACAATAAATCAATGTATCTACAAGCCAATCAGCAGATTACTAGAGCTGCAACTAACAATTATTTTCAGTGTAGATTGATCTCGCATCTGTTCTTCATTCAGTTAATGGATGTAATCGTTTTGCCTTTTCAAATGTCAAAATAGTCAAAACACACAAAATATTCAGTTCATATTTATATATGACAAAGAAAAAACAGCAAATTATATTACAATGAACACGTGTTTGGAGTTATTGCATGAACGATTTTGCAGATCCATTTTTTGTCAATGGACGAATCAATTAATGAAACAAATTGTTGCAGATTTGATTGATTGATAATGGTAAAAACAAGCCACCCTGAATTGTTAAAATAATTGTGTTGCTTGAGCTTGATGCTGATATGTCTTTAAAACATGAACATTGTCAACAAACAGCATTGATAAGTCATCTAGTCGATCCTTTATATTTGTCTTTCTTTGATTCTTCACATTTGTAGAAAAACAACTTGTCAGCTCCCTCTGGTGGGCAATTTATATCACAGCGCCACTGTTTTTAAATGACTTTAAACCTCAATATCATTCAATCTGCGTGAAGTAACGCGGGGCCGACGTGTCGGTGTCGCTCTCCGTGTCGCACATAACGGTCCGAACGTCACGGGACTCAGTGCGACACTTCTGACCGCTGTGATTGAGGAAGACAATCCTCTTAGCGCAGAGCCTGTTTTCTTTCTAGGGCACCGAATGGCTCTTTGCAGAAGTGCTGTCAGTTCAGCCCCGGCTGTCGGATATCCTCTCTCTGTTAAGTTCCTTTGTCCGTTACATGGTAGGGTCTCTTTTGAAACGCAACCACCCCCAACCCCTCTCTCCACCTCTTTATGGGCCTGAGCCGGCAGCTGCAGGGTTAATGTTTAGAAGCAGCAGCAGCAGCAGCAGCAGCAGAGGCAGGAGTTGTAGGAGGAGGATGAGGAGGAGGAGGAGGAGGAGGAGGAGGGGAGAAGGCGGCGGCGAGTGGCAGCGAGGTGGGGGCTGGTCCACAGCTGTTGTAGTAGGCAGGGTCTATTGGGGTAGGAAGCCTGCCTCACTCGCCCTGGAACAATGGGAGACATGGCAGCCTCTGCAGACAGCACAGACACACACACAATGCACATGCCCAAGGACAGGCCTCTCCTAGCTGCAGCGTAGAGGAAGCCGGCTTCCTCGCTTCACTCGCAGGGTGACGGCACTTTTAACCGGGGAAGGAGAGTAATCTCTCCCCCCCCCCGCAGCAGCAGCAGCAGCCGGAAAGCAGAAATGTAAGGTTGTGGCCTTTTTTTCTGTTGCTCTTTTTCCCTTCACATCTTCTTCTGGTGCCTTTCATTCCGCCGCGAAGGAGGTCTCCGGATGCGCCGACTGGATGACTGTAAAAGGCAGCGAGAGGAAGGTGAGCTGACACCAAAATGTGTACTCGATAGAGGGGATTTGTGTAAGCGTGCGAATACTGATTGGATTTTTACAGCTGACATGTCTTCTGGGCTTCTTGTGTGTCTTCCTGTTGTGACGGCGCTCCTGTGTGGAAAAAGAGAAGCTGCTTTTTTACTCGCGTGTGAGAATGAAGTGATGTGACGGAGAGGTGAACACGTGTTTTGTGAGGTTTTGTCGTGTTGACTTAACATGAATGGACTTGATGATGACGACGACTCTGCGGGCAGGTCTGATCCGCTGAGTGTTTTTAAGGTTAGCATTGGTATCCGTGGGCTAGCTTACATTTTCAGAAGATCTTTTCGTGGGTTTTTTTTTATTTCGGCCGACCAAACAAACGCGGAATAATGTCGTGTCGCTTTGGTCGCGGCAAACAATGTGTCATAAATCTGCCAAATTTGCACAGCACAGCCTTAAATGTTGTTTGTGTTTGATGAAAACACAGCGTGGGTCGTATCGGAGACGGAGGAGGTGTTTCCTCCTCGGGTGTGCAGGTCGGCTGGCACAGATTTTTGAAGAAGCATCCCTGCGATCAGTTTGATTGCTCTCACTCGTACATGGCGCACATCCAACCTTTCAGGCCTTTTGGGAAAGGAGCTCCCTTCCCCTCCTCCATCTCCCTCCTCACCCTCCGCTCCCTCCCCCATCTCCTCTCCACCGCCTCCGCTCCTCATCCCCAAAAAAATATTGCTGGTGTACGATTCGTCTCGGGTCTTATAGCCAAACATCAGACAGGAAGCGGCACCGAGGGGAGCTCCCCCAGCCTGATTCTGTGTCACCCACATCCCTCCTCCTCCTCGATATTTATCAGTATTAATGATGCAGACAATCGCGTGGTGATGTGTGTGTCTGCAGTAAAACAAAAAAAAAGCCCTTGGCCTACATTTTCAGTCTTTCCCCCTATCCCTGTTTAATTCCCCCATGTGAGGATTTAGGTTTTTTTGTGTCACATTGTTTACATCTCCCGCCTACACACTTTGTCTACACAGCAAGATCTTCAATCTGCGCCTCTCCCAGATTGGCAGATGGAAAGGGTGGCGTTTGACATATCCTGAGACGGCCTTGCCTTCGCCAAATCCCCAAGAGTGCGACCGACATGATTTAAGAAGCTTTTGTGCCTTTCTTCTTCTTCTTCTCCTTCGTCTCCTCGCTTCGCTTCGGCTGAGTCGCCTTTTTGAAATAGTCATTTATCTTCTTCTCGCTCTGCCCTCGTTCCATGAAGCTCATGTACGCGCCGTCTTCTGCAGCATCATTCACTCAATATTTCATCATTCTCTCAGCGTCCGGCTGTCAGAAATCAAAGCCTGTCCTCTGTGAATAAATGCTGGTGATGTGCAGTCCTCGGGGGGAGGTTACTTGTGCTTTTTTAATTTTTTGAGCCCTGTGATCTGCCGTCTTTGTGGTCCTGCTCTCATGGCACAGATCACAGATCACGGTCTGCTTCTATTCTGGCACCAGGTGTATCGAGGAGGTTGGCCACTGCCAGACCACATGATCTGCTCTTACTCTATTAAAACCCAGATTGAGTGGGCAGATGCTCAACACCTCTAATCCCATTTCAGTTTGACAAGCTCTAAAAGGATCAGGCCGTGTTTCCCTTTTTGGAAATGGAAGAGTTAACGCCGAGGCTCGGCGTCTAAACACATCAGAAGTGATCAGACCGAGCGCCGGCTGAAGAGACGCCGCGGCAGACCGAGCGTCCCGTTTACGCTTTTTAATGAAACCTTTTGTAGCAAAGGGAACATGATTAACAAGGGACTCTGGTAATGGGGGGAATCCCATGTTCGTCTGTAAACTTAAAGAAATCATTGTGTGGCACTGGATGAGTAACCGTCTGTGTTGGCGCAGAGACATAAAAAGGGGAGTTCTGAAAACGCTGCGTCTGCTTAATTATTCATTCATCTTTCTTTCATTACACTTTACAATGACTCAGAGATGAAAGGGAAGACGAGAGCGAGATAGAGGAGGAGTGGGGGGTTTGTGGTCTCGGCATCGCTGGCGTCTGCTGAGCGCTGGTATCTCCCGAGAGCAATGGAGCGTCTTCCCCTCCTCCTCCTCCTCGTCCTCCTCGGTTTCCTGTTAACTAAGAGATCGAAGAAAAAGCTGCAGCCTTCGCCCGCCACACAACGGAGGTGACATTGGCGTCGTCTCCACCCACCCCCCACACACACACACACACACACACACCGATGCCATCAAACTTTGCCAAACCCTATTTGTGTCTCCAAAATCATAAGATAGAAACCACAAGATGCGTCCGCTCGTCATGAGGTCTTGACATGGGATGTCAGGAAGTTGTTTCCTTCTTTTTTTCTTTCACCAGATGGAGAAAGGAGAAGGCTGAGGATTTCTTTATTAACTCTTGACACGTCTCCTTGTGTTTTCTCTCCTTCAGCTCCTTGGTTGTGTTGTTGGGAGACAGAGGAGCCTGACGGGAGACCGACTCCTCTTCCAGGATCATAACGAGAGCTGAAACTACAGGTGAGCGTCTTCACTGTGTCGGTTACAAAGAGCGATTTTATTATCTGTGAATCCGCAGATTCATTTTTTGGGTCATAAAAATATTTCCCACAGAAAGGTGATGGTTAATCTGCCGGTTGTTTTCTCGATTGATCAGATCTCGGAGGAACTGGTTTATATAATTGACTGAATCAGTTAAAATTAATCAATAAATTGCCAACGTTTCTGCTTTAATTTGCTTGTTTTGAAGGATTCAAAGTTCAAAACTCACCCAAATACTCAGAAAAGCAGCAAATTGGCACAAAAAAAGAAAAATCATCCATAATCCATGATCAAGCTTTAGATTTACTGGTTTTGTCAAACCAACCGTTCCAAACCAAATATCTTTATTTGACTCTTTTATGTGTCAAAGAAGAACATTTTCTAACAATTGAGAAGCTAGAAGCAGAAAATGTTTTGGCATTTCTCTTTAATTGCCTCGTCGCATAACAGATTAACCAAATGTCACAATGCAGCTGAAGAAACCCAAATTAATTCCAATACTTGTGTATATCTGCAAAAAAAATACCTTTTTAAAAGATATTTTGATCGTAACTCTGAACATTCAGCATGATATGAGCCAGATTCCCCAAAAAATGCCTCCTGGAGCGGTCAATAAGACACCTTTATGGAAAGATTAGGACCTAAAGAATCAGAGTCTGCAACAAAAATCACAATAAAACAAAGACTTGGCTTGTTAGGAAGGAGGTTCAGTCAAAAAACTGTGTCGTTCGGTTCAAAAATGGAAAAAACTACGTATTTTATGCCAAAAGATTGTCTGAATGGGGCATGCTGGGACTTAAAATAGCCGCAGGAGGATTTTCAATATATTAAATGATGAAATTGGTTGGCTGCGAATTTCCTGGCGATTAACTCTCTTCAATCTACTGTTTCATTTGTTTGTTCTTGACTGAAAGTGTCTGCTTGTAGTTGAAATCCGCTTCTTGAGCAGACGGAGGTGACCATGAATTCATCGTTGCCTCTCTTTCCTTCATGTCTCTGCTTGTTTGTCATCTCTATCGTATCTCTGAAAAATGATAAAAACACCTTCGGTCTCGTTGATAAAACACCCGTGAAAAGTTACCCCGACCTTTTTACGAGGTTAGATTTGTTTAAACGAACACGGTGGATATTTGTTGACGCTAAACGACACGTCACTTTTCCTCTGGTGTGGAGTTTCACTTTATTTTGTGCGCTGGTGAAAGCTCACCGGCGGCTCACGTTCTCCATGGCCAGGTATCCGTTGGAGAACAAAAGCAGGACACGCTCACTTGGCTCAGAGGCGAACACACGATCCTCTCTGAGCTTCAAGCTGCGAGCGCTAAGCCTCGCTGCTCTTTGTGTACACTTGGCAATGTCGCGTCCAGTGGCTGGATGCTTTTGAGACGGCTGGATTTGTATGAACAAAACAAAAAAAGCCTGACGCTGACGTTGGCCTTCATTCTTATCTGTTCTGAGATTTGTCTTCCTCCTTTGTGCTTTTCATTACAGCATTGTTTCTTTCATTTGCTGTTGTAACTTTTCACTTTTATGGCTCGATTATTGCAGATGTCCCATCAGCGCTGTGACTAATCATTAGTTGCTAATAAAGCTACTAAACTAATTGTTAGGTCTAAAAAAACACTGAAAAATGCTCCGACATTCCAAAGGATAACATCTCAAACGGCACCAAACTCCTGCTATATTCTTTAGTGTACATGTATCACAAAGGAAAAGGCTTTTAATTCACGTTTGAGAAGCTGGAACCAGCACGTGTTTGGCATGTTTTCGTTTTCTCTCAAGCTTCTCGCCAAACAATTTGTGTCTCTGCTTATCTTCAATTTGTTATTTTTTAACCTCAGTTTTATTGCAAAAAAAAATTGCAATATTTTCCCCACTGTGCTTTTAAAGTGACACTCCGGGGACTTTAAGAGACAGATTTAGAGACCGCGCATGGTTAGAAACCGATGGAGCAGAGGCAGAGAAATGGAAAACAATGGATCCTACATTTCCCATAATGCAACTGCAATACTTCTGCAATACTTCTTAATAGCTCCAGTCCTCCAGTTTGTAAAACTGGACCCCAAACTGAGGTAAACCCTCACCAGGGTTATTTTTTTTCAGACTTTTTAAAGTTGACCTCAGAGCCACAGAAGTATAACAGTCACAGGAGTAATTTACCTGATTGAACTTTTCTTGTAACTTGCAGCGAAGTACTTTTACGGCGTGGTATTGGTACTTTGGGCCCTGAGTACTCGCTCCACAGGGCAGCATCATTAGCTCTCTCTGCATTCCCCTCGTGGCTTCTCTCTGACAGCCCCAGCGGCTGTAAGTCTGCCAGCGCAGCGCCGTGGAAGGAGCTCCCTGACACTGCCGCCCCCACTGGGACACATTGAGCCTCTCCTCTGCCCGTCAATGAGCCTCTGTGTGTCGCTGTCACTGGTTCCCAGTCCACCCCCACGATGACAATGCTGCCGTTCACAAAGCAGCTGGCGGCTTTCTGCCTCTCTCTGCTTTTGCCAGAGGATTTAAATTCAGACATAAAAAAAAAAATTAAGTGCTGTATCGGAGATTTAAAAAAAAAAAAAAAAAAGTGCATTAAGGCAAGATATGAAAGAAACACTAAACGATATAAAAAAACAAACAAGTTTGAGCTGCAACGTGCCGCAAAAGTCATTCACACCATTTGAGGCAGAATCTAAGGTTTTCTGTGAGTTGGTTCTGAATTTGTGTTGCATAAAAATGCAATTGATCCAACAGAAAATTATTTGGCATCTATTTTGATCATCAAATGAATTTTTCAAGCAAAATTTGCAGAAATTTATTTTATTATTATTTTTTTTTAGACTGCTGATTGTGCAAAACAATGTACTAAACTAAAAACCTGTGAACACTTTTCACTGTTTTATGTTTACAGACTGCAGGTTTGCAGTTGCAGTATTTCTTAAAAACCTAAAGTAGTATATAAAAAAAATTCCCATCCCCTTTGCAAAGATTTCAGCTATAGCGTGATCGTGTGATTAATAAAGACTGAAGCCCTCCATGTTCTTTCGTCAGTGGATCAGATATCAGGTCTTAGATCCAGCACTTGTTTTTAGCCCCGTTGGCTTCTGCATAAAAGGGACTCGACTGGTTTTTGAAGCGATGCTTCTTTCTGGTGGCATTTCCAGTGAGGCCTGTGACGTTGACTCTGCACATCAAAAAGAAACCGCAGCAGCACAACCACATTTTCATGTTTATATTTAGCTGCACTTTTGTTTGTCTTTTTCTCCACGCTGTAATTTCCATGTGAACGTTCGCACAGGGGGGGTGTGAGTGCTTGTATCTCGGCCCCGCCGCCCCGAGCTTTAATGTGCATTAGGTGCAGAGAAAAGCTGGTATTTATAACTGTTGGGTATCCAAGGTCAAACGAACTGCTAATATCTGCTTCCGCTCTCGGATGGGCCGCATTGATCAGCCCTCCATTATACGTGTAGATTTGGCCGCGTTCGGTCAATCGCAGCTCGATAAGCTGCCTGCGCTTTGGACGGCGCTGCTTAGGTTTGTCAGTCAGGCTTCGCGATCCACGGTGACGTTCGATAATCTTCCTGTAAACGCTTTGCAAAGAGCTCCAGTTACACGAGGCCCAGCAGGTCGCCGCTGATCTCTTATGAAACTGTCCAACGTTTACCAGTTGTGAGTTTTTATTCTACTCGCTAGTGTTTGCTGCCGGTGCAAACGAGGTGACGCATCGGGGCCGCAACTAACAATCCACACAAGATTAGTAGAGCGGCACACAAGATTACAATTATTAAACGCCAGTTAATTGTCTGTGGATTGTTGCAGCTCTACTTCATACTGTGTACTATTAAAAATGCTTTTCTACAAAAGCTTTTTTTTTTTCAATTTGGAATAACAGCTTTATCCCTTTTTTATTGTGGAGAAATCACATGAAAAGGCCGAAACAATGCGTTGGTCTGTTTCTTAATACTTTCCAGTTTCACCACGCCGGCTCTCACCCTTAAGACCATTCATTGCTGCTGAAGACGTAAATCTTTTAAGCGGCTATAATCAATTATTTTATACTAACAATGGATCACATGACTGCTTGTATGGGAATAGAGTTACTTATAGCGATGCAACCGTGGAGAATTATTAACCGACTCCGCAGTCCACTCAACACACATTTACTGTATATAATGGAGCTCCGGGGCGCCGATGAATAACATTCATCCGACTCTGGACACACAGACTACACTTGTTCTGGAGATCATTCTTTGTTTGATCTTAAATCATGAGATTTAATGACGACATAAAAAAGGCTATAGGATGTCATAAGTAACAGTCGGATCATTTTCGTTGGTTTGCCCGCTAAATATTTGAACCGCTCTGTGTGTACGTTTACACAGACGTGGTGGTTTTGTTTGTGTGTCACCTGTAAACTGTGCCAGTTCCGGATTGGCCTCCAGCCACCGAATTAGGCTCGTCTCATCCGCTCTAATGACTCTTTAAGATGTGACGGTTGGATCTGGGTCCATGTTGACACACCTATTTCCCCTCTGACAACACGCACACACACACACTCGCACACATACACACCTGGAGCCATGCCTACTAGACTGGTCCTCGGCCATATGTCCCGCAGGGTAGCGTGCTCACAGACTCGGGCAGCCTGTGCAGCTCAGCGTGGTCTCTGCAGGTTGAGCCGGTGAACCCGTTGAAGCTTCAGAGGAATATGGCCGCCGGTCTTTCGCCACAGTCCATGTTATCTGAAACGATGCAGGACGGATGGATTAATGTGCTCCGTAATCCTAAATATACTGTAGGTGTGACGTCTTGGCTCTGTGGATGCGTCCGTGTCAGAACTCTGAAGCAGCGTTGAAGTGAAACGTTGTGACTCTCAGATTAAACAGAGTATTGTCACGGTGGTAATAATGTTAGCGTCAGTGTTGGAGATGAGAGCGGTGTCTGATGTGAAGCAGACCGCCGCTCGGTTGACTGGTGTTTGTTTTGCTTTGAGAAACCAGACGGATGGGTTTCACTGCAGCAGGACACATCAGAGTATTAGGTGCAGTCGGGTAGGGCTGAAATGATCAGTCGATCGACAGAAAATCTATTTGAGATTAATAATTTCAGTAATATACGATGGAAGTTTTCGCTGTTTCCGTGTTCTGAAATGAGGATTTGCTGCGTTTCTCTGTTTTTAATTAAATATATTTTATTTTTTAGTAGAGACGACAACATGCCGTTGTGTAAAATGCAGAAAACAATAGTGCAGAGGAATAAACGGTAATACACATTCAAATATGGATGTGCTACAAGACATACAGTAAGATCTTCATCAATGTCTGTATATGAATACCATCTGCTTTTACAGTTTAATTTACTTTGATGTATTTCTCTTTAAAAACGGTGTCGTCTTTCCAGTCCAGCGTCCAACATCTGAAAGCGAGGAGCCCTGAGTAGATTATAATGTTGATACATTCATTATTCCTGTGAGCTCAGCAATTATCTTTACAAGGCGCAGCGAGTGCTTCGTGGGCTTATTTTGCCCTGCGTTTCACCTCGCAGGCTGCAGTAAGGCTGCCCTATGTGATTAAGTTGTTGTGAGAGGCAGACACAGCTACGAGCCAAAAAAAAAAAAGACTTTGCATTTCCAATTGTTTTTGTTGGATTAACATTATGTCAGTCACAGTTGGGGAAAGAGATTTAAATATATTTATTATGATAAAGTATAATACATAACATTTTAGTATTTGATCAATATTGTTATCTGTCTGTCTATCTAGGTATCATTGTTGTAGTGCCATTGTTTAGATTCTATTTCATTTATAATGTAGGCTGTTGACTGAATTTAGTTATTTTTATGTAGAACAAGACGGTTGTTTATGATGAGACTGAATTTTGATATGGAGTTACTGCTTTCTGATGATCTATTTTGTTTTTTCCACGTAGTTTTAAGGCTGTCGTGGTGTTTTTGGAGAATAGAAAACAGTGCTGCTACATGCATCATCATGTGGCGTGCTCTAGACTAAGAATTATTCTATAAATGATATTATTAAACAAAAGTACTTGAGGTTTTATTTGGTTAAAGAGGTGAAAGCCCCCGACATCATCATGTCCTCCCGCCTCTGAAACCTAACCCGCGTCCTTGCAGGTGTTGATGCACAGATTTTTCTTCTCCTGAATGGTTCTGACACCTCATCTCAGGGTTTCTCCAGACGCTGAGTACTATCGATCCCATGCTGGCACAAATGTCAAATCTGTATACTTTACTGCTCTGAGCTCATTCAATTATTTTGTGTGAGGTAACATGAGACCAGGGGTTGCTGCACCGAGTCAGCGGCTTGTATGCAACGTATCATTATTATGACATTAAGTATTTAATGTGCGTAGGAGCAGGATAGCAGCTTGTGACAGGTCAGCTGGGAAAGGTATCCCACCAACGTTTAGCTATTTCCAAATGTGTTCCTCAACACTGTAAGACATGTGTGATATTAATAAAACATAATCTGCTGAGCATGTAGCATCCCCGGCTGAATTATGGTTTGGAGTCTTTAACTGATGGTTCAGAAATGTTTATTGAACTCACCTTAAGAACTAAAAAGAAAAAACGGAAATAGCAGCTAGCTTAACCACTGACGCAAACAAAAAACTAACAAATTAAACAGTATTTTCTCAAAAATGAACGTCCAGGTGCTAAAACAAACACATACGTAGCCTTTTAATAACTATTTCCGTCGTTAAAGGAAGTTTTCATTTTGTCCCGTTTATTACTTCCAACTTTTTCCAACGTTTTTGCAGCATCAAAATAAAAGCGCAACCGTAAATGCACCGACTGACTAACACAACTTCAAAATAAAAGACATTAAAAAAAGTGAACTATTCAAAAATGCTTTAAACTCTCAGAGGTCCTTTACAGTGCATCCGAGAAAAACATTATATAGAAGCAATTGTAGCTTCAACAGAAATAAATAAGATTGCTGTAACTTTCTCATAACGTTGGTCTCCGCCCGGAGCGGCTGCTGTTTTATTGACCTGCATTGTTTCCAGAAGAGAACATTTTATTGCGGTAGGGATTGTGATGGTTTGCGGTGTCACCTCGTGTGTTCACAGATGCGAACAATGTCGGACGAGACGGAACAGAGGATGTGTGATGAAGACTTTGGTTCGGACGAGGAAGGCGAGGAGGGAGACGTGGAGTCCTTTCTGGAGGACAACAGCAGCGAGCTCATGGACCGACTGAAGGAGCTGGAGGTGAGGAAACGACGAAAACCCCCCAATAGATTATCTTAGTTATGTAATTTATTGCCTTTATGCTGTTTGTCTTTTTAATTGTTGTTTCACCTCACAGGCAGAAAACTCTGCTCTGATGTCGGCGAATGAAAGCCAGAGAGAAGCTTATGAGAGATGCTTGGATGAGGTTAGTTCATGTTGCAGAATATAACGTAGAAACTATTAATACAATGATGAACTCTGCTCAGCTAAGTCGTTCTGTGTTAAATGGGATGTTGTCTGATGTCATCAGGTGGCCAACCACGTGGTCCAAGCTCTGCTGAATCAAAAGGTAACAAGAAAAGCTACATTTCTGCTCCTGTGTTTTAGAATTTTAACCATCTGGCGCGTCACCACTCGTCTCACTGCTCGGTGTGTGTGTGTGTGTGTGTGTGTGTGTGTGTGTGTCTGAACAGGATCTGAGAGAGGAGTGCATCAAGCTGAAGATGTTGGTGTTTGACCTGGAGAGACAAAACAGATCGCTTTGTGAGCTCTTTCAGCAGAAACTGCCCAACCACCCCACGGCTCACTACCAGGTAAATAAATATGCATAAATATGATGTCCCTCGGCTCAGGGTTGTGTTCAGACAGAAGGTCACATGCATATTTTAAAACGTTGAAAGATTTCTGGGTGTGGAATTAAAAAGGAAGTGACCTCACAAGACCACTTTAGGCCACCGCTAATCTCCTCTTCAGGCTAGCAGTTTCAGGTTAGCCGCTACTAGTGTAACACACCCAGATCTCCTGCTAAACTGTCGGTGGTCCAGTTGCATTGTGGGTAATGTAGGTGCCATGATAAGGCAGGACAGTGTGTCTGCTCCTGCTGCGTATATTTTGATACCAGATATTTAACGGTCAATGACGAGTCTGACAGTGTTGTTGGGAGTGCATTGATGAATCTGTTTTTTAAGTAAAATTACAGAAGTATTATCATTAAAATGTACTTATAGTATCAAAAGTTGGAGCGCTCATACAGAATGCCTCTAGGGAGCGTAACAATATTATAATATAGTAGTGTTACTTGATATTATTAATGTTGTCGCAAATTGGAGGTCATTTAAGGTGATTAAACTGTCATTTTAGTCCCAAAAAAAGTGCAATAATGTACAAAGTCGAGAAAAAGGGAAGTACCCCACACATTGCCTGAAGCACAGTACTTGTACACAATGCACAGCTCTGATTTTCAAAGACCAGAGGGAGCTGCTCGGCCTCATTCCTTCAGACGCCGCTGAGCCAGTAATGCTTCTCAGGCTTTTCACTTCTGCTCTACATTGTTCCAGCAGATGCCGGGACAATATAGCTACTAGTTGTCTGTGTATACAATAAGCTGTCGTGTATACAGTGTCATCCTTATTGCCTCTTGAATCTCCCATTACAGGTCCAGGCGGGACCCCTCCCAGACTACAATGCACAGCTGCACAATGACTCTGCCAAACAGGTGGAGCCTGCACAGACT
Source organism: Clinocottus analis (assembly GCF_023055335.1). Classification (NCBI taxonomy): domain Eukaryota; kingdom Metazoa; phylum Chordata; class Actinopteri; order Perciformes; family Cottidae; genus Clinocottus; species Clinocottus analis. Next base: position 21,836,108 of record NW_027176153.1, on the reverse strand, counting down.
GAAGCACAAGCCAAGGTGATTATTCCAAAGCCTTTTCCAAACATTAAGAGTGAAACAACAGGATTATATCAAAGCCGCCTCGTGAGACCCGTGTGTGATAACGTGCTCTGACATTTGCTCCATTTTCAATTATTGTCCTTTTAAAAAATCTGCCGTGCACTCATTTTCCTGGACGCAAATACTCCTAAAGGTCTCGCTGATGTGTGCATTGTTTGGCCTCGCATTGAATTGTTTGCTGATGGAGATCTATTTCTGTCCAAAGGGAAATGGCTACCGCACACAGCACGCCTCCCCTGGCCCTCGGGGCCCCGCCACCTCCATGGAGGCCCTGTCCCCCTTCTTCAAGAAGAAAGCACACATCCTGGAGGTCCTTCGCAAGATGGAGGAGACGGACCCCCTGAAATTCCACCCGTCCACCGCGAGCATGTCTTTCTGCGACTACAGCCAGGTGCTCATGTCCACAGAGGCTGTTTTGGCCACTGCGGACCCCCTTCCACTCCCCTGCAAAACCCACCACACGCACTGCCACTACTCCTGCTCCGACACGGACTCGAACCAGCGGGTCAACGGCGACGGGGCGGCGAAGTGCGAGGGTGGCAACGCCTGCTGTTTACACTGCAAAAGGAGCCCGGACAGTCCTCCAAAGCCATGCAACCACGTCTGTAGTCCTTCGAAAGCCAACTCGGCCACTCAGAGCCATGTTCTTCCCGCAGCTGCTACGAGCGAATGTCACAGTAAGAACCGAACGGCGGAGTCCGTCCCCCCGTCCAAACAATGCACCAAGAATGAAGTCCACCAGCAGCCGTCAGGCGCCGCCGCCCACTCCTTAGTCACAGAACCGGCCGACGAGAGTCTGGAGTTGATGGAGGTGGAGCAAGAGCAGGACAGCTCCGAGAGTTGTCTGAACGACAGTGTCCCCGAAGAGCTCGCCGGTTTCTGCGCCGCCCCCCACCCGCCCGGTTCCGTGAACGACAACGCGCGGATCTGCCTCGGTGACGCGGAGGCGAGCGACGGCGTCGAGACCGCCGCGTCGACCGAGCTCTCGGCCGCCCCCGAGAGAGACCGCGCGGATCAGGAGGCTTCTTCCGTGAGAGCCAGCGCCTCCGTCAGCCCGAGCACGTCGTGCCTCAGCGACGTGAAAACCGCCGCCATCAACTCGCCGTCCAAGCTGCTCAAGTTCTTGAAGATTCCCTCGATAGGGGAGAAGTCTCAACCTTCCAACGCCCCGGCCGTCCGTCTGAGCCCCCAACTCACCCGCAGCTCCAGGATCCCCTGTCGCACCAACAACTACGAGGTGTACCACTCGCCTGTTCCCACACGCAAAGCCACCACCACGGAGCGGTGCAGGCAGCCCCCGCCGCCGCCCACCAGGTCCGAGTCCTACCCCGCCACGCACTCGGCGCCGACCTCCCCTCCTCAGTGTGAAGATGTCTCCCCCCCACCCGCTCAGGATATAAGCTACAGCAGCCTCTCTGCGCCGAAAGCCAGTGCTGCTTCAAAGATGGGAGCTCCCTCCTCCGCATCCTCCTCCTCCTCACCCAAAGTATCCCAGAGGGTCCCTCATTATGAAAATGTCTGTGTTATGTCTGCCAACTCCAGGGAGGAGGAACCGACACAGCTCCTTGAAAAAAGAACCACACTTCCATCGCAAACCAAGTCGAACGGGGGTGAGAGGAAGCTTGTGAAATCGTTACCAGAAAGTGTCCTCAACCCTCCCCCTCCTCAAAGAAAGCAGTCGTCCTCGTCCACGTCCGAGTCCACGTCGGATGAAGAGGAGGATTCGGACAGCCCGGTGTGGGTTAACCACCACAGCCTGCCTCACGCATCCGGCGTCGGCAAGGTCGCGCAGGTCAGAGCCAACTTCTCGCAAACCAGAGAGAAACAGGAAGCAGACGGGAGGGAGATCACTGTGCAGAGCTCTGCGGTGGCGCAGCAGCCGCCGCCGCCTCCAGTCAGGAGGAGCGACTCCTCTTCCATCCCCAAGAGGCCCGCGGCCGGGGCGACGAGACCCCCGGCCGATTCCAGTCACCACGCTTTCAAAGACAGGCTGGCCGCGCTCGGAAAGCTGAGGAGCTCCGAGGATTTACAAGTCAGTCTCAGGCCGGTCGACACGGTGAACGAGGACACCTTCGGAGAAGAGAGGAGCAAGGAGCCCGTTGAGCTCCAGAAGGAGGAGCAGAGACATTCAAAATACACAGACTCTTTGGATAGTAAACCCAGAGCTAGCAGTGGTGGTTTGAAGTACCCGGGTTCCTCTCAGCTTTATGAACAGGCTGTAAAATCGTCCGGTTCAGTTGTGGTCAAACAAGAACCGTGCGGGACCAAGACCGAAGGCTCCAAGAGTAAAATCGGTCTGCCGTCGCCCAACGCGGACGCTCCGCAGGTATTACGCAACAACATCAAGTGTCCCGGCTCCCTGAATCTGGCCTATAACCTCAAACCAGTGGTCGGTCCTCACAGTAGCAGCAGCCCCAACAGAATCCCCCCGAAGTCGCCGTCCAAACCTTGCCAGGTCACGTCCGTCCACAGGGGGGGGAAGCCGGCGGACGCCCCGCGCTACTCGTCCAAATCCGAGGAGAGGACCAAGATCAGCGGCAAAGGGAAGAAAAACCCCATGTTCGGAGACAGCCTGCCGCCGCCTCCCCCGAGACCTCCGATGTCCGAGGCGGCGGAGAAGCCGCCGCCGCCGCCGGCTCCCAGCCCGCAGTCGGCCATCGAGCAGAAGGTGATGAAGGGCATCGAGGAGAACATGCTGAAGCTCCAGGAGCAAGACAGAGGAGGGCAGGCCCCCGAGGTCAAGCAGAAGGCCTCCAACGGCATCGCGAGCTGGTTCGGCCTGAAGAAGAGCAAGCTGCCGGCGCTCAGCCGCAAGACGGACGCCGCCAAGGGAAAGGACGAGAAGAAGGAGTGGAAGATCAACATCCCCTCGGTGGGCAGGGACTCCGTGAAAGTGGCCGGCAGGACCGGAGTGGAAGGCCTGAACATCTCGTCGCTGATGGAGAAGGCGGAGGGGCTGAGGAGGGCGCTGGAGGAGGAGAGGGCGTACGTGGAGAGGTCGGGGAGGGGTCACTCCTGCGAGGTGGTGATGGACCCGGCTCAGGGGCAGCTGGCTGTCATGTACAGGGGAGCGCGCTCTGACAACTTCATGCAGCAGCTGCTGAACAGGTGAGGACGCAGCGAGGTCAAGTGCATTGTGGGGCTGCTTCATAACACGTGGTTGTTTTAAATCAAAGGAATAGTTTAACATTTTGGGGACAAGGCTCATTTGGCATATCGTATATCCTGTTAAGGAACGAGTGGGTTCAGCTCCTCGAAATCAAAAAAAAATGTTTTTGTTCTCAGCTTTAAAGTGAATAAGTTTATTTGCCAACAATTCCTTTTATTCTTTGCAAAATCATATGAATTGTTTTGCATAAGTTAAACCTAAATAGATAATACTTGAACATTTTAAGTAACCAATAACAAAAAACTGTTTACCAAGATACGGAACTATTGAAGTCATAACAAATAAAATAACTATAGATCTATCTATCGTCACATAATCTATCCAGAGCTGTGGTTCTCAACCTATTTTCAGTGATGTGCAATATTTTCCCAGTCAACTAAAAAAAAAAGATAAAAAAAACAATGCTGTGCCATCAGTGTCTGATTTAACGTAGAATATATCAAATTCAGTGTATGAACTTACACTTATATTGGATTGAATATTTATTAAATAACTATTTTTAAAGGATTTTTGAGTGGATGCTCATTTTGAATATATATATTTTTAAGTATTACGTACCCTGTGGAGTGCCTTCATGGCATTTTGAGAACCGCTGTTTTAAGTTGTTTTAAGCTGTTTTAAGTTGTGTCATTACATCGAGGATCCTGTTCAAATAGTCAGTATTCCAAACCATCCTTTTCAATTTGAGAATGCTCACACGTTTTTTGTTGTAAAGCTCGGACACGTTAACGCAACTTAACTTGTGTTTGATGACTTCAGGGTGGACGGGAAAGACGTGATCAGCGTGCCGCAGCGCCGGCTCTCGTTCGATTGTAAGAACTCCAAGCCGGTGTTTTGTCAGCAGGGCGACATCATCAGTCACACCAGCAGTCGGGACGATATGGAGAAGGTACTTTTGTTGGTTTCACTTTGATTTGTGTCGCTGTCGTCAGACACAAACTGACACATTGTTTAAATTGACAGAAGTATTAAAATAAACTGACGAGGAGGAAAACACGACTCACTTTGAATTAATGCATCGAGCTCTCAGGTTTCAGTCGTGCTTCACTTATTCAGTACAGTACATTTAAGTACTGTAATTAAGTACAAACTCAAGGTACTTCTACTTTATTCCACAACATATCAGACAAATGTAAGAAAAAGACAATATTTGTCTGTTTTTCAGATTGCAATGTTGCGTTCCCGTCTGTCCAATGAAAACTAAACCATGATGTGTTGATTTTAAATGTTTCTGATAAACTGAAGGATGAAATGTTCCTTTTTTATTGGTTGAGAAAATGCTTCTAAGCTAAAGAAACTAATAAAAGTCCCTGTTTCATCAGCTGGAAACTCAATTTTCACCACGGCTCTTTTTCTGAGCTCAAGGACAGTTGACTTTAGAGATGCATGGTCCATAGCAAGTATGTCAAATATGTTCCGACTTTGGTATTTGTACTTTTACTTAAAGATACTACAAGGAACTTTATTTTGTGAAGATTTTGGCGGTCCCGGTGGACGAAGGTTTTTTTTATAACCGGTTCAAAGTTCCTCACGGTAACTTTCAGTAAAGGATCTGAATACCTCTTCCACACCTGGTGAAATGTGTTCAACAGCGTTTCATCTTTCACATCTAAACTTGGGCTCTCGTGCTGTCGGACTAGTTTCCTGCATATTGATGTGAAGCCGACGGATGGAGCGTTCACTCCCTCTGCTGCTTTGTCGCTCTTCCATTGCAGGGATCGGACAGAATTGGCAAGATCACCTCGGATGAAAATCTCGCAGATTCCGTTCACTCTCAACACTTTGCAGGTAAGAGTTTAGACTTTATCTGAGCAAAGCGATATCACATTTTTGTTGCTTGTTTTGTGAGCGTTAAGATCTTGTTGAAGATCAATCAGGCTTGTGTAGAACGAGTCCTGCACCGCACACACATGTTTATTAATATGCACATAGTGTGTCGATATCAAAAGGTAAAGAAACGAGGCCACGCCCTCGAGGAATATCGGATCAGAACTTCAGTCAACGATCAAATAAACGATTGCGTATTCATTAACGTACACGCGTATCTCTTCATTCATGTGTATTTATTATTTGTATTAATTGGTTTCCTATATGTTGTGAATTTGTCCGTCCTCTGCAGGTTCCGGCGCGTCCACGTACACGCTGGACAGCGGCATCGGCACGTTCCCCCTGCCCGACTGCAGCAGCGGCGCGGCGGGGCGGAGCCTGTCCAAGTCGAGGGCCGGGGCCGAGCGCCATTCTTCCGGCTCCCCGGGGAGGGCCGGCCGGCGGGCGCGCACCCTGGACAGAGAGCCCACGTCCCAGGAGGAGTGCTACGTGCCCCACAAACAGCTGATTCCCACCATTCAGTACGGCTCCGTGATGGAGGGAAGGAGCTCCGCCGGCGTCCTCCGTGAAGGTGCTGCGAAACTGTCCCGCTTACTCACAGTACCAGAAGCATTCAGGACATTGTTAGATGCACTTTTTTTAGCCTTCATACAGGCTTTAGTACGCTTGTTACATAGTGAAGTAATTCATTGTCGACTGCAAACTCAAATAAACTTAAAAAGCAGTGATTCTGTACCAAGAGAGTTTGACACCTAACAGGGAAATATTCTGATATATTTGTCAACATCTGATTCATAAGGTTGAGCTACTTTCCATACAATAGCTCCGACTGACTACTACTGATGTAGTGAAAATGAAACCATACTAACGGCATGCAGTCGTGCTGCGAGGTTGTAAAGAACAGAGACGTTACACTAAAAACCCACAAACCAAAGTCAGTACAGATGCATCCTCTGGGGAACATGAACGTCTGTATAAAATATCCTGGCAGTTCACCCAGTAGCTGTTGAGATGTTTCTAGTCTCTACTTAGTAATGACGTGTGAAAACAACCCACAGACAAAGAGGCCCACGGAGCCAACATGTTCTCCCCTCGCTCGAAGACTTGGACCTTCCCCAACCTGAAGGCGCCAGCAGGACCTGCAGAGGTTTACCTGGCGGTGGAGGAGGAAGAGGAGGAGGCCGTGTCCTTCGGATCCCCTTTCAGAGGGGTAGGGATGCTGTATTATTCCCTTTTTAATGACTTTAAATACTATATTATAAACATGTTATATACTAGGATTTTTTTTTTCCATTTGTCAACATTGTATAAATAAGTTTTTTTCCAGTCATCATTTATACTTCGACTTTTTCCTGCCTTTTTCTCAACATGCTATGCAATAAACTTCTGACCGGTTTCAGATTTAATTTACTCTGACTTATGATGAGCTGTTTTCTACATACTATATTCTATATTTTGACTATACAATAAGGTGAAACTCTCCAAATGAAATGCTTTAACGGGGAATAAATCTCCGGAAGCACAAAGAAGAGGATCCCTCTTCCAGACGGACGTGCATGCAGCAGATTGTGTGTCTGTAGTAAATCCAAAAGGCAGAACTATGAAAATCAGGAGACAATATTATAGTCTTTTTTTGCAAGTTGTCTTGTTTTCTCCCCAAATTAATGTTTTTATTTGATCTCTTATTATTTTAAAACTGTGCAGGAGCTTATCTGGGTCACTAACAGACTCAAAGTACTTTGCAGGCTGTAAAGTTGAGATACATTTTTAAATCAGCACTCACATCTTACATAATGTAAAAACACAGAACCACATTCTCCCTTTAGAAATTATTAATTAGCTGAGTATTAAAGATTCACAGTTGTAGGCTTTATGTAACCCACTTCTGTTGTGTATTTTTTTGCACTTGAAGGCGTTGCATAAGACGAAAGACGTGACCTAAAAATGTTGCTCGCCGTATTGTGCGTCCTTTCAGAGCATGAAGGCCGGCGGTCCGTCCTCCAGCCGGGTCGTCGACCCGGGCAGCTTGCCCGTCCCGGCCCAGTCGGGAATGATCCGCAGGGGGAAGACTCGGACTCCCAGCGTCCCCGAGATGAGCAGGGAGGCCGGGCTGGAGCTGCTCAGGGAGCGGCCGGAGGAAGCGCTCTCCCCGAGCCGCCCTCAGGTGCTGGAGACGCCCGAGTCCCTCAGCGATTCTCTCTACGACAGTCTGTCGTCCTGCGGAAGCCAAGGATGATCCCCGCCAAGGATCTGGACTCCACGGACAATGAGACACGGGGCCCCCTCCCCCTCCCGCTCTGAACATGTCTTCACCGCCATCTTTTTTGAGGAAGATAAACTGCTCTGTTGAATATTGTGGCGATGCTTTCTCATCAGCTGTTTCTCTGTTGCAACTGGAAAGAGATCAATAGACTTCTCCTCAGGATTTCCTATGAACATGAAGCCAAAAGCCACCCCCCCAAAAATCATATATAGGTTGTTCACCTTTTTCACAATCAGACTTCTGTGTATAGAGGACTACAAAACGCATGGCTATGCTAATGATTAGCACAAAAGTTGTCACTCCTGGTAGTTGTTCAGCAACTTGTCTCTTTGTTTTGAATCATCTTGGTAGACGGGTCGTTGTCGTGTACATCGAGGAAGAGCTGATCTGTGTCAATACATCCATTCTGGACATCATTTCTTCACATAATGTATTGAAAAAAAACGACGAGCTCCTTAAAAAAAATGAATGTTGACGTCTGTGATTCTTTATTGCTAAACTCATGCATCACGATTTTAAATGTATAAACGATTTTATTGAACATGTTGATATCGTTTTGCAGCCAATGAAGGTTGTCAGAAAATTTCTGTTTTTAAATCATAATACATTTAAAGGTAATATATACCAGCAATAATAACATAGATAAGAGAAATGGCTACACTATTCAATGAATATGTATTTCTATTATTTATTTATTTTAAATGTACATCATTTGCAGTCATCTTATTTTCTTTTTGTAATCTCTGTGAAATTGCAGTCTCTTCGCTTAGTAGATTATGTTCATATCTGGTATTTCGACATCTCCGTTGCTGTTCGTTCCCTAGCCAATAGAGGTCCTATGTACCTACTGCCGTTTTTCAACTTTCTAATTAAAATGTTTTGATTTACTTCTTTGTGTGCAGTAGTTGTGTTAGTCGGTTCAACCAATAGACGTGCCATGAGGACAGAGTATTTCATTGAGTAGTTTTTCTTTTGTTCTCCACTATTAGCAGAAACTGATATTGTATTATTTATTAGACACAATCCTTGTCTGTCAGAAAACCTACATTACCCATAATGCAACTCACCGGCAGACAGTTTTGCTGGCAATTCGGTTATGCTAGTAGTGCTGTAAAAGTACCTTTACCTTGTGAATTGTATGAGTAGTATAGTAGCATGAAATTAATATTCAAGTAAAATACAAGTACCTCAAAACAATACTTAAATAAATGTATTTAGTTTTTGATAAAGACTTGATAGTTAAAATCAGTCTGTATTTTTAATAGAAAGGCATGTAGAGTATTCCATTTGTCAATCATTTTTCAGAGGATCTGCTAATTGATAACTCATTTTTTCATATCATTTTAAATGCATAACTATCACTTTATGATATGAGTAGCATTATATATTATGCATGATAGTACTGTTAATGGTAGCAAAACATATTGGTAGCCAGAATGAAAAAAAGATTACTTCACTTCAATACGTTAAACACATTTATTTGAGCAAATGTATCAAATTATTAGTTTAAACTTTACATCCATAAAATAAATTCTTCACAGTATACACTTTCAAAAAATCGAAAAGGTTAACATCACATCATTTGGCAAACTACTTTCTAGACAACAGATATTTAGAGAAATTTACACTGGGAGAGGTCTGAATAACTTGCCTACTATCCGAGATGAAAGGACAGATGGCGCCGGCTCGTCCGCCTCCTCCAGCTGCCAACACCCAAAATACCAAAAAGTCCGTCTGAACGAGTTAGTGTACATCATCAAGACTCCGACAGGCTTTCGGGGTTCGTCGGTGTTACCAGACTTCACCATTCTTACTCAAAACGTTGGTGTGAAAACAGAATTTGTAGGAAGAAAAACAATGACAGGGAAGTTTCTCAAAAAGGGGTTAATCTGTTGTCAAAATCATGGGACACCATATCTTATGACACTCCACTAAAGAGAATGGAGGAAAACTAAATAAGCAAATCAACGACGGGAATTATATAACTTCAAATAAAACCGATTAGCCTTTCGAAGCCGACACGACCCACTGAAAAAGGAGCCAACCGTGTCATTAATTTATGGCACTAAATAATGAGTATCTTCATTAAGTGCTGCTCAGCTTCTGGGAGTCTTCGTAGGGCAACAGTCCCCTCTACAGGCCAAGCGCGTTCACTGCAGCATTAGTCTAATTCTCCATTCACAGCCAGGATGGGGACTAGCATTAGTTCATCACAAACTTGCAATCAACTCTTGTTGAAAGTTTGAAAAATAAATCAAAAGAAAGTTCAATAATATAAGACCACATAGGAGTTAATTCAATAAATGAAGATAAAAAGTGGGAAGCACCAATTGCGTTGCAAATTGTGCCTCTTCAGACATTGTATTTCATTTCCAAATGTTCTTTACTTCTTTTCCTTCTTCTTGTCCTAAAAAGAGAGAGACAAATATTTAGAGTTGTAAGACACAATAATATCAATCTTTGAAATTAAATGTTATGAAACCCAAAAAATACATTTTCCACTTTTCTGTAGTGGCCATGCAGTTAGATGTGATTAAAAAGTGTGTATTTGATTCATTATATTTGAGCGATAAAGATTTTACAGACAAAATGTAAACAATTCATTATTAAACCTATGTTCAGGGCAAGAAGGCCTTTGACCCGCTGGTCTTCTCCAATCTGTATTTTTGGAATGTGTCAATTAATTTTAAAGATCTTGATCTAAAAAGTAGCTTTTAATTCTATCTGTCAAATGCATGCAGCAAAGAGAAAAGCACAATAGTTCCCTCTGAAATTAAGTAGAAGTATAAAATAGCATATATTGGATATACTCAAATAAAGGGAAAGTACCTCAAAATTGTACTGAAGTACAACAGAGGCGCAGAATACATCAGAGGTAAGCAGGAACTTAGATTTTTGCTTTGTATTGCACAAAGCAGTAATACAATCACATTCTAAGTAATCAGTTTCAATTAGTGAAAGGGTCATACCAATAAATAAAAAACACAGTTGTTGAGAAACCATAACAAGGTTTCAAGATATGTTGCCAGTAAGTTATTTAAATATCATTTGTGTTCTCACACCACACACTAGAGACATGGCTCTCCAGCAACAAGAAACGTTGTAGCATTACGTCCAAATAAACTGTCAACAAGTGCAACAGTGTGGCTCATTCATATTTTTTATAGAGTTGAGCTCTATGGCAAAGAGGAATACAATGTATCAGGCTTTGGATACACAGGTAACACATGTTAAGAGTCTTTCAAAACTTAGCAAACTTTTTTTTTTTAAAGAATAACATTCTGTACCTTGTCGTTCATGGCAAGGATGACCATGAGTTTTCTGAAGATGGTGATGAAATCCAGGAACAAGTCCACACAGTGCCTTAAAAAAATAAAGTACAGGTCTGGTTTCAGAAAAGTGTGTATACATTTTGAGGGGACGGGGTGGGAATGTCTATACGGCATTTAATATCTCTAAAACAAGAGCATCTGCCTATGAAATGTGTCCATTCATTTTCTAAAGGGCGAAGCCCAGGTTGCAGGTCAGAAAAAGTAAAATTGTTGGATTCGTCTTTACTTACTTTTAGGAACTGACGCTAACCTACACTGTACCATGTAATGATGCATTTGCATGGTATTTGGATATGAGAAAATATGCGCCAACAGGTAAGGAATACGACAACACAAGTTCTCACCAGATGTAGTCTTTGTCTCCATTCTCTGCTTTCTCAATGATGAGCTGAGTGTCAAACAGCACGAAGCCGCACATGATGAGCAGCCCGAGGTACATGTGTGCCTGCCAGAAAATATGAAAACACGGATTACACCAAAACGTTGACACAGCGGCTTATTTGTTTTGTGAGGAATCGTGCCGTTTGATTCAGCTACCTTGAACAGCATCACAGATCCAAAGAACATGTTCATCACAGACATCAGGAACAGGAGGGACAGGCCAGACATCAGTGTGCCTGATAGGAGTCATGAGTTAAATGGGTGAAATTCAAGTATTGCTGTAAAGGGTTGAAAAGAGAAGTATACAGTGTTTAGGGGGTCGAAACATTAACTGCCTTTACCTCCGAGGAACAGGTAGCTCCTGCGTTTGGCATAGAGCGCGCTGAGAGTGAAGCAAACGAAAATCGCAGCGGTTCCCATAAAAGCCGTCACAATGATGCTGAGAAACAAACCAAAACAAAATTTAAGTTATTAGTAAATTCACACTTTGAATTATATGTGTACCGACTCAGAGATAAGGCCAATCATCCCACAATGCTCTGCTCACTGTGGTTTAGTTTTGTAATGTTTAACTTTCAGTCAGCTATCTTCCAGCTGCTTATGTGCATGAGTGACTTTCCAAATACCTCGGATTGACAGCAATGACAAAGTCCAGTGTGGGGCCAAGGCCAACACCTGGAGAAGGAGAAAGGACGGAAAACGCTGCTTATAGACTCTTACACGAGTGTAAATTAGCAGACAGTCTAGATTGAATGCTTAGTAACATCAGGTACCTGTGAGGAAGGCAAACCCTGCCAGGATAGCCAGTCTCTTTTTCTCCGTTTCGGAGTTGTGTGGCGTCATGGCGAGCCAAAACATCATCCCCAAGGAGCCGAGTACAGACAGCACACCGCCCTGAGAAAGAGACAACAAGGTTACGATGGAGCCTCCACTGCACCATTTGTGGTTGACGTCACTGAAACTGTAGTCGTTTCCTTCACTACAAGATGTTAAGATAAGAGACGACTCGTCTAAAAAGCCCTTTTCTGTCTTATTACACTATTTGATGGTCATCCTGATTCAAATTAGACGAGTACTTTGAAAACTGTGGTACTAGTACAGGCAACTCTCATAGTTATCCAGTGACCAAACACTGGATAATGCTAGAGTTCCAAATTAAATTAACTAAAAAAGGTAACAAACAAAAGTACCAGTTGAGTTATATTCAGTAAGACAAGCAAAGTATGCTTGCTTATACTTTGCCTGAGGGAATTATTTGCATCGACCCGGACAGGTAGACTCCGTTGTAACTTGTGAGCATTACCTGAAAGAGGCGTGTGACAACATGGACGTAGGAGCCAGCTGCAGCCACAAACATGCACAGTGCCAGGCTGGAGTACACATTCTTCAAGTGCACCTGGGTGGAATGAGATCTGCAAAAAAAATTGTTTACAATAAACATTTCTGGCCAGTGAACACTCAAGTTACTGTGGATAAAGAATGTGACTCAGATAAAATCTACTGCACGCGTACTCACATTTGGGAGAACTTGAAGATGGAGTCAAAGTTGATGTTGCGGTCAAACACGTTCATGGTGAAACCAAGGGTCGAGCACTAAAGAGCTTCTTCAACACACTAAATCTCCTCTGAAGAGAAAACACACGATTACACTTTGAGCTCCACTTTCACAAGCAGAATCAACACTGTTTTACACCTTATAACTGCGATATTCAAAGAGTAAAACAGGTGGAGTCATTTGTTAAAGACCAGTACTGGAGAGCAATAGCTACCAACTCAAATGCAATTTTGAGGTACTTCACTTGAGTAGCTAGAACTACTTTTAATAAGAAATGTCAACCAGGCAAGAACTGTAAACACAATCCGGTAGATTAAACTAACCTACCCAACAGTGTACCATCAATATCAATATTATAACACGCAATAACTTTCACGTTTAAAGTAATATCGCAAAGTGCATCGCTACCTTTACTTAAGCTAAGTATATTTACATAAAACAACCCAACTACTGCTTCCACCCATGTCGCTTATCAAAAGTGCGCAGTTTAATGAAAGTGAAGACTGCTGCCTCAGGAGCCAGAAATATTTGTATATAAACACAAAATAACAATTCTTAAACCTAATACGTTTGTAATCTAAACTTAAGAAGATATGGAAAACGCTATTAAAAGATCAACTGTCTCTCTTTTTTACGGTTTATGACATCAAACTGCACAACAGGTTATAACGTCAACTGACGCACATAACAAGCGTTGCGATAACATATTCTCATTTAGTGTTGACGATGTTGCCGTTAGCTGGAAACAAAATTTCAAAACAAATTGACTAAATCAAAACAGGGCGTTAGAAACAGGATAATCGAGCAACAGCTCCAAACTATGTTTGACGTATAAGGGTATCGTATGGACAGCTAAGGCTGCTAGCTAACAGCTAGCGTTAAATACCGAACAGCTGTGGCTAACATTTCGGTAACGAGCTAGGCTGTCAACACAACTCGACGTCTCGTTTATCCGCAAGCACATAACAGCTGCAATGTGACCAACTAACGGTCAATATTAATCCAGGTATTAGTACATTAAGCTATCACGAGCGCTTACCTTTACCTCACTCTGCTACCAGCTAACAACTGTTTGGCAGCTTTTCTTCTTCCTGCTGTACGTGTCGGGTCAGTGGCCTGGTGACGTCACAGTGGCCACGCCCAGACGATTGGGGTCTTCGTTCCCGTGTGTGTGTGTGTGTTTGTGTGTGAAACACGGTTATTTCCCCACGTCGCTAATGGACGTCGCTAATAGTCGTCTCTATTATAGTTACTGAACGTTAAACTAAAGTCGTCGCTACCCAACACCTTGTTCAGAAACCTTAAAAGGGTACTTCCTGGTGTGTCACTGAGTAATGTCCCCGGTACACCTAAAATGGCCGACTCAAAAATGTAACTGCACCATTTCAAACGGGGGAAACACGAGTTTTATGTTTGATAAGCAGTCTGCAACTTCGACCGCGCGGTTTATAAACGCTGTTAATCAAACACTTGGTTAGCTCTACCGTGAAACAATTAAACAAAATAAATGTATTCGTAAAAGTCCAAATTGGTGTCAATCTTGATGACTCATTACTAGCATGGTGCAACAACATGCAACATGTTCAGGATGGTGGATTATTTGTAAAGTGTGTTCTGTTATTTTGTGTGCAATGCCTCATGACCTTATTTATGCTGCATGTTGTTGTATTTAGATGGGAAAGACGCATGGCTTAGAAAACTATTTAGAAAACACTTGAAACAAAACTTATAATGCTGGTTATGAAAGATACATGTATGTTAGATTAGTATCTGTTAATACACTGTCAGTTGTGGAATAATTAATTAGTAAAGTAGTATATACTCCAGTATATATAACAATAAAAAAGTGATTCTACCTTGTTCAATCTACATTTTCTCAAGGTAACACCAAGATGTGAGTAGAACTTGATGGTCTAAAATGCATTTCAGATCATAATTAATAATGAATTGTTGACTAAGAGGAGATACAGTAAAATGTATTCTATACTCTCAGACAAATGAAGAGATGTGTCCTTTGGTGTTAGGGAAGAAAAACACATACAAAGACTGTACAATATAACCAATTTTTATTATAAAATAAAAACTGGTGGCACCTTATCTTTTAGAGTTTTGGTCTGATTGGGTAGACAAAACAAGTGTTTGATTTATTCTGATACACAAAGACAAATTGTGACTGTCGAAACAAATACTTTTGGTCATCACAACTGGTACAATTTCATTGTCATATTTTACTAGTTAACATGCAGGCAATAATTGCATCAGACATTAAACATCATAGAAAAACCAAATTACCCAGGAAACACACCCCACAAAATATCTGTTGTACTGAATAAAAAAAAGAAAAAAGAAATTGTGTTCTTGCATGATTCTATCTTGGATTACATCTATTTGTTTATATGATTTAACTGCTTGAGTTTTGAATTATCTTTGAACTTTGACAGCAAAATGTGTGAATTTTAGGCACAGATAAAACAGTTAATTACAAGGCCCGCCTCAAAGTAGGCAAATGGATACAAAACAATGTTAAGCATTAAGAAGTACTGGACAATACAGATTTTTGGCCAATAAATATAGAAAAAAACACTCACACATGCTAAAAAATTTGATATTTCAAGTGTTGCACTGCAAGTACCACCGCCGCACGGCATTACACTTGCTCTTGACAGTGTTTTCTCACGCTCAGCATGACACATCAGAGTGTGTAGGCCTACAAATCTCTTTTCAGGCAGAACACCATTCTCTGTCCGGATATCAAAAGGCACAGTTTTTACTTTCAGCACTGTCAATATAAAACAAGTGCAAGTTGTTTGTCATATCGTAATAAAAGAAAAACATAGTAACAAACGAGTTATTATTCAAACTCGAATGAAAACTGGCATTTATGGTCGTCCTATGTGCCAACATATTCCAGTGTGTCTGCTTTCAACGGACCATCAAAGACAAGATTTCACCCTGTTTACTTAACTTGTATCAAATACCAATCGAACCACTAATGTTGTATATTTGCATGGTTTGTAGAAATTATATTTGTAGAACAAATAAGTGAAATACACTTTTGTTTCGTTGCTCTCTTACAGGTAATTAAGGCTACAGTAATGTTTACATCTGTTGAATGCAATTATTGACTGGCTACTTAGGAGGTACTGTCCACGTACTTACAGAACTGGGTTGCATAGAGGAACCATGTTCGGCGTTTAAAAATAGATTTCCTTATAAAACAACCTATAAAAAGAAATCAATAAATGTATAAAATCTGGTGGAAATCTAAAAAAAAGAGCTGATGTTTATTTGTTGTTGTTGTTCCATAAAAGGCACAAGAATGAAAAGAAAAAGTCCAAAAGTCAAGTCAGGGCAGGCAGGCTTCTGCTTTGGCAAAAGAACCACTTTAATATTGTAACTGGAGTGATTGTGATGGGATTGCTTTGGTTGATTCCCACTCTTTCAAATAGTGGTTGTCAATAATCAGCACTGAGGTTCAGAGGAAAGGCCTCAGATTGCAATCTATAGTTTCAGCTGAACCAAACACATTGTGTTTTTCAGGCTTAGGATTTCCTTAACCGTCACGCGAATACAATTTTATAACAGAGGATTTTGTGCAGAGGTAACGTCTGGAAACTCTAGCATCTATTGTCGATAGGAGGTTCGGTCGTAGCTGAAGAAGTTTCGAGCTGGAGCCGTTCGGAGAGATGCGGAGCCGGTCCACGGAGAACTTAATGTCCACGAAGCTGGTCCAGCTGGGTGTAAACATTATCAGCTTGACTAAGTTCCTCAAACACGGGCAGAAGGTTGAGCAGCTCAGCGTCATCCACGTCATCAAACCATGACACCACGGGAACCTGTGAAAAACAAACAGTCACTCGCAAACGGATGGCTTTGAAGTAAAATAATCACATGAACTGCTCCTGGCAGTTGTCAATCAAAGTTTCACAACTGCCGAAAAACCCAAGCGAATGTAACCGAGGGCGTACAATTTGAATCTGTCCTACATGTGTCTTGCATGTGCAGCTTATGGTTCTATTAACCAGGAGTATAACTGCAATATTCAGCAACTATTATGATATCAATAAAGTGGTTTTAGTGATTTGGAAGGACAAATCAAGACATTTGTTGATATTATAGTGGGTGTTTCTCAATATTTTGTACCTATACACTGTTTTGTATATTACAAGGCGTGATGGTGATTAAAACCGGCCAGAAGATCATTGGTATCCATCAACCAAGCATCATCTATATTGGTGTAATCTTGTAATGGATAAGATGATGAAAATAATCATTAGTTGCAGCCCTGATCAGGAGGGAATTAGGAATACACATGGAATATTGGATATTTCTCAAAAACATGGAGGACTAAATCTGCTAACTGGTTATATTTTTGCGTGATTTACCATTTTGTAAGCACTACTCTCACATTGCCAGACCTCCTTCCCATCCTGCTTGACGTCTGGAGAAAACCTTTTTGTTCCCTTAGTATCCCCACCATGTTTGTAAACACTTTGTGCTTGAAGTAGTTCAGGCCTGTGTGAGCTTAATGAGGCAGAGACACAAGAAGGTACGTCAGATCTGACAGAAGTAGATAAAAACTCACAGCATTATTAGGGTGGAAGATGTAGGAGGCAGGAGAGTTATCCAGGATGAGGGTTTTGTGGAGATCTCTGCCCAGGCGGCTCAAATCTTTGACATAGCAGCCCTGGTGGAATACACAAGATTCCCGAAACAACCGGGTCCGGAATACACCGCAGTGATCCAGCAGGTCCGTCACTGGGTCTGCATACTGATGGAGGCCGTGGGAGGTGGGGGAGCAGGTGAGGGAAAGCAGGTTGGACTAATGAAGCACCGTCAACTAATGGTGGAAATGTAGTTCTAACAGCAAATAGCTAAGACATCACACATCCAAACAAATCTATTAACCTGGATTTGGTTGCGGCAGCTATTCGTACATCAAATTCTACATTTGTGTTGTAAAGTCACAAGTTCTACGTAAATACTAAGTAGTCAAACTTTTGGTTTGCTAAAGTGAGTTAATACATACCAATAAAAAATAAGGAAGTCACCGTAGCGTCACAAGCTGTAATATATCCGCCAGTTTAAGGGGGAAGTTTGACGTAAAATGTACATATACAGTGTCAATATGTGTCAGTTAGTAATATTTGTACATTTATAGAATGAGTGGAAATATATAATTATAGTCTGGGGTTGTATGTGTTACATTTGGTAATCTGGTGTGTTATATCTTTGATGAAAAGTAATTGAAAGTCTTCCCAGTTTACATCATTATGGAAATCTCATCAAGTGCCAGGTCAGATATGTCGACCATATAATATTACCTCTTTATCTTTAATCTAAATTTATCTTCATATAAATATGTTAGCAAGCGATAGTTAGTCGTGTCAGTTAGTTCAGTTATCTATGCAGCATTAAATACAAAATATTTAGTAACAACTATTTGGTGTGTGTGGGGAAGTCTATTTTAATGTATTTAAGTTTAAATCTTCACTTAAGTTATAATTGAATCAGCCAGAACTTAAATAGCGCTGATGCAAGCGGCTCCAATAAACACAGAAACAAACTATAGCTGCTATCACAGTAAATGGTGAACTACAAGGCAAGAAAAAGCAGGAAAAAAACCTCTGATAAATCTGACATGGCATCAAAAATCTTCACAAGAAATATCTATTTTAGGATCTGCTTCAGTATCTGATGCACTGTACCTTTGCGAGACTGGCTGTAAACAGCACACATTCAAACAACTCTCCCATTCTCTGCAGGAACTCATCCACGTACGGCCTCTTCAGTACATACACCTGCAATACAAGCAGACCGTCAGTAAACGGTCCAACCAACAGGACTATTTCAACATCATTTACGTGTCTTCTGTCTTCCGTTCGTCCGTCGGCTGCCAATGGCCCGTTCCTGAAACAAGTAATCGAGAATAGGCCGTGCCAGTGTTAACCAGCCTATCCTGGATTACTTGAACCAGGCAGAGGCCCACGGGGGGACGCTGACCTCCAGATGGAGTCCCAGGTATCACATTTCAGAGTTAATTACATTTCCACATGTCCACAAGTGAGAAGCTCTGTGCCCAAATTCAACAAATGTTCCAACACAGGGTGCTAGTTAAGCACATCTTCACAGAGGCGGTAATATGTACCACATCACGTTTTATTACATTTTATGAACTGGGGTTGAAACGACTCGTGCACCCACTTCCACTTTCTCTTCCCTGTTTAACATCTGGCCAGCAGAGGGCTCCGCACGCCCGTCGGAAACAAAAACCT
Source organism: Clinocottus analis (assembly GCF_023055335.1). Taxonomy (NCBI): domain Eukaryota; kingdom Metazoa; phylum Chordata; class Actinopteri; order Perciformes; family Cottidae; genus Clinocottus; species Clinocottus analis. Next base: position 21,817,249 of record NW_027176153.1, on the reverse strand, counting down.
GGCTGATTAGTTCCAAAACCCATCCCTATTCAGCTCAGCAACTGCTGCGAACACATCAACATACATACACAAACGCAGACCCCTCCCCTCCACAGCAAACTCACTCATGCACAGCATTTTACCTGGTGTGTGGTCCCCTCTATCTCCACAGGAACGATGAAGTCTGCATTACTAATAGGCTGGAGGGGGGAGAACACAGAGGGAGCGGGTTGGCATGCTCATTCACATGGCATTATATAACAACTGAACACTAAGAAGCAGACCGCTCATCATAAATCACAGTGAACAGCCGACACAAACAGAATGTGATTCACTTGATGTTCCTCGAGCACATATGAAGAAGCATGAAGAAATAGTCAGAGCAGAACGTGACCAATGTAACACTGTTATGAACATTTACCTGATGTGTTGTGTGTCTGGTGAATCAAATGGAGCTTTCACTCAAACTATACAAAAATACTAAAGCGAAGCATTGACAATCAACTTAATTGGTGGCCAAGTGGAGGATTTCTTTGAGTTGGTACCTTGAATGAGCTGTGCACCAGGGTCTCATCCAGGTCTATGACCACGCATATCTTCCCTTGGTCCTGGGCCTCCATTTCAGGCAGGAGGCTAGGTTCAGGTTGCTAAGAAGACACAAAAACACATTTTTTTTGGTGATGGTATTGTCCAACACGCACCTATATAATTTGTCTTGTGCTTTGTTTACACCTAAGGAGCATTATTGGTCCTGGTAGTACACTGATTCATATGAAAATCAGACCGTGGTCGTTTATTTCACCTCTGGGAAATTAGACTGCACGTATGTGTGGATGAAGGCTTGAGCCTCTGTATTCACGGTAACAGCTTTTGTGTTGCATATCTTCAGGATAAGCATATTTATGTCTTTCATTATATATGGAGAATACATTAGCTTGATATAATCTCATTTGTAGACATCAAGCGCTCCCCCTTTGTTAATATAGTTTCATTCTAGGCTCTTGATGAATACAGTGAATCTGAAACTAAATATCAATACATTACATAATGTTAACATAGTATCCATTAGGAATGGAAATTCTGATTCAGAACAAACAGCAACAACAATATTATTTCCCCAACTAATCAACGCAACCCCATCAGCGCCAGCGTTGAACTCGGTTTCATTTTAGATCCAGATAATAGCCAGGTCCTACAGATGTTGCTTCCTGTTTGCTCCTGATGCTGGAGGACACTCCTCAATGTGAGCAAACATGGCATCTCATTAAAATGCCCCTTACATGGTACTGAAGCTCTAATCAGGCTGACAGCATTCACCAGCGTGGCCGGCCGAGTGCAGCAGGCGCACAAGGCTTTATTATTTTTTTTTCTCCACCTCAGCAATTACGAAGCACACAATACACCATTCTCTACGCGCCGTCTGCCTAAAAGGATTGATAGTCGCTCTGGCGATCTTATCTTTTCTTGGAGGATCAAGTGTGAACATCAAAGTGATTCCTATATCCGCGCGCAGTTGCGGTTCGCTTTCAAGACGTTCAGAGCAGGTGCAGTAGTGGTTTTAGTGCGCACTGCAGTTGTAAAAAAACTGCTTAAAGACAATAATAAGCACATTTTTACAACAGCCTGTTCACTTTATTCCAACAGATGGCCAAACTATTCAAACACCCTCTCTTAAATAGCAAGCAGCGTGTATGTGTGTGTGTGTGTGTGTGTGACACAAGGAAGTGAAATCTTACATAAACAAGAATCAAAGCGAGACTGAACCGAGGTCTTCAAATTGTTTTTTTTTCGGTGAAGAGAAACATTGCTGGAATAAGAATAGTGTTACCTTGACAACCGTCCCATTTTCTTGCGACTCCAGCAAGGCCTGATGGGGAGGTGGTGGCGTTGGCGGTGGTTTGGGGCCATCCTGAGCTTTGAGGCAACAGAAGAGCGCTTTGAAGATGTTACAACTCCGAGGCTGTTTCAGGGTAGACCGGCTCACCTGGCCTGTTAAAGCGCAGAGAAAGAAGAGAGACTTTCATGAGGAAACTGCGAGTTGTCAACATGGAAATGTTCCGGGGCCTTGAAACACACATCAAGTACACTAATCTTCTTGTTTTTCCACACACAAAAACACATATTGTAACATGGAAATGGATGAAAAAATTGTATATAAAGCAATCACTTGAATTCGGTGTAATTTGTTATGAGCTACTTGTAACATGTAGAAAGAGCCTCCCCTTTCCTAAAAGGCACCATCCATTCATCTCCAGGGATGCCACAGCCCCGCACTTGAAAATCTGTTTTTAATGCGCCTGCCTCTGCTGCTGCTGCTGCTGCTGCTGCTGCTGGAAATGGCTGGTACATGTTATATAATCACAGAGGGCGGGAAAACCCACACTTTTCAGCACTACCTTCAACAGAAAAACACAGACAGAAAACATTCCAACCATTTTAAACGCCAAGACCTTCCAGGGCTGCCTGAAGCTAGCCAGAGCCGACAGTCAGTCCGTCACAGCTCAACGCTCTGTGCAGGTCTTTGATCAGTCACCATAACCAGGAGCGTCCCAGACCCACACACAACTTGTAGTGAAAGAAAAGGGAGAAAAACATTTCTGCGAGTTTCCTCTCGTGCGTTTCATGTGAGGACTTGCCAACATAATTTATATTCATCAATGGTATGGTGTCATTGTGGTAAACACTACTATAAAGAGGAACTGTGAATAAAGTGGAGAGAGAAAGATAAGTACTCCTTTTTTGTATGTTCTCCATGCTGACCCTCATGTGCTCCGAAGACATAATGTAGACACACAAATGACCGTGTTACACAACACCATCTTTAAGAGACAAAGGCCATTGATTTGGTGATGTCCTTCATTAGTCCTGCACACTATTTTCTGGAGAGAAACAACAACAACAAAACAAATCAAGATACCCTTTCAATATATTCCAAATGATTCATGTGAATCCTGATTCCTGGCAGACAATCAGTGTAAGCCAGCCGATTGATTTCCCACAGGAAGGCGGTATTGGCCATGTATGACATAACAGATGCATTATATCTCGCCTGCATGAAAAAAAGGATGGCATAACAGCAGATTAATCCCGAAAGAGATCCTACTTGTGACATTGTATCACTTTAACACAAATCAATCGAACTGGGGAGGGGGGAGGAGGGGGGCAGTATTTATGTATAACGTAATCACGCGATATGCAACGATGTTAACAAGCAAGCAGTGAGGCAGAATCAATGAGCAGAGCTTCTTTCAAGGCCGAGGAAAAGCGTGCAAACAACGAAATCTTTGAAACGGCGCTACAATGGGCGTGAGCAAGAGGGGTGTGTTTGTGCATTCCGCTGTCAACACCGCGGCACCTGGTTTTTCTACAAAGCCCCTCAGTTATTCAACGGCCACTCCGGGACGTCCTTTGCATCTTCTCTAACATGTATTGTGATTTAATACAGAAACTACTATACTGTTGCTCCGTCAAAGTAAAACACACGCAAACTTGGGGGGGGGGGGGGGGGGGGGGACAGTGCAGCAGTCTTTAACGCTTCTACGCACTGGTGTGTGACCCCTCCCCCCTAAAATATGAACGGAACACCGCATCATAGTTTATAAATGGCCCAAGCAGCTTGGTTTACACTGTACTGTAGTGCTGCCTGTGGTGACAGACGAGCTCCCCCGAGCTGTACCTGGTGGTGGTGGTGGTAGTAGTAGGATATGGGATGGTGCCAAACAAGCTGGAACCTGATCGACATAAATACACAGCAGCTTGTTTTTAGGAGAGCTGACAACGATCACCAGCAGCGGCACCACTACCACCGAGACGAACTCAGCCATAATCACAACACCACATGTTTAGAAGCAACAGAGATTTATTTAACACACACACGCAAAAAGAGAGAAAAACAGGATCAGCAATAAGCTGTGCATGGCATAAGCAGTGCGTAATGGAGACTATAAACTTATACTTGACCATATAGTCAATAGTAACGGGACAATGTAGCATGGTAAATATACATTATAATCTCGCTTGTGATAGATGGTATTCAGCTCTACATTTTTATTCTAACAGTTGTTGTTCTTTATGGTCTGCAGGTGAAGAAAATGGCAAAATAGTCATAATAAATTAGCACATTGTGGTTATTACAGACTATATGTCTCTGTATATCACAGTAAATAGATCTAAATAGTACAGATTTGTTTGGTAAATGTAAAAAAAACAAAGGGGGCAATGCGCCTCTTTGACCGCGCTCTACAGCGTCCGCAGCGCTCAAACTGTCAAATGGGCGCACTACAGGCTTTCTCAGCACACCGACCATTACCCTGAAAATATTAACAAATAATAACGGGCACCACACCAAGTGAAACAGATATAATAATACTTCAAAAGCCCACAGAAAACAGAGCCGCCTCACCTGTTTTCGGTGACACTTGAACGTCTTCTTTCTGCACTTGGGTGATAACAGAACTTTCCATCTGACAATCACGGAGCCCTCAAAATCCTCAAATCCTGTCCCCGAGCACTGATGGGCATCCCTCATTGAGTTTTATTGAAAAGTCGACTCAATTATTCGCCGAGGTAACTTGTCATCCGCCTCAGAAACAATCCCCGATGAGAGAAGGATTTATCTGGTTCCTGGGTTTCTTTATTCCCCCGCTTCTTCTTCTTCTGCTCTTTCTCCTTCTTCTTCTTCTTCTTCTCTCGGAGGTCCGCCGCCCGGGGAGGGGGCAAGGCACTTGGATATGTTTTTTGGAAGCTATATGAGACTCTGTCAGCTCCGTCGTCTCGGGTTTACCACTACTATTACGGGTAGTACCGCCGAGCAGCCCCCCTCTACCCGTCGCTGCGAAGCCTTCACTCTTGCACCAACAACATGGAGAATCCAGGCGAGAGAAGGAAAACAACCGAGGAAATGGGGCAAGGGAGGGCGGTTTCAAGCCCCCCCTTACTACAAATAAACAACATCGGCCAAAAGGCTTTAAACAGCGACGAAAAACTCCGAGAGTCGACCTCTACGGTCGGGTTCGAGCCAATAAAAGCGATTCCCGTGTGCACTTTATTGTAAAATATGAGTTTTGTTGTTATCCGGGGCTTTGTTTTTCTACGGCTGGGACTCAGCGGGCGCCTTGAAACCGTGCTGCTCTCTGATTGGACGCATGAGAGGTGGGGGCGTGGTCAAGGCATTCCTCCCCGTTCTGCATGAGCTGCACCGTCGAACACATTCCAGCGCTGATTTTACAAATGAGATCACTTTATTTGTAAATTATAGTTAAACAAATAATGTTCATTTCTGCCACTGCATTAACATACGATTCGTTCGTTTCTCACATAAGGAGTGTAATGTGTAAGCATTCTCTTAAGTGGTTATTTCTTTAAGTTTCATTTGAATTATTTAGTTGTTTATATTTCATAATTTAAATAGGCCATATGTTTGAAAACAGCCTTTTTTGACTGTTCAACTGTAATCATTGTACTGGGGGTGTTGGAAATAGTATTAATCATGAGTCAAAATAATGCAAATATCTCCCAAAAATTACTGTGTTAATCATTTACTTTAATATATAACCTTAACAGGTAGGCTTTCATAGACTGGAAGTTGGTAATTGTAGGCATTATATTTCACGCGACAAAGGGGTAACCTTTTACTTTACAAACATAAAAGTTGTGGTTTTAATGTGCAAAATATATGTAAAAATATATCACAACCTCCAATTAGCAAGGAAACCCCAATTTGTTTTTAGGCTAATTTAATAACCTATTAAAGGATATATTCAGTCAACCGTTAACATACAGTTTGATGCATGTGACAACAAATGTTTAAAGTTTCAATTAATCTGAAGACCCCCTCCATCTGCACTAAATATGTCCCCACCAGAAGAGTTTTATTGGTAAATGTACTCCATGCAACACCGCATGCCAACTGTATCTGTCCTCAGTCGTACTTCATGCATGAGGGTAACAGAGAGCAGAGTGAAACCAATGACCCAGGCTCTTTTTTTATTTTCGCTCTCCTTGTGCTTCCCTTTACTGACATAATAAGAAATGAAACTCTAACTTGTTTTTGCCTGAAAATTGCCAGGGGACTTTTCGTTGGGAACCTCTGCATTGAGGCATCCGCCAAACATTTGTGCAACAACAGGCTCTAATGCAGTTACTTTACCATGGGACTGATGATCACACACATTGTGGTTGTATCATGTAAACAAGACGAGTATAGTATTTAATTAAATATGTTAAAACTTGGTAATTGCTTTGTTCTCGATCCGGGAGAAAAAAAATACATAAACTATTGTTTCTCTTGTTTTTAATTAAAATAAGTTGTAGTAAGCTGCAGACAAATCCTGTGTTTATAATCAATTTGCACTGTACTGAGTATAATGAGAACTAAAACACATTTGTTTTACATTGTTTGCAGATATAGACGTGGTTTTGACACAGTAGGCAATATGCTCAATGGCTCCCCAGATATCTACAGCGTGGAGGTTCTGCAGTTCCTTTTTAATGTCTGAAACCTCTTGAGTAAATCCCACTGATCCCCTCACTATCTGCATGTTGAGCACCTGTGATGATGAGTTTAGCAACACCAGATCCTTCCTATATTCAAGCACATAAAACACTCGACTGATGTAAAGAATACAAACTGCATACATCCTTAAAAACAGTTTAGCTGAAGAAATCCGAGAAAAACAGTCAAATAAATGTGTTAATAAAGGAATAACGACACAGTTGAACTGAACACTATCTATTCCAAACACATGTGGGCCCCTTCCACCACAAGCTCAGCCGGTGCCCACAGTGGCCACAATGCAAGACATAAACAAGAATGGCTCTGCTGTTTGCATTCCTGGTGTCGGGCGTTTTAGGGCAGCACTGACAGATCTGTGTAAAAATATATACGAAATAAGTATGGACCGCACAGCTGGAAAAAGTCATGCGGTTTGAAGCTGATGCCACCGTTTACTAAATCAATTTAAAATTCATTATCTTTGCCTGATCTCTGGTGCGTCTTGCCCTCTCCTTGCAATGTTGCATTCTTCTGAAAAGAAGCGCTAAAGGGAGGAAGCTGGTGTTTGAGGCTCTGAGCCTGGTGTGGAGAGCTGCTGCTGGTTGTACCCCAGGAAAAAAAGCTGTGCAAAACATGTGACTGCAAACATCAGGTTCAAGTTAAACCTACATCCATCCTTCACCAGTTAACAGAAGTAATGCGCAAGCATGCGTGTAAAAAAAAAAAAAAGCGTGTGAACGTAGAAATTAATCTTAAGTGTGGTAGATTTAAAACCTGATGTTCATATTCACAGAAAGTGAAATGAAAATGTATGATGTGCAGGCCAATGTGATTTAAAAAAGGAATAGTCCTGACACAATTCCTGTAGTTCTGTACTGTAGTTTATTGTGTTTGTTCAGTGGGACTTCAGTTCTATAACACATGTAATGATCGTTATTGCAGTTCATAAAATCAGTCAATTATATTAAGCCACAGTCATAAAACATGGAACTTACTGCATTTACTGTAATGCATGAATTACTTCAATTCATCACGGATATGTTTTTGCAAAAATAAATCAGCGACTTACATTTGCAAATCTGTTACACGTTGACAAACACACAACACTGGTAAAATAGCCTGTCATATTAATGCAAATCAATTGTAAATATGGGAGAAAAGATTCAGAAATATTCTGGACAAAACTGCATAGCTAAACAATCTGTGGTGATGTTGACTTTAATGGCAAAAGTAACATTGACCTCTTACACACTTACACACACAAACATACAAATAAACTCCATTTACATCCATCAGGCGTTGTGGTTACAGTTCTACATTTCACACCTGGGGAATCCACAGTGTCTGCGTACAGCCTCGTGCACGCTGCCATGTATTTTCTACATCCAATCATGCTGATGACAAACTAGCTGTTGAAATGTGTTTGCAGCATCTGAGCCTCATTTAAGGCTTGGGCTGTAGGGTCTACAATCATGTGATTTGCTGGAAGCGCCCACCCTCCCTTACTGCCTCCTCTCCTCTCCTCCTCCCCTCCCCTCCCACCTCTGCAGGCCTGCCCCTGCGTGGCCTCTGCTAGGCTATGTTTCCAGGAAAGGGGCCTACTGGACAGGCTGTGAGGCCTAGGCAGGGAGACATTGACTCATTGAGAAAAACAAAAACAGAGAGGGGCGGTGGGAAGACTCTCCTCGCTTACATAACTCTGCCTCCATGACAGGAAAAAAAAAAAAAAAGTTCCCCGCCACAATGCAAAGAAAAACCTGTCCCTCTCCTGGGCTTGCAAACGCTGAAGCACTTCAGGACTGGAATTCAAGCAACACCGAAACCAGCAGTGCTTGCTTGCAGTTGCACAACGGTTGCAACTCTTCAGACATACCACCCCCTCTGGCGTGGGCAATTTCAACCAGAAAGTACAGGAATATAGCAGTCGAATCACTGCAGCTAATTATATTGTATTTGTTTGATCCAAAAAATGCTGTTCATGTGCAGCTGAAAGGACAACACGAAGCGTGATGCAACTCATAAAGCGTGATGTAACACACTGTGTCATTTTGTGTTGTTATGTTGTTCTGCTCGGTGAGATGTTTACTGTCCTGAGGAGTGTCTTTGGTGGCCTGCACTGCCTCCCTGTGTTCATAAAAGAGACTGCACGGAGTCTTAAAGTGCATCGAATTCAGTTTCTCCAAACAAAAGTCTTAGTTACGATCTACAAAAGTCTTCTATATTTGACTATCTAGAGATGTTACACATTTATAAATAGATACAGTTATCGTGTCATTAGATCTTATTGTGCTGCAGGAAGCTGTTATGTTTTGTAATTGGTTATCTGTGTCCAGGTATTAATTATCTGGGTATAAAAACAATATCACTAGGAAATATACTTGTATTATTACTGCTGGAAAGTAGTTCACAAAATGTGGTATTCTTAGCCATATCTTCCTTACTGATTTTACATCATCGTACACAGATTTATTAATGTTTATTAAAATATTACCATAAATCTCTCATGTTTATTGAGAGTTTTCATTGTTTAATTAAGAGTATTCTGTTTAGAAAGGGGCCTTCATGGTGCATCATGCCTGCAATTATAACAATGTCAAAGTGATATCATGGAAGACAGGGAGGTTATGTTGTGAGGTAATGTATCGCGTTTTGTTTTCAGCATCCAGTTGTCCTACTGTGAGGGTAGGTATAAAACAAATCAGCCCATACGCTCTATCTAGCAGCTATCAGGTTTATAGTTAACAGCTCTAGTTGTAACCAGCGTTACAGTAAAAGCTCATTCACACCTGTAAACCAGTTAAGTTGGCAAAACACATCTTAATTGTTTTGTAAAATCAGCATATGGGCTGTGACTAAAGGTGTTACTAAATAAAAACATGTATTCCATTCATTCCTGAACTTCTGTTATAAATAAATCGGCACTGAAGAAGACGAAATGTGCTGGAAGAGAAGTCAGTAAAAAGGCAAGTCGGGTTGCTCACAGCTGCACTTTTGAAAAAAAAAAAAAGTCCATATGTGATTCAGGAGTCAAACTCGGGCCGCCGCTCTATCAGGATGGTCGTGTCGTTCTCTCTCGAGGAGGTCGGGGACAGACAGGAAACTCCCAGAGCTATCAGACACAACCACACCTGCAGCGCAGACAGAGAGAGATTGCACACGTGTCAGTTGATCGATCGGACAAAGATCACACATCCAGTACGAGCAAGCATGCAACGCAACGCGTGTTTATATGGCTCCATGGACAGACACTAGTCCCAAAGTGTTTCACAATCAAGGAAATAAACTTAAATACAGTCAAATAAAATAAAAAATGAATAAAAACACCAAATAAATAGCAAAAAAAAGCACAAGATAAAGCATAAAATGCATCATGCTACATTGCCTCCCTGAACAGATGAGGTTTTAGCTGTTTTTTTTATTGAGCCCAAAGACATCAAGATTATCGGGAGCCCATTACAGTTTATAGCTCAGGGCTGCCGACTGGAAAACACAATCTTCCCGACACTTAAAATGTATCCGAGGTACATGTAAAAAAAAAAAAAAAAACGCCCGGTAAAGGACCTCAGAGCTCTGGTGGTGGTTTGGGAGTGCAGAAGATCTGTGATATTCTTGGCTCTGTAAGCGAGCGCCAACATTTTAAAATGAAACCAGTGCACGGAGGTTAAATGGGTGTAATGTGTGACCATCTGTTGGATCGTGTTAAGAGCCAAAAGGTAGTATTTTTGGCGTTTTTTTTAAATGGTGCAGGGAGGATTTATAAAGGCGGGAAAAAAAGAGAATTTGTCACGGTGTTGGGTGGCTTCCTGTTTTGTAGTTTATCCTCAGTGTCTCTGCACTTCCTGTCCCTGTGTGCCTTGTTCCTTATTGTGTGTGTGTGTGTCTCCTGATTGTCTGATTGTTTTCACCTGTGCTTCCTCGTTGTTTCCACCTGTGTCTCATTACCTTCCCCTTGTGTTCAAACCCTGTTTGTCTCCTGTCCCCCTGTCGGGTTGTACTGTGTAACACTGTTGTGTGTGTACTGTGTGTACTGTGTGTACTGTGTGTACTGTGTGTACTGTGTGTACTGTGTAGCGTGTCCCTGGTCCAGTTCCTGCTTTTTTCTTTCGTTCTGTTGGAATTTGGTCTGTTTTTAGGAACCTTTTTCCTTTTTTTGTTGGAATTAAATATTCTTTATACGATTGTCGGCGTTTGGGTTCTTACTTCAATTCATACCCGTGACAGAATTATAGGAGCCCAAACGTGATGAGATGAAAGCATGAATATGCATCTCCTTTTTATTTATCGACACAACAGACCCAAGTTTGTCTGTGTTTACGAAGTGAAGGAAACATGATTGACTCGGCGTCTTAATGAGAGTTTAAAAAATTCATGGATTGGTTAAAAATCACATCAAGACTTTGCAAAATAGACGCTTAAGATAATGACGAGGCACCAAGGTTCGTGAAGGTTATTGGTAACGATAATCAAGAGATTTATCTGTATTTAACTGCAGAACATTACCTGCCATCCAGTTCCTAATTGGCTTTAAACAAAAAAAAAACAACAGTTTTTGAAAAACTAAATGTAAGATAAGATTGTGCAAGATGTCCAATGGTGAACTGTGATCTAACAATATTTTATTTGTCCTCATAATTATATTGTTAAAGAATTTCTATGACTGCTGGGAAGTAAACAATGTCGTATTTGCTATTTTAATGATTGCTTTTATTATCTGCTTATTATATTCTCCATTAATTGCTTGTTCTATAAAATGCAAGAAAAATAGTGAAACGTTTAGTTTTTCCAGATATGTTTTGTCCTGAAATTTAAAAGTATTTATCAAAGCCTAAAAACTAATCAAATAATGACATTTGAGAGGCTGGAGGAAGTAAATCTTTTGGCATTATTGCTTTAAAAATGATTGATTATCAAGATAGCTATGTTTTTTTCCATCTCTACAGCAATTATTTATACCAGTGATAATGAATAATAAGATACAAAAAGGTGTTTATACCTCCTTAACATGATCAGATTTGTCATTAAACCTTCAACTATCTTTGAATCATCTGGCGTGAGAAAGGTTGTCGGATTTCCCAGATAATTACAGAACATTAACAGGCAGATAAAAGCAGCAACAATATTGTAAAAACCAAAAGTGCAAACAGGATTTTCTGGTGTTGTCACTATATGATCTGGAACATATTTTGACTGCAATTATAATTAGAGTTGAAGTCGCTGGAGCGAGTTTCAGGTTTCACACTGAAACAACCCAGATGCCCTCCCCCCAATGTTACCTACCAAATATCCCACAAATGTCAGGTATGCCATGGAGAGGAACGCTGCCAGCACGTACAGCCACACACTGTTGAGGTCCGTCACGAAGACCACAACGAAGTACATGTTGATGGCACACACGATCAAGATCACGAGTCCTCCTCCGACCTTGAACACCCTGCAGGTGAAAGAGAGGGAGTGTGTTTTAAAAGAGACGACCATCAGCTGTCTTTGTGTCTTCATGATGGAGACGAACTTACAATCCGTTGGCAAACTCATTCATGAGAGACGGCAAACTGGTGAAAGTGAGGATGGGAATGAGGGCGAATGGCAACTGTGAGAGAAGAATGAACAAGTGTTATGATATTAAAATGTAGTTCATACCATTTCATGAGAAGAAAGCAATAAACGGGTGTTTTATTTTTATTGAGAGGGATTGGATTCCCCAAAACTCCAAAAGTAAGGCCCATTGCTTTGTTAAAGTACAGTTAAAAAGCTTTATTACTGTGACTACGTGATTAAAAACAAGACCAAGTAATGTATTAGAATGTGGGATTAAGAATTTGGTTATTTCAAAGTGGAGCCAGTTATTTAACTCAGTCCTCTTTGCCTTCAGATATTGTTTGACAATATGCTATGAGAGCAAAAGAAAAGATGAAGCCGGTGAAGGCGGAGAGCTGTCGATGAAGCTGCCAGCGAACTAGCTTTCACCTTGGCCTGACCTGCATGCTCTGCAGCACGTTGAGGAAGTCGTTCATGCCCGTCAGGTGCTGCACGTCCTGGAAGACGGCCACCAGCAGGGTGGGAGTGATGGCGATGGAGCGGGTCAACAACACCCGAGCGAAACGCGACCAGCGCAGGTTCAGGAAACCCTGAGGACGGGAAAACACCCGGTTCTGTGACATTTACAAGATGGTTTCCACTGTTTGTGTCACTGTGTGTGTTCTTGTGCACGGCCGACTCCTCCCTCCGCCACGAACCTCCATGACAAACTGGCCGGAGTACGTTCCAGTCATGGTGGAGCTCTGACCAGCTGCGAGGATCCCCACGGCCCAGATGTAGAGCGCCGCCGGGCCAAAGAAACAGCCGAGCACCACTCCCTGAAAACAGACGGAGAAGTTGGTCAACTCGACAGCGGCGTTGAATTCACAAACACCCGTCTTGCTCTCAGATTGTGTCCTCTGTCGAGCGGGAAACAATCTTTGATTTATATTTTGTGTTCTCTGTTTGAATCTGCAAAGTGGCTCAATTTGTGAGATCGATGTAGTGGATTAAAAAGCACAATACCTGCCAAAATAAAAATGAAAAATGTCTCTTTGATTTCGAGCCTTCTTTTATGAATCTGCCTCCATTATTTACCAGCTGAAGACCTCCTTTAAACTGATTAAATTGATATTGCTCAGTCAACAAAATCCTACCCGAGCTGAACTCACCCCGATGTAGAGGTTCACCGCTAGAGTGTCATTGTTCACAGGGAAAATATCTGAATGGGGACTTCCTGTTTGATTGCAGACAGTGTACTGAAATAAAACAAAACACACACAAACATCTGTAGCAAAGAAAAGAAACACACGGCATTTTGCTCTTCCAAAAGGTCGTGAAATGTCTCCCTTTTTACATGACGAGATACTCACCACCTCTTGGTTTGTGCGTCCATAGAAAGCCTCCGCAAAAACCGCCACCACAAACACGTTGATGAGGAAAGAGATGAACAGCGCGATGGTGGACTCGATGAAGAAGTATTTGTTGGCCTCTCTCACTTCTTTCCTGTTCGACCGATCCACTTCTCGAGACTGAAAGGACATGTGGACACTCGTGATGTTTTGCTGACACAAGATTCATCAAGCTGGAATGCCTTAAATATCCAGCAGTTGATCGCACCTTGACCAGAGCCGAGTGGAGGTAAATGTTGTGAGGCATGATGACGGCTCCCACGATGCCGACGGCCTGACTCAGCTGCACGGGGCCGCAGCCCTCGCAGTACGGCACGAACATCCCCTTCAGCAGCTGGCCCTGGTCTGGACTCACCGTCACGTACTGCCAAAGGGAAAGCAGCGCATGTGGAGATGTTCACGAAAAGGCAATGAGAATCAGTCCAGTGTCAGTGTGTCAGGATATAAAGCTCTTGGATACTGGTGACCGACTCAGGATTGTTTAAATGTTTTAACAAGCTGGCCCACAGAAACACCCGTCTGCAGATGTGTGAATGTTTGCACCTCATATCCAAAGGTGATGGCCATGATGCTGATGAGCAAACCGAAAAAGGCTTCCAGCTTCCTCAGGCCTGCAGAGACGGAAAATCAGGAGTTTTTTTTTTTAATTTATTGTTATTTATTGTTGTTGTGGAGACAGTTTCCTGGAAGAGTACGACCACAACTTACCATATTTGTCTAAGAAGAGGAAGACGAACGTGTCGATGATTGTGATGAGGACACCACCATACAAGGGGATCCTGTGGGACACACACACACACACAC